>NC_142468.1:97406287-97709318 GCF_049115385.1 Moschus berezovskii
ATCTGCATATCTGAGGTTATTGATATTTCTCCTGGCAATCTTGATTCCAACTTGGGCTTCATCCAGCCCAGTGTTTCTCATGATGTACTCTGCATATAAGTTAAATAAGCAGGGTGACAATATATAGCCTTGATGTACTCCTTTTCCTATTTGGAACCCGTCTGTTGTTCCATGTCTGGTTCTAACTGTTGCTTCTTGACCTGCATACAGATTTCTCAAGAGGCAGGTCAGGTGGTCTGGTATTCCCATCTCTTTCAGAATTTTCCACAGTTTATTGTGATCCACACAGTCAAAGGCTTTGGCACAGTCAATAAAGCAGAAATAGATGTTTTTCTGGAACTCTCTTGCTTTTTCCATGATCCAGCAGATGTTAGCAATTTGATATCTCGTTCCTCTGCCTTTTCTAAAACCAGCATGAACATTTGGAAGTTCATGGTTCATGTACTGTTGAAGCCTAGCTTGGAGAATTTTGAGCATTACTTTACTAGCGTGTGAGATGAGTGTAATTGTGCGGTAGTTTGAGCATTCTTTGGCATTGCCTTTCTTTGGGACTGGAATGAAAACTGACTTTTTCCAGTCCTTTGGCCACTGCTGAGTTTTCCAAATTTGCTGGCATATTGAGCGCAGCACTTTCACAGCATCATCTTTTAGGATTTGAAATAGCTCAACTGGAATTCCATCACCTCCACTAGCTTTGCTCATAGTGATTCTTCCTAAGGCCCACTTGACTTCACATTCCAGGATGTCTGGCTGCTTACCTGGGGGAAATCAATGCCATGACTTGAGGTAGCTTTCTGCAGAAGTCCAGGTGATAAGAGATGAGTGAGTTTGGAAGTAGATTCTTCAGCCCCAGGAAAACCTTGAGATGGCTGCAGCCCTGGTTGACAACTTGACTGCAACATCATGACAGACTGAGCTAAGAAGCCACACTGGATTCCTGAGTTATGGAATCTGCAAGATATTAATGTCTGTGTTATTGTTGTTCAGTTGCTAAGTCGAGTCTGACTCATTGCAACCCCATGGCCTGCAGCACGCCAGGCTCCTCTGTCCTCCACTATCTCCTGGAGTTTGCTCAAATTCATGTCCATTGAGTCAGTGATACTATCTAACCATCTTATCCTCTGCTGTCCCTTTCTTCTTCTTTTGCCTTCAATCTTTCCCAGTATCAGAGTCTTTTCCAATAGGTTGCTGATTCAGGACTGATTTCCTTTAGGATTGACTGGTTTGACCTCCTTGCAGTCAAAGGAACTCCTAAGAGTTCTCCAGAACCACAATTCAAAAGCATAAATTCTTGGATGCTCAGCCATCTTTAATATCTAGCTCTCACATCCGTATATGACTACTGGAAAAACCATAGCTTTGACTAGACGGATCTTTGTTGGCAAAGGAATGACTCTGCTTTTTAATACACTGCCTAGGTTTGTCATAGCTAAAGGGTTACAGTTAGATAAATGAGATATTACTGCTATATTAATTAGCTTCTAACTTTTGGGGTAATTTTTTGGGCAGTAATTGATATTTGATAGAGATTTTTTTTCTAGTTTTTGGCTATCACAAATAGTGCTGGCTGAATCTTCTTATATGTGTAATGTACTTCTGTGGTCATCTCTTTTGGAGAATATACCTGGGAATAGAATTACTGGGTCATGAAGGGCTTCCTAGGTGGCTCAGTGACATAGAATCCACCTGCCAATGTTGGGGACATGGGGGTCAATCCCTCAGTTGGAAAGATTCCCCTGGAGTAGAATACAGCAACTCACTCCAGTATTCTTACCAGGAAAATTCCATGAACAGAGGAGCCTGGCGAGCTGCAAGTTCATGGGATCTCATCAGAGTCACACGCGACCGAGCATGCGCACACAGGGTATATTATGACAACTTTAGTAGATACTGCCTTATGGTTTTTCACAGTAGTTGTCGCAGTATATACCTCTATCAATAATATATATTCTTCTACAGACTCCAGTACTCTTGCCTAGAAAATCCCATGGACGGAGGAGCCTCATGGGCTGCAGTCCATGGAGTCGCTACAAGTCAGACATGACTGAGCGACTTCACTTTCACTTTCACACATTGGAGAAGGAAATGGCAACCCACTCCAGTGTTCTTGCCTGGAGAATCCCAGGGATGGGGGGCCTGGTGGACTGCCGTCTGTGGGGTCACACAGAGTCGGACACGACTGAAGTGACTTAGCAGCAGCAGCAGCACAGGCTCGGCAGCACTAGGCATTATCAGTCTTTTTAATTTAGTCATTATGGCATCTCATTTGAAAATATTTTGAGATAATTTCAAATTGAGAGAAAAGTTGCAAGAGCAGTATACAAAATTTCCATTTTCTCTTTGCCTAGAGTCCCTAATTTTTAACATTTTACCACATTTCTCTCTCTCTAATGTATATGATGATTCTTTTTCTGAGACCAAGCTGGAGAACAATGACCCATCCCTTAAATACCACACTGTATTTCCTGCAAATAAGAGCACTTTCTGATATAATTATAAACCAACCAGAGTCAGAAAATCAACACTGATACAGCACTATTTTTCAATCCATAGACCCTGTTAAAATTTTGACAATTATCCCATTCTCTCCCTCTTTTTTTCTGGTCTAGAGTCCAATCGAGTATAATGTTGCATTTATTTGTCATGTCTGTTTAGGCTCCTGCAACCTAGAATAGTTCCTTAATGTTTCGCTGTTTTTTATGACCTTGACAGTTTTAAAGTTTATGCACGTTTCATTCTGTTAGCACTGTTGACTAGGGCTTGTCTGACACTTCCTCATGTCCAGACTCGCCATGCGTTCTTGGCAGGAGAGACCTCTGAACTGGTGCCATGCTCATCTCAGTGAATCACATCAGGAAACATGTGATGTCAACCTGTCCCATTGCTGATGAGGTTAACCATAATCACCTAGCTAAGTGGCTACAGTACTATTAAATTTCTCTACAGTGAAGTCATCATTTTCCCATTTGTAGTTTAATAGTGTTTTGTGGGGGAGAGAGTCCCAAGACTATTCTAATATCCTGTTCCTCATCAAACCTTACCAGTCTTAGTATGCATTGATGACTCCTGCCTATATCAGCCACCAATATCATGGTTGCCACATGTTGATTTTTAGAAGTCCGTCATCCTTTCTACGTGGTTAGATCACATTCAATTGTCAGAAAGCTCTTTGCCTTCTTTCTTATTCACTCACTCATTCATTCCTTTATCTATATCAGTATGGGATGAACCGATGCATCACGGGTGTATTTTGTTAGTCAGTGCATTAGGATCCGGTACCGTCATTATTATAATGATCAGATTGTTCCAGTTTTGGCTAGTGAAAACCCACTCAGGCTGACTCCCATGTCCTTTGGACGTATCAAAGTGTTCTTTGAGCACTTCCTTATTTTCTGATACAATAGAATGTTCCAAACTCATTTGTGCCCTAGTCCTGGAATCAGTTATTTCTTCGAGGAGCCCTGGTTCCTTTTATTTATTTTTTATTATTTTAGAATTTTTGTTGGGAGTGTAGTTGATTTACAATGTTAGTTTATGCTGTAAAGTGAATCATTATATATATATATATCTCCACTCTTTTTTAGATCCTATTCTCATATAGGTCATTACAGAATACTGAGTAGAGTTTCCTGTGATGTATAGTAGGTTCTTATTAGATATTTGTTTTATATCTAGTAGTGTTTACATGTCAGTCCCAGTCTCCTAATTTATCCCTCCCCTGCCCTGGTTTCTTTTAGTGGAGAATGGTATTTAGAAACCAAGAACTTGGTATTTAGTATGCTTATAACTATGTATCACAAGCATCCACTGATTATTTCTATCTGTCTATCCATCCAGTCTTCTTTCATCTATTTATTGTATCAAGTATGAGTTCACACCAACATCTCCAGTTCCAATCCAATACCTCCAGTTTTTTTCTAGTGTTCCTCCATTCTAAATGTGTAAATGCCTCCTCAGGCTCTGTAAACCGGGCTCTTATCATCATATATTTGCTTATTTCTCATTGTTTCTAACCAATCTCCCCACCACAAAGACTGCCTTCTTGGCTGACTTTGTTCTTGGCCCTGCCAGCTTCTTAGTCCCAGCCCTGATGCCATCTCCTTGGCCAGCGTCTGCTTTGGTTTGTACTTTCCCCTGTGGCTATTTTGGCACCCACACTGCCACCTTCAAAGGATCAGTAAGGAAGGGCAGGGAAGGAGGGAGAGGAAGAGCCATCCTGTTATTTTAACTCTTAGGCCAACATTTTATTGATTTGGCTCCTTAATAAGAATTCAACTCTCTTTAGGAACTTATCCCCACTGGGTTTGGCCCCTTAAGGATCCCAGGGTGCTGGGTTATTTAAGGATTTAAAGTGACTAACTGAACTGAACTGAACTGAACAGTCGCAGGATTAAGCATTGTTTACTGAGAATAGGGGAAAGAGAAACAGCAGCAGCAGCTGGGGAAGGAAATGTGGTGAAGGATAAACAATCACCACTCCTGTTGGGCCTTCGATAGAGCTCAAGTCAGTTTTATAGCGGGAAGGGGGCAGGAGCACTGATAGGAACCAGAGTGTGAGCTTGCTGTAGGAAGGCTGGGTTTGGCTGGAGTGGGTTGGAAGATAGGTTTTCAGGTCTATCCTGAAGTGGAATGCACATTTTAGGATGGTTTTGGAATCAACTTGGTCTTCCCAGATGCCTTGTGGTCAGGCTTGAACTCGCAAGCTGCTTGAAATTCCCAGGCCCCTGAGTCAGGCTGGAGTCAGAATGGCCTCTGGAGGGCAGAGGAGCACTGTGTGATCCTGCTCAATTTAAATCTGGTCTAACCACTTTCATTGCCTTGTTTGTTTATTAGCAAACTTACAGAACTCCTTGGCAGACTCTCTTCCACATTTTTGTCTAATAAACTAGAAAGAATAGGAGTTGGATGGTCTGGGATCAAACTCAAGTTAAGTGACGTTTATCTAATGTTGCAAAGTTATATACATGAGATGCTTTGGTTCATGTGTGTAAACAGAGTACTGTTAAGTACAATGATTTGTTTGTTATAGTCATTACTGACAATCTGAGAGATATGGTTTGAATTTCTAACAGTGGGAGATAACTGGCCAGGTCCCACATTTCTGGCTGCATAGAACAGTGGCTAGGCCTGAGAAGCATCTCAGATTGCCTGGGTGTGTATCCTGATGACACTGCTTACTAGATGTGTATCTTTAGGCTTGTCAGTTACCGTTTCTCTGCTTTAGTTCCCTCATCTGTAGAAGTACTACCTGGGGCTATCATGAGGTTTTATTTTATTTAATAAGAAAAATTATTTATTTTGTTGTAGCCACGCATTCCAGGAAACAAATTCACTCAGGACAATGCAGATAGTGGAGTGCAGTTTATTACACTGGCGGGCCCAAGGCAGAGTCTCCTCTTAGCCAAGGACCCCGACCAGTTTTTGTGAAAACCTTATATACCCTAAGTGTACTTGCTCAAACCCACCTCCCCAAATTCCTTGAAACTAGTCTGGACAAGGTACAAGAGAGATATGATCAAAGTTAACCCATGATTCATGTGTCACAAGCCTAGTTAAACAGTGGACGTTTATCAATAGGCCTGTGGTCATAGCCCAGTAAACATAATGGAATTTACCACTTTGTTCTGTCACAGAGATAATTAGCATATTCTTTTAGGCAACGGAGAGTCCAAGTACAAGTCCTGAGGCTCTTTTATCTGGAGGTCTAGTTTTCCACTAGTATGCCATTTCTATAGACACTGGGCACAAAGTTCAGAGGCCATTGGGAGGGTGACCATACGTGTAGCCTAATGTTTGCAGCCTGGCCTAAGATGGAGTCCAGCTCTGTCTGTTTCCTCCTTCAGTTTGGCTGTGCTGGGTCTTAGTTGATGCACATGGGATCTGCAGTCTTCGTCATGGTGTGCAGGTTCTTTAGGTGCAGCTAGTCAGATCGCTAAGGGTCGGACACGACTGAGTGACTTCACTTTCACTTTTCACTTTCACACATTGGAGAAGGAAATGGCAACCCACTCCAGTGTTCTTGCCTGGAGAATCCCAGGGACGGGGGAGCCTGGTGGGCTTCCGTCTAAGGGGTCACACAGAGTCGGACACGACTGAAGTGACTCAGCAGCAGCAGCAGCAGCAGCAGTCAGATTTAGTTCCTTGACCAGGAACAAAACCTGGGCCCCCTGCGTTGGGAGCACGGAGTCTTAGCCACTGGACCCCCAGGAAAGTCCCCAACACAAAATTTTTAGATTGGTTCCCGCATATGAGAAGCACCCAATAAAGATCAGTTTGCAGTTGTGATTGTTATCATCTTAAGCTGCAGATTCATTCTTAACTAAAAAATTCCGTAACCAATCTAATCAGCTTTTCTGTCTTGATTCTCCTATCAACATCGTGAGCTTATTATTTACTACTAAACATGTAGAGAGATCACCTCTATTTGCTTCTCCATTAGTTTGAAATAGATGAGATTGAGTTAGTCTATTTTAGAAAAATAGCTGGTTGGGTTCTGCTGCAGTTTTCTTCAGTTCCATTTATGTTTCCATCATTACCTCCCCAGGAAGCTGGAACTGCTTTCATAGGTACTAATGTTCCACTAATCCGAACCAGTGTCTGCTGACAGCTTTTCAATCATTGTGGTCTATTCAGTTCTTTTTACTCTAGAGGAATTTCTCTGCCACGCAAAACTGAACTGAGCAATTTCAAACTTGTACTTAACACCCATTTTAAAAAATCCTCTTGTTAATGAAGAAAGAGTGAGTGATGCTGGGTGGAACTCTGAATTGGGAGCCAGAAGGTCAAAATTCAAGTTTCAACTCTGCAGCTACTTGCAAATATGTATTGTGTGTCTTCCCGAACGTGAAGCAATATGCCTGCCAAGCATTGAGGGGATTCAAACAAAGAAGGATTCAAACAAGAGGACTTTCTTCTCAGAGTCTTACAACCTAGTTGGAATAACAAAGCAGCTGTGATAGGAGCCTGAATGAAATACAGGCAGAGTCCAGCATCCTGAAGTGCTCTGGAGCAAAGAACGAAATTGAAATAAGCGCTTGGGGGAAGGGCACCCTGGGCAGTCAGTGCCTCTTCTGCCCATTTTTTTGGTATCAATAAGTCTAGAAACCCGGGAAGAGTATTCACCAAATGCCCTTGCACTCATGGTTCTTGCTGCAGTTTGTATTCTGCCAATGACGGCACTTGGCAAGAGTGGAAAGCAGAAGAGAAGCCCAAGGCATTTACCCGCTTCTCTTTTGGCAGCGTTGGTAAGTGGATGTATGAGCTTCCTGGACGTGAGTTTTTACACTGGCGGTGCTGCTCCTCAACTGATTCTGGGCTGTGAGGTCTGTGGGAGTAGTAGTTTCTAGCAGATTCCTAGAAGCAGCAATTCTGGGAAGAGCAGTTTCTCATTCAACAGTCACGCTCTAATAAAACTAGGTCTCTGGAATGACATGCTCTTTTCCACCTCTGAGTTTTTACTCATCTGTCACCTGTGCTGTCCTCCTTCCCACCTCCTTTGTATTTTATTCATCTTTATGGTCCAGCAACTAGTCATTGATTGTTGCATATCAAGTAACCAATCAGCATTTTTTGTATGAAGAGATGAAGGAATGAATGAAAGAAAGGGAGAAGTTACAGGCTCAGGCGGATTATAAACAGAACGGGGGTGGTGAACATGGTGGAGAGGCTCGGATATGAAGAGACAAAGCAGAGTAATGATGGAAAGGGTTGGGGAAAGAATAAATGGAAACGTGACCCTTCACTGGAGTAATATATTTGGGTTTTTAATAATCTATTATATATGAAAAAAGATAAAGCACCATGGTGTGCTAACTATGTGAGAATCTGTTAAAGAATAAAGGCCTCGGAATTTCCTGGCAGTCCAGTGGTTCAGACTCAGCGCTTTCACTGCTGAGGGCCGGCCAGGTCCAATCCCTGGCTGAAGAACTAAGATCCTGCAAGCTGAACTGCACAGCCAAAAAAACAAAAAAAAAAGGCCAAAGGGAAGAATGAGTTGTCTGGTGGTCAACTGATGTGGAGATGACCTAGAGAATGTAAGAAAGGAGATTTCAAACAGAAAGATTCTATATATGAATGGTGGGGAAGATTTAAGTAGTCATGGTTTAGTCACTAAGTCATGTCCGACTCTTGCAACTACATGGACTGTAGCCCGCCAGGCTCCTCTGTCCATGGGATTTTTCCAGTCAAGAATACTGAAATGGATTGCCATTTCCTTCTCCAGAGGATCTTCCCAACCCAGGAATCGAACCCGGGTCTCCTCCTGCACTGCAGGCAGATTCTTTACTAACTGAGCTATGAGGGAAGCCCTGATTTACGTAGAGTAGGTCATAATATTTGTGTCCATCTGTGCTAAGTTGCTTCAGTAGTGTCCCATTTTTTGTGACATCATGGATTGTAGCCCACCAAACTCCTCTGTCCATGGGATTCTCCAGGTAAAAATACTGGAGTGGGTTGCCATGCCCTGCTCCAGGGGATCTTCCAGAACCAGATATCGAACTTGCACCTCCTGAGGCTTCTGCCTTGCAGGCAGATTCTTTACTGCTGAGCCACCAGGGAAGTCCGATATTTGTATGGTGCTTTACTATCAGTTTTCATTCCAATCCCAAAGAAAGGCAATGCCAAAAAATGTTCAAACTACTGCCCAATTGCACTCATTTCACACGCTAGTAAAGTCATGCTCAAAATTCTCCAAGCCAGGCTTCAGCAATACATGAACCGTGAACTTCCAGATGTTCAAGCTGGTTTTAGAAAAGGCAGAGGAACCAGAGATCAAATTGCCAACATCCGCTGGATCATGGAGAAAGCAAGAGAGTTCCAGAAAAACAACTATTTCTGCTTTACTGACTATGCTAAAGTCTTTGACTGTGTGGATCACAATAAACTGCAGAAAATTCTGAAAGAGATGGGACTACCAGACCACCTGACCTGCCTCTTGAGAAACCTATATGCAGATCAGGAAGCAACAGTTAGAACTGGACATGGAAAAACAGATGGGTTCCAAATAGGAAAATGAGAACGTCAAGGCTGTATATTGTCACTCTGCTTATTTAACTTATATGCAGAGTCCATCAAGAGAAACGCTGGGCTGGAAGAAGCACAAGCTGGAATCAAGATTGCTGGGAGAAATATCAATAACCTCAGATATGCAGATGACATGACCCTTCTGGCAGAAAGTGAAGAGGAACTAAAAGCCTCTTGATGAAAGTGAAAGAGAAGAGTGAAAAAGTTGGCTTAACGCTCAACATTCAGAAAACTAAGATCATGGCATCTGGTCCCATCACTTCATGGGAAATAGATGGGGAAACAGTAGAAAAGTGTCAGACTTTATTTTTCTGGGCTCCAAAATCACTGCGGATGGTGATTGCAGCCATGAAATGAAAAGATGCTTACTCCTTGGAAGGGAAGTTATGACCAACCTAGATAGCATATTAAAAAGCAGAGACATTACTTTGCCAACAAAGGTCTGTCTAGTCAAGGCTATGGTTTTTCCCATGGTCATGTATGGATGTGAGAGCTGGACTGTGAAGAAAGCTGAGTGCCAAAGAATTGATGCTTTTGAACTGTGGTGTTGGAGAAGACTCTTGAGAGTCCCTTGGATTGCAAGGAGATCCAACCAGTCCATCCTAAAGGAGACCAGTCCTGGGTGTTCATTGGAAGGACTGATGCTGAGGCTGAAACTCCAATACTTTGGCCACCTCATGTGAAGAGCTGACTCATTGTTAAAGACCCCGATGCTGGGAGGGACTGGGGGCAGGAGGAGAAGGGGCCGACAGAGGATGAGATGGCTGGATGGCATCACAGACTCGATGGACATGAGTTTGTGTGAACTCTGGGAGTTGGTGATGGACAGAGAGGCCTTGTGTGCTGGGATTCATGGGGTCACAAAGAGTCGGACACCATTGAGCGACTGAACTGAACTGAACTTAGAACACTAAAAGTGCTTCTCAGGTGCATTATCCTATTGTATCCTCATAGCAGCCCTGTGAGAAAAGTGGACTGTGTGTGTTAAATTGCTTCAGTCGTGTCTGACTCTTTGCAACTCTATGGACTGTAGCCTGCCAGGCTCCTCTTTCCATGGAATTCTCTAGGCAAGAATACTGGAGTGGGTTGCCATTTCCTTCTCCAGGGGATCTTCCCAACCCAGGGATCGAACCCTCATTTCTTATGTCTCCTGCTTTGGCAGGTGTGTTCTCTACCACTAGTGCCTCCTAGGAGGTGTGAGAAAAGTATATACTATTAATAAAAATGGAAGTTTGCTTGGAAAAGCTATATATCTAATATGGAAAATGAAAATATATAGGTCACAAAGGAAAAGAATAGAACTCACTCAAAGCCATCTTTGTTAACATCTTGATGATGGCCTCTCAGAGCTTTTCTATGCCTGTGCTATGCTGTGCTGAGTCGCTCAGTCATGTCCAATTCTTTGCAACCCCAAGGACTGTAGCCCACCAGGCTCCTCTGTCTGTGGGGATTCTCCAGGCAAGAATCCTGGAGAGGGTTGCCATGCCCTCCTCCAGGTGATCTTCCTGACCCACGGATTGAAGTAGGGTCTCTTGCATTGCAGGCAGATTTTTTACCTGTTGAGCTACCAGGGAAGCCCCTTTCTATGTCTATTTATTTCTAAATAAAAAAAAATGGATTATTATATACTTTAGCTTATTTTTAAGCTTGCTTTTTTTTACTTAGGGCATTGTGAACATATTTTCATGTTATTAACTATTCCCCTGTGCATGATTATTAATGGCTGTATAACATCCCATTATCTGTTAAGTAAATTATAATATAAACTAGTAATTTTTTGCTAGCATTTAGCTGACTCCAGTTTTTTACTTTTGTATAAAATGTTATTCTTTTAGTTAAGTCTGTACACATTATCTTCAATTATGTCCTTAGGATCATTTCAGTTCGGTCGCTCAGTTGTGTCTGACTCTTTGCAACCTCAATGGACTGCAGCACACCAGCCCTCCCTGTCCATCATCAACTCTTGGAGCTTACTCAAACTCATATCCATCAAGTCAGTGATTCCATCCAACCATCTCATCCTCTGTTGGCCCCTTCTCCTCTTGCCTTCAATCTTTCCCAGCATCAGGGTCTTTTCCAAAGAGTCAGTTCTTCACATCAGGTGGCCAAAGTATTGGAGTTTCAGCTTCAGCATCAATCCTTCCAATGAATATTCAGGACTGATTTCCTTTAAGATAGACCGGTTGGATCTCCTTATAGTCCAAGGGACTCTCAAGAGTCTTCTCCAACACCACAGTTCAAAAGCATCAATTCTTCTGCACTTAGCTTTCTTTATAGTTCAACTCTCACATCCATACATGATTACTGGAAAAACCATAGTTTTATCCTTAGGATAACTGCCTTAAAGTGTGTTGAATGAAAAGATGCACAGCCTAAGAGCTGAGAATTATGCTTTATGGACTCTCAGAGAGGCCAAACTAAGAGTTTGGTGTGGAGAAGAGTTTGTCAGAATTTGAAGTGGAGAAAGGTTTATTGCAAGGCCAAGCAAGGAGAATGGGGAGGCTAAAAAGATCCAGACTCTCCAGTGGGTTTCAGGGAAGTTTTTATTAAATTGGAAGTATAGTGGGTATACCATGTTGTTTCTGATATACAGCAAAGTGATTCAGTTATGCATGTATATTCTTTCAGATTCTTTTCCACTGCAGGTTAATACAAGATACTGAATATAGTTCCCTGTGCTAGCTATATAGTAGGGCTTCCCAGGTATAGAGTGGTAAAGAATACGCCTGCCGATGCAGGAGATGCAGGTTTGATCCCTAGGTCGGGAAGATCCCTTGGAGGAGGAAATGGCAACCTGCTTCAGTATTTTGCCTGGAAAATGCCATGGACAGAGAAGCCTTACAGGCTACAGTCCATGGTGTGGCAAACAGACACAACTGAGCACACAAGCACACGTTATAACATAGGACCTTGTTTGTCTGTTTCATGTATAGCAGTGTGTGTTAATCCCCAGCCCCCTCTCCTCTTTCCCCTTTGGTAACCATAAGTTTGTTTTCTTTTCTTATTTATTCATAGCTGTGCTGCGTCTTGCTTGCTGTGTGCAGGCTTTCTCTCGTTGTGGCAAGTGGGGTCTTCTCTGTATTGCAGCTCATGGGCTTCCCATTGTGATGGCTTCTGTTGTGGGCCTAGGCTCTGGGCACTTCAGTGCCCTAGACTCTGGGCACCCATGAGCCCAGAGGCACATGGGCTCAGTAATCGTGGCTCGAGGGTTCAGCTGCCCCTTGGCATATGGGATTCTCCTGGAACAGGGATTGAATCTGTGTCCCCTGCATCAGCAGGCAGACTCTTCAACACTGGATCACCAGGGAAGTCCCCGTAAGTTTTTTTCTATGTCTGTGAGTCTATTTCTATTTTGTAAATAAGTTCACTTGTATTTTAGAGCCCACATATAAGTAACACCTGTACATAAGTAATATTTGTCTTTTTCTTTCTTAGTATGATAATCTCTAGGTCTATCAATGCTGCTGCAAATGGCAGTATTTCATTTTTTATGACTAATATTTCTTTATATATGTATATCCCATCTTCTTTATACATTCATCTGTCAATGGACATTTAAATTGCTTCCCAGTTTTGACTATTGTAAATACGGCTGCTGGGAACATTGGGGTGCATGTATCTTTTCAAATTAGAGTTTTCTTTGGATATATGCTCAGGAGGGGATTGCTGCTTCATATGGTAACTTTTAGTTTTTTAAAGGAACCTCCATATTGTCCTCCATAGTGGCTGCACCAGTTTATATTCCCACCAACAGTTTTTGAGGGTTCCCCCTTTTCTCCACACTCTCTCCAGCATTTATAATTCTTAGACTTTTTGATGATGGCCATTCTGACTGGTGTAAAGTGATACCTCATTGTAGTTTTGATTTGCATTTCTCTCGTAGGGATGTTGAACATCTTTTCATGTGCCTATTGATTATCTGTATCTTTGGATAAATGTCTATTTAAGTCTTCTGTCCATTTTTTGATTGGATCGTTTGTTTTTTGATATTGAGCCATATGAGCTGTTTGTTTTAGAAATTAAGCCCTTGTCAGTCACATCATTTGCAAATATTTTCTCCCATTCTATCAGTTATATTTTAATTCTCCAAAGAACTGGTTTGCTGCCTAAATGATATTAAAAGATTGATTTGCCCCACCATATTTTCTTTTATTTGCTTTTTTAGTATCAATGGGATTTCCAACTAAACTGAAATTCAGAGTTCTATGTTCTAGAATTTTAGGGTTTAATTTATCATGCATTCAAAAGCTTGCATAAGGCACCTAACAAAGGTCCTCTTTCTGAATTCACTGGCTAAATCCAGAGCAAATCTCTGTGATCATCTTTATTAACCCCTGAATATTGCTCCCAGTCTTTATATTGTGCAGGCCTAGGTGTCCATGGGGTAACAAAGAGTTGGACATGACTTATGTGACTAACCTACCACCACCAGGTAACCCTATTGATTTCCTTTAGTGTGTTTAATTATATTTTCCTGAGGATCAGATTCATATTTCTTGTCCTATAGTACCAGGCAGAAAAGCACTCCCCAATAAGATATAATGTCTATCCCACAATATATTTAGGCAAAGAGATGTAGCCATCTTATATAAAGCCCATTTAAATATACCAATATTCATAAGCTTTTATCTCAGTTCTATAAGCTTTTATATTTTTAACTTTATTCTCCATTAAGATCCCATCAACAAGCTTTACTCTTACAAGGAGTCCAGAAACCATCCTTTTTATCTTGACCATTTTATCCATTTTGCATAATAAGGCTCTGGGGTCCCCAATGAGAGGTTAACCAACTCTTCGGTTAACCAAACAGTTAATTTTTTCCTCTTAATTAAAAAATTTTTTTCTTAATTTTTTTCACTTGATTAATTGGCCCAAGAAATTATTGGACAGGTATCTCATAATTTTCTTCTAGTCTTTTAAATGTAAATATATATTTAAACTGGGGTGAATAGAGTAGACTTGTTTGGGGTCCTTTAAAGTTGGCATTGGGTTGCGTTCCATGGGCCTGCAAGCCTTGTAGTTGCCCAGCCTCAAGAGACTGAAGAAAGAGCCCCAAGATAGTGACAAGAGATATCGATGCTTTAATAGACAGGAGATCTAACGTACCTGAAACAAGTTCCTGAAGTGACATTTCCACTGTGTGTGGCAGGCAGGACACAGCAGCAGTCTTTGCTATTGCGGGTAGAAGGAGGCTACCATTTATAGGGGGAATTGATATTGGATTGGCTCATCAGTTACCAGGGAAGCCAGGAGTTGGGGCACATCCCTCATAGCCCTTCAGGTTACAACCATTAGGAAGGCAGATGTTTTCCTTCCTAGCAGGTGGAGCCTTTCTGGTCTAAGGACTGAGGAGGTTCGTGTGAGTAGGGTACAGGTAAAGCAGACTGTCAATCAGGGGAGGCACAGAGAGCAAAAGAACAGCTATCTTGAATGGACTGACCACACAGTGAAGGACCAGTAGAGAGTCCCTTTGACCCATTTGGGGCTTCCCTAGTGGCTCAGAGGTTAAAGCATCTGCCTGAAATGTGGGAGACCCGGGTTCGATCCCTGGGTCGGGAAGATCCCCTGGAGAAGGAAATGGTAACCCACTCCACTATTCTTGCCTGGAGAATCCCATGGCGGGAGGAGCCTGGTAGGCTACAGTCCACGGGGTCGCAAAGAGGCGGACACGACTGAGCTACTTCACTTCACTTTGACCCATTTGATCTTAGGTAGCATTGTATCCGGAGAAGGCAATGGCACCCCACTCCAGTACATTTGCCTGGAAAATCCCATGGACGGAGGAGCCTGGAAGGACACAACTGAGCGACTTCACTTTCACTTTTCACTTTCTTGCATTGGAGAAGGAAATGGCAACCCACTCCAGTGTTCTTGCCTGGAGAATCCCAGGGATGGGGGAGCCTGGTGGGCTGACGTCTATGGGGTCGCACAGAGTCGGACACGACTGAAGTGACTTAGCAGCAGCAGCAGCATTGTATCAAAACTTTTTGTTTTTAATCCTGTTAACACCTATTTTATTTATTCCATTTCTTAATAATCATCTAAAAATTTTTATACTTTTGTGATGAGTTCTTTTAAAATTTACTCCTTGTTGGGAAAAAGTCTCTAGACCTAAGTTTTTTACTTCCCTGCTAATAAACCTAGTTAATATTAATTATCCTAATTTTTTTATTAGCATCGATAAGACTCATTGAGCAGAAGCAGAGACCACAAATAAAGATTCTCAAACCATTTTTTCCAAATTAAAGGAGTTCTTAGGTTAACCATTATATATATATTTTCCCACTATCTAACTTGTTTGTTTTTCCACCAGTAAAACAGCTGTTTATGATGAGAGCTCTTTAAAAATTTACCAGTTTAGGAGTTTCTCCAGTTTAAATGATCCATCATCTGGCTATTGATGAAATATATCTTAATAGTGAATCAAACCAATAAGATAAAAGAGGTGTCCCCACAAGAGATCATGAAGGATGCCACTGTTACAAGATCCAGAAAATTTTCCCCAGGATAGTCTAAGAAAGGAAAGGCTTTCACTGTATAGCTTATGCAATGATGGTTAAGATCTCAAAAAGTCCCTGAGAGTTGGCACAGTCAGAAAAAAGACTGCTCAGAATCCTGGTCTATTCAGTTGGCTGTCAAATGTACAAAATATGTGTACCTTCCACATGACAGAGAAAAGTTCTCAAAATACAACACACACACACAAAATTAAGATATAGGAGTTCCATAACTCCCTCCAATTTTCCCTCTCTTTGGAACCCATTCCCTTTTTCTATCCTCAGCCCCTGGTAACCATCAATCTGATCTCTGTACTCTGCCTTCTCCAGACTGTCACATCGATGGAATCATGCAGTATATAGTCTTTAGTGTCTGGATTATTCCACTGA
The DNA here is from genome assembly GCF_049115385.1 of Moschus berezovskii. Taxonomy (NCBI): domain Eukaryota; kingdom Metazoa; phylum Chordata; class Mammalia; order Artiodactyla; family Moschidae; genus Moschus; species Moschus berezovskii. The sequence goes on from NC_142468.1 coordinate 97,422,196, forward strand.
GCAAATGCTTTTGAAATGAGTCTATATTTCTGCCTATATCGTTAGTTACAAATTTTTATTGCTGAGTAGCATTCCATAGGGCTTCTCAGGTGGCTCAGTGGGTAAAGAATCTGCCTGCAATGCAAGAGACGCAGGCAGACATGGGTTTGATTCCTAGATCTGTATGATCCCCTGGAGGAGGGCATGGCAACCCACTCCAGTATTCTTGCCTGGAGAATCCCATGGACAGAGGAGCCTGGTAGGTTACAGTTCATAGGTTGCAAAGAGTCAGACACAACTGAAGCAACTGAGCATGCATGCAAGCACAGCATTCCGTGGTATTGTTGGAGGAAGGGAGACCCCTTCCAGGGTCCGAGACTGAGCTCTAACACTTGGAAATGAATTGTCTGAGAAGACACATGCTGACAAAGCAAGAGACTTTACTGGGAAAGGGTGCCTGGGAGGAGAGCAGGAGGGTAAGGGAGCACAGGAGGACTCTGCCACATGGCTTACAGTCTCGGGTTTTATTATAATAGGATTAGTTTCTGGGTTGTCTCTGGCCAGTGATTCTGGCTCAAGGTCCTTCCTGGTGCCGCATGCATTGCTCCACCACGAGGGATTCCAGTGAAGTTTCTGAGAGGTTGGTAGGACACATGAAATCTCCTTTTAAACTTTCCTGAATACTTCTGGTTAGTGGTAACTTGTTAGTTCTGTGTTCCCTTACCAGGGCCTCCCATTGTAAAATAACTCATGCAAATGGTTACTATGGTGCTTGGCCAGGGTGGGGTATTTCAGTCACTGTGTTTTCCCTAACAATATGAGTATCCCTTTGATTTATTTATCTATTCACCAGCTGATATTTGGGTTGTTTCCAGGTTAGGGCTATTTTTGAGTAAATTTCTATGAACATTTGCATGCAAGTCTTTGAGTAGACATACCTTTTTATTTCCTCTGGATAAACATTTAAAAGTGGGATTGCTCGATTATGTGGTAAGTGTATATTTATCTTTATTAAAGACTGTCGAACGTTCCTACTGGCAACATAAGAGCTCCAGACTCTAGGATCCTTCACATACATATACTCTGCTTTTCCTACCATAATAGGTCATTTTTTAGAGGTTCCTTTCTACTGTGCAAGCTCAGAAAAGGTTTTGTAGGGTGTTTCAGTTACTCACTGTAATGGTTAGCATAACAGATTGCACCATTAAGAAACGCTCATGTTTAGACATAAAGACTATCCAACCCCAATCCTCTTTTTCTCTGACTGTTACTCATCACTCCTGAATTTTCTTTACCCTCTTTTTAAAAATATTTGTTCATTTGGCTGTACCAGGTCTTAGTTGCAGCATGTGGGATCCAACCTGGGCCCCCTGCATTGGGAGTGCAAAGTCTTAGCCGCTGGATCGACAGGGAAGTCCCTTTTCACTTTCTTCATTAGGGTGACCAACATTAAAACCTTTGGCTAGCTAACTAATTATTAGTGTCAAGCATTTTTATTTTTGATATTAAAAAAAAGCAAAATTCATTTCTGGGGCTCTCCTATTCATTCTTCAGTTTTTCTCATCACTCTTGAAGAAAATTCAGGAGTGTGAGTAACAGTCAGAGATAAAGAGGATTGGGATTGGATAGTCTTTATCTGGGGACCATCCCTTGGAAGAGGGCGTGGCAATCCACTCCAGTACTCTTGCCTGGAGAAAACATGGACAGAGGAGCCTGGCAGGCTACAGTCCATAGGGTTGCAAAGAGTTGGACATGACTGAAGTGACTTAGCACGCAATCTTTACATGTTCTCTCTGAACTTTATAGACAGACACGTTTCCTGGTGATTTATATTTCCCTTCCCTTATATTTCCTTTCATTTTGATTTTTTGGAAGTCCTTCTTTCCTTTCCTCAGGAGTGTATCTTGCCATCATTCTTTGCCTTTGGGATGGGTGGCTGCGTCTGCCTGCATGATTCCTTGCATGGGGACAGCCAGGTCTTGGCTTATTCTTGAATTTCCTGCATGCAGAGCATTTTTGCTTCTTTTTCCACATGCATAGAAGGAAAAGAGAGAAAATTACGTGATTCTCTGACTGTGTGTGTCCAGGAAAGGCCCTGTGAGCTTGAAAGCCCTGGGTTTTTATTATCCAACCAGAAGGAGGTATTCATTTCTACTTGAATAGAGGCACACAGCTCTTTTTTAGGCTGGAGCTGACTATTTTGCATAAAACAAAGAAGTTATACATTAGCATGGGGTAGCTGGCTTTTCTCAGTAGCTATCTAACAATGACTAGAGACAATGGTTTAATTATAAGCTGCCACAGTTAAAAGACTCTTAACCCACATACAATATCTTATCAAAATTTCACCATTCCTTTGGAAAGAGGTTTAAACTGGTTTGCAGAGCTAATGAAGAGCCTGCTTTGTCTTTTTAATTTCTTTGCTGCTCCCAAAGCATCTCAAGCCTATTTCAGCCTCTGGCTTTTGCCAAAGCTGTTCCCACAGTCTGGGGTGCCTTCCCTCCTTTCTTTTGCTTATCTATTATTTACTTCTCTTTCAAAGCTCTTTTCAGACACTTCCTTCTTTAAGAAGGTTTTTGTTTTTTTTGCATCTTTACAGTTTCAGTCCACTGAACTCTACTGTCTATGGACATGCATTTCTAGTGCACATAATTTAATTCAGATTATTCTTCAGTTATATGAATTAGTGGTCTTATGGTTATTTATTTATTGCAGAAAAGAACTATTGGAGAGTAGATACCACATCTTACTCTTGCATTTCAGTCTTAACACAGCTCCTGGCAGTGCAAAATTCTGTTGAATGAATGACTGAATGTTAGGCATATGGCAGGGTTTTGATAAATAATTGTTGGGTGATTGATAAGAGGCCTTTTTAGGAAATGCTACATAACTTTATCGGCAGCATCACCATTTTAATGCTGGTTTGTACTGTCTGCAGAAGTTTAGTTAGAAACTACATACCCTCATGTCTTCTTCGGCACTGACGCCTTTTTCTCTCCTTCCAGTGAGTTGGACAGCAAAGGGGTAGATGACCTAAAAGAGGAGAAGATAGGGAGGATTAAGAAGGATAAACAGACAATTGGAAAATATTTTAAAATATATCTTGCTTATGAATTGTATTCAGCTCCACAGGTTGGGAATTATATTACATTAAATGAGTACATTAAAAATGTGGGACAAATAATGAATGATTGCAAGGTCTTGTTTACACGTAAAGCCACTGAGCACGGTGCTTATTTCTAAGGATGGCAGGGTGAAGCACCTTTCTTCTGCTGGAGGGAGGCACGCTTCACCCAAAGGGAAGGTTTCGTCTAGATGTCATCCACAGAGTCAAGATTCAGGACTGTGTTTATGAAGAGAACTTGAATTAGCGTCTTAGTGTGTTCTCTCTATGCCCAATTCTTGTTTCCCCTCTCTCCAGGGTTACTCCAAGGCAGCCACTGTGATCAGCACAGGGAGGAAGGAGAGCCACTCCCTGGGCTCCTACCTCCATCCTCTTAAGGAGGAGCCTTCTGACAGGGAAAGAGCCTTCCAGACAGAGGGGCTAGCTGGATCTTTGCTCAAGTTTTTTCTCTCCAGGTTGTTGAGGTGAAATATAATGCTGCTGCTGCTGCTAAGTCGTGTCAGTTGTGTCTGACTCTGTGCGACCCCATAGACGGCAGCCCACCAGGCTCCGCTATCCCTGGGATTCTCCAGGCAAGAACTCTGGAGTGGGTTGCCATTTCCTTCTCCAGTGCATGCATGCATGCTAAGTCTCTTCAGTCGTGTCTGCCTCTTTGCGATTTTATGGACAGCAGCACTCCAGGCTTCTCTGTCCACGAGATTCTCCAGGCAAGAATACTGGAGCGGGTTGCCATTTCCTTCTCCAAAATATAATAAGTCAACTCTTTTCCAAGGAACAAGCAAAGAATGATTTCACTTAACTGTTAAAACTCTGTAATATTATTGTAGGGAGGGGACCCCATCCAGGGCCTAACAGTGGGCTCTTGTCCAACTGTCTTTCTATGTAAGGACTGGAATTCAGGGATCCTTTAGGGGAGAAACAGGTAGGCCCAATAACAGATACTAGAACTGATGTCAATACAGAAAATGAACGCTGACATAATTAACTGAAAAAAAAAAAATGAGCACATGTAGCCACATATCTCCATGGGTTGGTGGACCATGTTGATATATTGGTTACAAATGCATAGATGGTTGATTGACTGGCTGAATGAATGAATGAATTTATTTCATACCAAGGGAATTTGGATTAGTTGGTTTGTAGTGTGAACAAAGCTAGATACTGTATACACCTTATGTCTGTAATTAACTTTCTAGTACTGAAGGCCTTAAACCCTTTACATGAGCAATGTGAAGTTTCTGAGATTTCTAAAATAGTGTGACTTGCAAGTACCTAATGGAATGTTAGAGAAAGCTAAAGGATAAGCACTGCAGGAAGTGAGTTGGGCACTAAGATAGAAGTCTGCAGGGTGGGGTAATAATAAAATGGGCAGGAACATTAATTTACCATTTATCATCCCTCAGTTCAGTTCAGTTCAGTCGCTCAGTCGTGTCCAACTCTTTGCGACCCCATGAATCACAGCACGCCAGGCCTAACTGTCCATCACCAACTCCCGGAGTTCACTCAAACTCATGTCCATACAGTCGGTGATGCCATCCAGCCATCTCATTCTCTGTCGTCCCCGTCTCCTCCCACCCCCAATCCTTCCTAGCATCAGAGTCTTTTCCAGTGAGTCAACTTGTCGCATGAGGTGGCCAAAGTATTGGAGTTTCAGCTTTAGCATCAGTCCTTCCAATGAACACCCAGGATTGATCTCCTTTAGGATGGACTGGTTGGGTCTCTTTGCAGTCCAAGGGACTCTCAAGAGTCTTCTCCAGCACCACAGTTCAAAAGCATCAATTCTTCGGCGATCAGCTTTCTTCACAGTCCAACTCTCACATCCATACATGACCATGGGAAAAACCATAGCCTTGACTAGACGGACCTTGGTTGGCAAAGCAATGTCTCTGCTTTTTAATATGCTATCTAGGTTGGTCATAACTTTCCTTCCAAGGAGTAAGCGTCTTTTAATTTCATGGCTGCAATCAGTATCTGCAGTGATTTTGGAGCCTCCAAAAATAAAGTCTGACACTGTTTCCACTGTTTCCCCATCTACTTCCCATGAAGTGATGGGACCAGATGGCATGATCTTTGTTTTCTGAATGTTGAGCTTCAAGCCAACCTTTTCACTCTCCTCTTTCACTTTCATCAAGAGGCCTTTGAGTTCCTCTTCACTTTCTGCCATAAGGGTGGTGTCATCTGCATATCTGAGGTTATTGATATTTCTCCCAGCAATCTTGATTCCAGCTTGTGCTTCTTCCAGCCCAGCGTTCCTCATGATGTACTCTGCATATAAGTTAAATAAGCAGGGTGACAATATACAACCTTGACGTACTCCTTTTCCTATTTGGAACCAGTCTGTTGTTCCATGTCCAGTTCTAACTGTTGCTTCCTGACCTGCATACAGGTTTCTCAAGAGGCAGGTCAGGTGGTCTGGTATTGCTCTATAAAAAGGGAATATCCTAAGAATGTTGTTTGTTGAGCAGCATGTGGGAATTAAAGCCTGGAGACGCTGGGAAAGGACTAAATTCCTTTTTATGAAAGATGCTGGTGGCATCATAAAGGGACAGGTAGGAACCCAGAGGCTGAGAATGCTGGAACCAGTGGGCAGAGGGATGGGAAGTATTGTTCCTAAAGAGTACATTTTTATCTTTGTACATCTTTGAACTTTATATAAGTGGCGTCAAATTGTGTATATTCTTTTCTGACTGCAATATTATGTTCCTGACAGTCATCCATGTTAAAATGTGTGACTATCATTCATTCATTTCATGGCTGTATACTATTCTATTATGTAACATTGCTTTATCCTTTACTTTGTGGAGAGACATTTGGATTGTTTCCAGTTTCTTCCCCCCAGTTTCTAGAAGTGTGGCTGAGAGTGTTTTTGGACAAGTCTCTTGGACACACATGTAAGAATTTCTCCAGGGTACCTGCTGGATTTGGTGGTTTTAGTAGGTTGTGGATTATGAAGATCTTCAACTTCATTAGATAATATGAAATTGTATAAATTTATTCATTTTTGAAGTTTTTAAAATTTTTCTTTTATATACAAAGCGCTGGTATTGTTTCTGCGTGAGGTAGTTGTGCTTGATGATCCATTTAAAGAAGTTCAGTTAGTTCAACTTAATGAAGCCGATGTTTTTCGTGTACTGGCCGAAACTCTAGGGACACATATTGAGGCCTGTTTCTGAATCAGACCGTGTCAATTTGAGCAGATCTGGCAAGAGCGAGAACCCTGGCCGAGTTGTCTCAGATGGCTCCAGTAGAGCTGCTGGTGATCCATGTTGTTGTCTTGGCTTCAACAAGGCTGAAATTGTACCAGTTTATAATCTCACCAGCAATTTATGAGAGCTGACATCTTAATAATGTTTTGCAATTCATGAGTGTATTTCTCCTTTTATTATTAAAGCGTTTAATTTTTTCTCAGTAGTTTCATTGTTTTCAGACTTGCATATTCCATTCTTAAAAATCTTTTGTTAAATTTACCCCTTAAAGTATTTCATATGTTTTGGTGTTGCTGTAAATTTTTTTTTAAATTCAATTTCTAATTGTTTATTGCTAGCATATAAGGTAGTATCATAGGCTTCTCTATAAGGGCTACCCAGGTAGCTCAGTGGTAAAGAATTCGCCTGCTATGCGGGAGACATGGGTCAGATTCCTGACTGGGGAAGATTCAGTGGGGTCCTGAGAGTCAGATATGACCATATGTTTCTCCACAAGACTCTGGTGTTCTCCAACCTTACTACACTTATTCATTAATTCTAGGAACATTTTTGGGTAGATTCCTTAGGATTTTCTACATAGATGATTATGTCATTTGCTAACAAAGACCATTTTACTTTCTCTCAACCCTCCCTCCCTTGTGTGGTTTTTTTCCTTTTTATTGAGGTATAATTGACAAAATTGCAACGTATTTAAAGCGTACAGAGTTGATGATTTGATAGATGTATATACTGTTAACAGATCCCCCCCAGAGTTAATTAACATACTCATCACCTTACATATTTACCTTTTTATTTGATGAAAACATGTAAATTCTACACTCTTCAGTTCAGTTCAGTTCAGTCGCTCAGTTGTGTCTGACTCTTTGCGACCCCATGAATCACAGCACGCCAGGCCTCCCTGTCCATCACCAATTCCCGGAGTTCACTCAAACCCACCTCCATCAAGTCGGTGATGCCATCCAGCCATTCATCCTCTGTAATCCCCTTCTCCTCCTACCCCCAATCCCTACCAGCATCAAAGTCTTTTCCAGTGAGTCAACTCTTCGCATGAGGTGGCCAAAGTATTGGAGTTTCAGCTTTAGCATCAGTCCTTCCAATGAACACCCAGGACTGATCTCCTTTAGAATGGACTGGTTGGATCTCCTTGCAGTCTTAGCAACTTCCAATTACACAATACAGTGTTATCAATTATATTTACCCCATTATATTAGATCCTCCTACTTTATTCATCTTGTAATTGAAAGTTCGTAGCCTTTTAGCAACCTCTCCCTATTTTCTCCACCTCAGCCCCTGGCAACCACTTTTCTACTGTCTGTTTCTATTAGTTCAACCTTTTATTTTATGATTCCACATGTAAGTGATACAATGTAGTGTTTGTCTCTGTCTGGCTTATTTTACTTCACATAATGGCCTCCAGGTTCATCCATGTTGTCAAAAATGTCAGGACGAAGGCTAAATAATAGCCCATTGTTTATATATACCACATTTTCTTTATTCATTCATCTGTTAGTAGATACTTAGGTTGTTTCCATACCTTGGCTACTGTGAGTATGCTGCAGTGAACATGGGAGTACAGATACCTTTTTGAAACAATGATTTTTGTTTCCTTTGGTTGTGTATCCTGAAGTGGGATCGCAGAATCTTATGCTAGTTCTATTTCTTGAGGAATCACTCTACTGGTTTCTGTGTGATAGTACCAGTTTACATCCCCACCAACAGTACACAACAGGTCTCTTCTCTCCACATCTTTGAGAGCATTTGTTATCTCTTTTCTTTATAGTGAGAGGCATCCTAATAGATGTGAAGGGATACCTCAGTGTGGTTTTGATTTGCATTTCCTTGATAATTAATAATGTGAATCACCTTTTCATGTGCCTGTTGGCCATTTGTGTGTCTTTGGAAAAATGTCTATTCAGGCCGTTTGCTCATTTAAATTGGATTATCTTTTTTGCTATTGATTTATGAGTTCTTTTTTTATTTTGAATATTAACCCCTTATCTGACATGTTGAATCTTTAGTTGTAGCATGTGAACCAGGGATTGAACCTGGGTCCCCTCCACTGGAAGCAAGTTTTAGCCCCTGGACCATCAGGGAAGTTCTGTTTTGGTAGTTTGTCTTTCGAGAAATTTATCCATTTGATCTAAGTTGTTAAAAACATTACCATGAATTGTTCATAATGTTCCATTATTACTTTCTAATGCCTAAGGAATCCATAGTGCTGTCTACTTACTTGTTCCCCTTATTGGCAATTTGTGTCTTCTGTCCTTTTCCCCCAACATCCTCTCGCCCTCAAGTCCAGATGAGCGACTCTTCTTCCACAAGTTCCCGTAAGTATCTCAGAATTGAGATTTGCTTGGATTCACTGATCTGATTTTAGTGATATGGCCATTCCTGAGCCAATAGCAATGGTCATACTCTAACTGGTTGGGGATGACGTCATGCCATGTCAGTTACATGAACTGAGATGGGAGAGGGGCTTTATTAAGATCAGGGAGCTACTGCTTTAAGAATGGGAAATGGATTTCAGGCAGATAGTTCAGTCCAGTTCAGTTCAGTCGCTCAGTCGTGTCCGACTCTTTGCGACCCCACGAACCGCAGCACGCCCTCCCTGTCCATCACCAACTCCTGCAGCCTACTCAAACTTATGCTCATTGAGTCAGTGATGCCATCCAACCATCTCATCCTCTGTCAGCCCCTTCTCCTCCCACCTTCAATCTTTCCCAGCATCAGGGTCTTTTCTTCTTTGCATCAGGTGGCCAAAGTATTGGAGTTTTCAGCTTCAGCATCAGTCCTTCCAGTGAATATTCAGGATTGATTTCCTTTAGGATAGACTGGTTTGAATCTCCTTGCTGTCCAAGGGACTCTCAAGAGTCTTCTCCAACACCACAGTTTAAAAACATCAATTCTTCGCTCAGCTTTCGTTATAGTCCAACTCTCACATCCATACATGACTACTATTTTTTTTCCTTCTAATATAAAGAAGTCTAAAAATTTATATAGCCAAGTTTATAAATTTATGTTTATAGTTCTGTTGAAAAATTTCCCTACACATCTTTTTTTTTTAATATATATATTTATTTGGCATGCTGGGTCTTAGCTGTGGCACTCGGGATCTTTCATCTTTGTTGCAGCTTGCAGAATCTTTAGTTGAGGTATGCAAACTCTCTTTTTTAAAATTTTTGGCTGTGCTGGTTCTTTGTTGCTGTATGCAGTCTTTCTCTGGTTTAGGTGAGCAGAGGCTACTCTCTTTGTTGCTGTGCCCAGGCTTCTCATTGTGGTGTATTCCCTAAGCACAGGCTGTAGGGCGCTTGGGCTCAGTAGTTGTGTGCAGGGTCTAGTTGCCCTATGGCATGTGGGATCTTACCAGACCAGGGATCAAACCCATGTTCCCTGCACTGGCAGACAGTATCTTAACCACTGGCCCACCAGGGAAGTTCCCTGTGCATCTTTAATGAGATAATTTTTATCCAAATTTTCTTTTTTCGTGGTTTATATCTATTTACTTAATTATCCTGAATTTATTTCAGTTTAAGATAAGAGATTAGGATCTAACGACTTTTTCTCCAAGGTTCTAGGTAATCTCTTCATTTATCTTCATTTACGCAGCTTATTCCTTCAGTAAAATATAGTACCCGAACTTAACATAGCACTTAACTTTATTAGGCCCTGAGCTAAGCATTCTGACATATATTAATAACATTTATAAGGATTCTACGAGGTAGATATATTATTATCTCCATATATATACATTTTGTTGTTCAGTTGCCAAATTGTGTCTGACTCTTCGTGACCCCATGGACTGCAGTATGCCAGGCCTCCCTATCCCCCACCATCTCCCGGAGCTTGCCCAAGTTCATGTCCATTGAACTGGTGATGCCATTCAACCATCTCATCCTCTGTTGCCCTCTTCTCCTTCTGCCTTCAATATATTTGATGCAAGAAGTATTGCTTATTTAAGCTCAAATGGCTAATAGCTGGGAATCTAAACCTAGGGGGTGGATTTCTAGTAGCTGTTCTCGGCCTCTGTGCTATATTACCTCCCCAAGTCATTGATGTTCACAGCATGCCTTTGCAGCTAGAAAATGTCTGCTGTACCCATGCATATTTTTATTCCCACCAGTTAGCTTGTACCAAGAATCAGTTGTTTCCAAACCTTGATTTGATAATTGAACTTACTATAATGACATTTTTAACTAAATAAAGATAAACCAAAGCTATTTCTGCGAAAACAAAATTGAGTCCTTGCAATAGATTCCATAAAGTCAGATAATGAAAAAAATTGTTGAATTGTTGATTGAGGTGTGGGCGAGGACTGTGAAGACTGGCAACAGACAAACAAAATGCAAAAATTCTAGAATTCTGTTCACAGATGGTTTCTCAGGCATCTTTACAATTTTTGTACTACTGAAGCAAATCCTGAAATTTCATATTGCAAATGTGGTTTAAGCAAGAAAGACTATAACAATCATCATATTCATACTCAAAGAAAAGAATATTTATAGGTTAGTGAATACATGTTTCTAGCTTTTAATTTCAAATAAATATTTAAGGCATTTATCACTTTTAAATTGATCATCTGCTCTAACCTTTTCCCAATAATGTACTAGACCCCAATCATTTTTAAAGACAACTGTCTTCGATTGTGGTTAGTCAATAGTCTTGGCATTATTTATCCACTGGACTGTCTCTTCTTTATGGATTAGAAAGTCTACTTTGTTTTATTGTTATTTTTTCTTGGCCTCACCATGTGGCTTTCTGGATTTTAGTTTTCTTTCCTACCCAGGAATCAAATTCATGTCTCCTGCAATGGAAACTTGGAGTCCTAACCAGTGGACCACCAGGGAATTTCCTAGAAAGTCTACCCTAATCATCTATTAGATCTTTATGTCTGTCTAATCTGCATCATTTTTCTAGACTATCCAGTTCCACTGTTCTATTTGTTTGTTCTTAAGTTAGTGTTTTAATACCTGACACTTTTTTGTTCAATATTTCTTGGCTATTCCATCTCATTAATTTTTCTGGACATATAATAATTCTGAAAATATTCTCATTGAGAATATTGGTTTTTAAAGGTTTTAGTGAAGAAGGTATGTTAAATTATAATTTAAAATGAGGCCAGATTAAGAAACTCAGGGCAGTCCAGTTGTTAAGGACTCTGCAGTTTCACTGTTGAGGGCCAGCGTTCAATCCCTAGTCAAGGAGCTAGGTAAGATTCCAACAAGCCATGTGGCATGGGCAAACAAAACAAAACATACAAACAAAAATGACAACAGGACTTCCCTTGTAGTCCAGTGGTTAAGAATCTGCCTGCCAATGCAGGAAATATGGATTCCATCCCTGGTCCGGGAAGATTTCACATGCCACCGAGCAACTAAGCCTGTGAACTTTAACTACTGAGCCCTAGGTGCCCAGTATGCTCCTGGGGATCGGTGGAGAAATAACTCCAGAAAGAATGAAGGGATGGAGCCAGACACTTTAGAGCTCTGCAATAAGAGAAGCCACCATAATGAGAAGTCTGACCACCACAACTAGAGTAGCCCCTGCTCGGTGCAGCTAGAGAAAGCCTGTGCAGCAACAAAGATCTAGTGCAACCAAAACAAAAACATAAACCTGACAACAAAGAAACCAAAAAAAAAAAAAAAACATTCAGATACATTCTAGGATCAGAAAGACATACCGGACACAGTTGTGGTACACTGAGTTTTTTACACTCTCTGACAAGATTGCATGAGCCAGTAATGATAAATGTAAGAAACCACTGTAGATTATAGCATTTGCTAAGAAACTGTCTGAGAGGAAATAGTTCATGGAGATCAAGAAGCAGCAGTATCTGGAGAGGTTCAGGAAAGGAGTCAACTTTTTCCACCCTCTCAGATCCAGCTCCTATTTATGAGATGAGCTTGCTAATTTGCTTGTTAAACACCTGTTTCACCTGTTTGTTTCTCAGGGTGTAGATGAAGGGATTGAGCACCGGGGTCACCACGGTGTTGAGCAAGGCCACCACCTTGTTCCTGTCCTCCCCCTGGCTGCCCTTGCCCGACCAGACATACATGAAGATGCAGCTGCCATAGAAGAGAGAGACAACAATGATGTGGGAGGAGCAGGTTGAGAAGGCTTTCCGCTTCTCCTTGGCTGAGGGGATGTGCAGGATGGTGTGGAGGATGTGGCCATAGCAGGTGGCCGTCACGGACAGAGTGCCCAGTAGGCTGACGTTGGCCACGATAAAACCCAGAAGCTCGATCAGACTTGTGTCTGCACATACAAGTTCCAGGAGTGGAAAGCTGTCACAGAAGAAATGATCAATGATATTGGGACCATAGAATGGTTGCTGAAATATGATGGAACATGGAATGGCTATAAGAAGGAATCCCGTGATCCATGAAAAAAGAGCTAACTGGACACAGACCCTTTTGCTCATGATGGTGACATAATGCAAGGGGTTACATATGGCCACATACCTGTCAAAGGACATCACTGCCAGTAGGAAGAACTCTGTGGTGCCCAGGAAGAAATAGAGGAAAAGCTGGAGAAAGCAACCTGCTAGGGAGATAGTCTTGTATCCGGTCAGGATGTTGGTCAGTGTCTTGGGGAAGATGACCGAGGTGATCCAGATTTCCAGGACAGCAAAGTTGCGGAGGAAGTAGTACATGGGGGTGTGGAGGCACCTGTCCATGAGGGTGAGGACCACGATGAGGAGGTTCCCCAGCAGAGTGAGCAGGTAGGTGAGGAGGAGCCCCAGGAAGAGGAGCATCTGCAGCTCACAGGCGTCTGCGAGCCCCCGCAGGATGAACTGGGTGACAGTGGTGTGGTTCCCCGTGGCTCCTCTGGCCTCTGCTGGGAATGGCCGATCAAAGGTGTGTGGCTTCAGGAGTCGTGATGTTCTGGGGATCTGAGGACACTTGGAACTGAAAGCAAAGAGGGATTTTCAGCTAAAGGAATCCTTTGTTTCTTTGACCTACAAGTCCCCTTTTCTCCTTCCTCAGGCTGGTTGTCCAGACCCCTCATTGAGTTAGCATCAAGTCACATACTTTGACCCATTTTCTGGTATTTTTTGGGAAAAATTTCACCTTTACCAGTTGTTTTTCCACTTTTTTTGTTTGTTTGTTTGTAAGGAAACTATATTAAGTCCCTTCTTATTTTTTTAAAACAGATGACCTATTTTCCCATATTTGTCCAAATATTGTAAAGGCTCTCAATACATTAAAATATTTTGCTCTGCAAATTCTGCATCCTGTGGATCATGGCCATTTATTGAAAACACTAATGGAATACTCTGCTTCAGCAATATGTGAACCGTGAACTCCCAGATGTTCAAGCAGGTTTTAGAAAAGGCAGAGGCACCAGAGATCAAATTACCAACATCCGCTGGATCATGGAGAAAGTGAGAGAGTTCCAGAAAAACATCTATTTCTGCTTCATTGACTATGCCAAAGCCTTTGACTGTGTGGATCACAATCTACTGTGGAAATTCTGAAAGAGATGGGAATGCCAGACCACCTGACTTGCCTCTTGAGAAACCTATATGCCGGTCAGGAAGCAACAGTCAGAACTGTACATGGAACAACAGACTGGTTCCAAATAGGAAAAGGAGTACGTCAAGGCTGTATATTGTCACCCTGCTTATTTAACTTATATGCAGAGTGCATCATGAGGAACGCTGGGCTGGAAGAAGCACAAGCTGGAATCAAGATTGCTGGGAGAAATATCAATAACCTCAGATATACAGATGACACCACCCTTATGGCAGAAAGTGAAGAGGAACTCAAAAGCCTCTTGATGAAAGTGAAAGAGGAGAGTGAAAAGGTTGGCTTGAAGCTCAACATTCAGAAAACAAAGATCATGGCATCTGGTCCCATCACTTCATGGGAAATAGATGGAAAAACAGGGGAGACAGTGTCAGACTTTATTTTGGGGGGCTCCAAAATCACTGCTGATGCTGATTGCAGCCATGAAATTAAAAGACGCTTACTCCTTGGAAGGAAAGTTATGACCAACCTAGATGGCATATTAAAAAGCAGAGACATTACTTTGCCAACCAAGGTCCGTCTAGTCAAGGCTCTGGTTTTTCCCATGGTCATGTATGGATGTGAGAGTTGGACTGTGAAGAAAGCTGATCACCGAAGAATTGATGCTTTTGAACTGTGGTGCTGGAGAAGACTCTTGAGAGTCCCTTGGACTGCAAGGAGATCCAACCAGTTCATTCTAAAGGAGATCAATCCTGGGTATTCATTGGAAGGACTAATGCTAAAGCTGAAATTCCAATACTTTGGCCACCTCATGCGATGAGTTGACTCACTGGAAAAGACTCTGATGCTGGGAAAGGTTGGGGGCGGTAGGAGAAGGGGACGATGGAGAATGAGATGGCTGGATGGCATCACCGAATGTATGGACATGAGTTTGAGTGAACTCCGGGAGTTGGTGATGGACAGTTAGGCCTGGCGTGCTGTGATTCATGGGGTCGCAGAGAGTCGGACACGACTGAGCGACTGAACTGAACTGAACTGAATGGAATAGGTACTCTAGAACTTATGGCAGAGGCATTTGTGTTAGAGAAACTGTGTGATTGCACCTGAGCTCTATCATTTACTAGCTTGTCTGGGATCAGTTCTCTAATCTCACCAAAACTCTGTTTCTTCAAAGGGAATAATAACAATACATATGTAAAGCGTTCTCTCAGAACTTAAGTGAATAATGTATATCCAACACCTAGCACAAGGTTAGCGATAGAGCAAGCAGTCACATAATGTTAACTATTTTTATTTTTCCCTTTGTGGCTAAAATAGAGAAGTAGTATCAGCTCAGTATGGAAAGTTTAGGAAATACAAAAAAATGAAATAAAAAGAATTGTCTGTTGCCTCACAGAGACAACTATTATTAATATTTTGATTAATTTCTTTTGTGTTTTTTCTATTCTTATTCTGTGTTTATTGCTTTATATAGCCATGCTCATAGATAATGTATTTTGCACTTTTTTCCTTCATACATATTATTATAACAAATTTTTGTTATATGTTATTGCAAATTTTTGTAAATATATTATTTGGGTGATATTTTTTGAGAGATCCACATACTATGAAATTGTTACATGGAGGAGGGAACATACATTTGTAGACTAGATGTCATTGAGGTTATTACTTTGGGATAAATTCCTAAGTAATAATAATTCTAAATAATAATGCAAAAAATAGAGGAAAACAACAGAATAGGAAAGACAAGAGATCTCTTCAAGAAAATTAGAGATACCAAGGGAACATTTCATGCAAAGATGGGCTCGATAAAGGACAGAAATGGTAGGGACCTAACAGAAGCAGAAGATATTAAGAAGAGGTGGCAAGAATATACAGAAGAACTGTGCAAAAGAGATCTTCACGACCAAGATAATCACGATGTGAATACTCACCTAGAGCCAGACATCTTGGAATGTGAAGTCAAGTGGGCCTTAGAAAGCATCACTAAGAACAAAGCTAGTGGAGGTGATGGAATTCCAGTTGAACTATTTCAAATCCTGAAAGATGATGCTGTGAAAGTGCTGCACTCAATATGCCAGCAGATTTGGAAAACTCAGCAGTGGCCACAGGACTGGAAAAGGTCAGTCTTCATTCCAATCCCACAGAAAGGCAATGCCAAAGAATGCTCAAACTACCACACAATTGCACTCATCTCACACGCTAGTAAAGTCATGCTCAAAATTCTCCAGCCAGGCTTCAGCAATATGTGAACCGTGAACTTCCAGATGTTCAAGCTGGTTTTAGAAAAGGCAGAGGAAACAGAGATCAAATTGCCAACATCTGCTGGATCATGGAAAAAGCAAGAGAGTTCAAGAAAAAGATCTATTTCTGCTTCATTGACTATGCCAAAGCCTTTGACTGTGTGGATCACAATAATCTCTGGAAAATTCTGAAAGAGATGGGAATACCAGACCACCTGACCTACCTCTTGAGAAACCTATATGCAGGTCAGGAAGCAACAGTTAGAACTGGACATGGAACAACAGATTGGTTCCAAATAGGAAAAGGAGTACGTCAAGGCTGTATATTGTCAGCCTGCTTATTTAACTTATATGCAGAGTACATCATGAGGAACGCTGGGCTGGAAGAAGCACAAGCTGGAATCAAGATTGCTGGGAGAAATATCAATAACCTCAGATACGGAGATGACACGACCCTTATGGCAGAAAGTGAAGAGGAACTCAAAAGCCTCTTGATGAAAGTGAAAGAGAAGAGTGAAAAGGTTGGCTTGAAGCTCAACATTCAGAAAACTGAGATCATGGCATCTGGTCCCATCACTTCATGGGAAATAGATGGGGAAACAGTAGAAACAGTGTCAGACTTTATTTTTGGGGGCTCCAAAGTCACTGCATATGGTGATTGCAGCCATGAAATTAAAAGACGCTTACTCCTTGGAAGGAAAGTTATGACCAACCTAGATAGTATATTAAAAAGCAGAGACATTACTTTGCCAACCAAGGTCCTTCTAGTTGCTTTTGAACTGTGGTGCTGGAGAAGACTCTTGAGAGTCCCTTGGACTGCAAGGAGATCAAGCAGTCCATTCTGATGATCAGTCCTTGGTGTTCATTGGAAGGACTGATGCTAAAGCTGAAACTCCAATACTTTGGCCACCTCATGTGACGAGTTGATTCACTGGAAAAGACTCTGATGCTGGGAGGGATTGGGGGCAGGAGGAGAAGGGGACGACAGAGGATGAGATGGCTGGATGGCATCACCGACTCGATGGACATGAGTTTGAGTGAACTCCGGGAGTTGGTGATGGACAGGGAGGCCTGGTGTGCTGTGATTCATGGGGTCGCAGAGAGTCGGACACGACTGAGCGACTGAACTGAACTGAACTGAAATAATAATGATAAATGCTGATTCTCAGAATTCTTCATTGGTTCAGTTTCATTTTTAGGGAATATGTCTTCATTTTAAAGGATTTTTATTTCTAATTATTGCATTGTTTAACACTGTCTTTAGAGATCTGATTAAAGAGCTAGGCCTTCTTGCCATTGATTGTCCTTTATAGAAATGACAGGTAAAGGCAAGCTTCTGTGGAGAAGAGCTGACTCTCTCTGAGACAGGAGCAGGAACTATCGTGATAAGCCTGACTCAGAGAAATGGTAGCACAGTCCATTGTAGCTATGTAAAATATGTATCTATATGGAGAAGAATTGGATGAGAACACAGAAAAATGAGCATGATTGCCACAGTCAGATGGGAGGATGGCGGGTGATTTTTCTTCTGTCTCTTTATTGCTTTTATTAAAGCTTATAAACCTAAATTCACAGTCATGAAGGAAACCAGCAGAGTGAGCCCGTTTGGACTGAGTTGAGCAGGAGAGGTTGAGAGACAAAGGGGAGTAAACAGCTGTCCATGAAAACAGTGGAAAACAGTCTTAATGATTCTGTGAGCCATCAGCTATTCCTGAGTCAGGATACTGGGAATAATGCAAAAAAGCAGTGAGCTGTGCCATAGCCCGCCAGTGGACACCTGAAAACAGATGGCAGGCTTCCAGCCAGAGCATCCAGAGGAAATCAGCTTCCCCTTCCCCCACCCCAAATAGTGCACCAACGTAGATTACCTCAGTAGATTCTAGGTGAAGTGCTTAGTTGTCTCCAAGGCGGTTCTGATGAGGGGAGATTCCTGATTTTCACAGGAAACTCCTGACTCTGCAGTGTTGCCTGAGGAGTATGCTTCTTAGGGGCTCACCAGAGATGCAAAGTGAAGGACGCACCAGAACTGTAACATGGTATGCAGATCATGGAACAAGCAGGTCCTGTTTTCTTATAGACAGTTACATGCAAATGTCAACAAATATCCATATTTTCCTACAACCAATTTCTCTTAAATATTCTCTGACTCGCTTGCCATCAATGTATCTTCAGATATCTTCAGAAACGAACTACCCCTAGATAGTCCCCAGAATATCATCAGTTTATCAGGAAGCTCCTAATGCTCCTGACTTGTTGTGGCCAGAACACTTGCTAATTAATCATTCTTCCATCCTCCCTATACTAAGGCAGAAACAGACATCAACTGATGCAGACTCATATAACTCATCTTTAGTTGGGCTTAAGAGGTTTCTGGTCCTTCCAGGAGTATATTGTCCATAGAGGATTCTGGGGTAAACTGATTATGGCAGACTCCTTGTCTCTATGGAACTGGCTTCAGGCTTTGACTTCTTGGGGTTCTGTTTGGTTTCCATGGAAACTCAGAGATACAGCAGTTACACAGCTCAAAATCAGTCTAGAGGTTCACATGCTTCTTTTGCAGGGTGGAGTTGTGTTTCCCCGGAGATTCATTATCATCAGTGTTAATAAGGACTGAAAGTTCCCTTACCTCTTACTTTCTTCAGTTTTGGGATTTAAAGTTTACTTTGTTCTGACAGAGGAGCTCAGAAACTTCTAATGACGTTTATTTGTAACAAAGAAATAGTTATTAAAACATTCAGTGAATTTTAGTTGAGTTACTGCATGATTAGTTTAACTCTAGATGCCAGAGGCAGGCAGAGTCTTGTGGGGAAGACAGACATTAAACACACAAGTATTAATTATTATTGTGACAAGTGTTTTGAAGAACAGCTCATAGGAGATCCTCAATCAGACTGAAGGATAAGGGAATATATTCCTGATGGAGTTATATAAAGTTGAAATCTGAAGGATAAGCTGGAGTGTGAGGGGTGTGAAGAACCTTTAATCAGTCATTCGATAAATGTTTATTGAACACTTACTATGTGGCTGGAAGAAGCACAAGCTGGAATCAAGATTGCTGGGAGAAATATCAGTAACCTCAGATATGCAGATGACACTACCCTTATGGCAGAAAGTGAAGAGGAACTCAAAAGCCTCTTGATGAAAGTGAAAGAGGAGAGTGAAAAGGTTGGCTTGAAGCTCAACATTCAGAAAACAAAGATCATGGCATCTGGTCCCATCACTTCATGGGAAATAGATGGAAAAACAGTGGAAACAGTGTCAGACTTTATTTTTTGGGGCTCCAAAATCACTGCAGATGGTGATTGCAGCCATGAAATTAAAAGACGCTTGCTCCTTGGAAGGAAAGTTATGACCAACCTTGATAGTATATTAAAAAGCAGAGACATTACTTTGCCAACCAAGGTCCGTCTAGTCAAGGCAATGGTTTTTCCCGTGGTCATGCATGGATGTGAGAGTTGGACTGTAAAGAAAGCTGATCGCTAAAGAATCGATGCTTTTGAACTGTGGTGTTGGAGAAGACTCTTGAGAGTCCCTTATACTGCAAGGAGATCCAACCAGTCCATTCTAAAGGAGATCAATCCTGGATGTTCATTGGAAGGACTGATGCTAAAGCTGAAACTGCAATACTTTGGCCACCTCATGCGACGAGTTGACTCACTGGAAAAGACTCTGATGCTGGGAAAGGTTGGGGGCGGGAGGAGAAGGGGACGACGGAGAATGAGATGGCTGGATGGCATCACCGACTCTGTGGAGATGAGTTTGAGTGTACTCCGGGAGTTGGTGATGGACAGGGAGGCCTGGCGTGCTGTGATTCATGGGGTCGCGGAGAGTCGGACATGACTGAGCGACTGAACTGAACTATGTGCTGGGTTCTATACTATGTACTGAGGGTGACTATGAATGGTGAGTGAAACAGGGATGATTCCAGGTCCCCCTCGAGTTTACCCTCCATTGGGGGAATCTTGGTAAAAGGGATTTGAAATTGTCTTCGTCTTCATTCTTGGGCCATTCAGGTTTAACTACTTTGGAATCCCAGTTTCTCTCTTTGGTCACCACACTATTTCCCAGACTGGATAAAACTGGCTAATGTAACTTGACTGCAGGAAATGGTATGATTTTAGGAGCCAGTGATGTGTTTGAAGAGGCAAACGAATGACTGGCTTGCAGTTTTCTGTTTTAAATGGTTTAGTGAGTTATTCTGACTAGGGAAGAATAACTTCGGAGAATATGAAGAGCCAGCAAGTCACTCCCTAAACACCTTATCACTTCATATGAACTGCTTGTATAGTCAACTTACTCCTGGCAAGAGTCATGGCTACACCACGAACCTATTAGAAGGAGGCCTAGATAACTGGACAGCTGAATTTAAGGAGTGTACATGGCATACACTGGTTGCATCTCCTGGGATCAGCTTATAGAGATTGTATTCTTCCTCTGGCCATATGAGAAAGCATATTGCTTTCTGAGCCCTGCAGCTCTCAGGCTGTGAACAGAGAAAAAAATTAGTGTTTTTGTCATACTAAAATTCAGAAAGAGAAACACATGACAGTAAATATGTAATAACAAGACACTGTGAGGGCTCTGAAGGCATAGAACTGGGTGGTTTAGGAGAGAAAATAAGTGAGACTTGCCTCTGCCTTAGATGGATAGACAGAAAAGGCATGCATGAGGAATTGTGATTGCAGCTCAGACTTGAATGCAGAGGAGGGCTTGACCAGATGGCTGGTTGGTTGAGTCCCAGGCAAACAGTAGTTATGTCAAGGCCATGATACGGCAAAGAGGTGGTATTTTTGAGTTAAAGTGAGAAGGCCAGTAAATCAGAAAGAGGGTGACAGTGATTTGAGATTTGGCTGGAGACTCGTGCTGGGTTCAAAATTTGTAGAACTTTGTAGACCATTCCTGGTAAGGAGGATAGATTTCATTCCAAATGCAAGTGGAAGGTTTTAAGCAGAGACGTGACCTCCCCCCCGTCCTATATTTTTGTCCTTGTGTAATCCCTTCTGTGCTGCTGCACCTACTGACTGCCTTCTAATAAATAGAATAAAGGGATGAGATGTCATTTTTGAGAATGTAACAAGGAGACGGCGGTTTCCATCTTACCTGCATCTCTTGCTCTGTTGCTTGCTCTGAGGGAAGCCAGCTGCCATATTGTGAGCTGTCCTATGGAGAACCCCACATGTCTTTAAACTGCTATCTGTAGCCAGTACCCAGTGAGTGCTTGAGGCCAATGAGCAGCCACAGGAGTGAACATGGGAGCAGATTCTCTTCCAGAAAAGTGTTGAGATGACTGCTGCCCAAGCCTATACCTGGGTTACAGCCTTGGGAGATATCTTGAGCCAGAAGCACATAGTCAATCCTTGTTCAGATTCCTAACTCAGAAACTGTGAGCTAATAAATGTTTGTTGTTCTACAGAGCTAAGTTTTGGGATAATATGTTACTCTTCAATAGATAACTAATGCGGTTCTCTTCTAGCCTTTTTAGGCTTTATTCTTGACGCGTCACGATGGGGAACTCAGTGCACGATGGACCGTTTATAGATGTCTTACCTCCTATCACTTTTGGTCTTTTACATTCTGCTGGCAAAACTGTTTTGAATCGCTTGTACTATAAACCCTTAACTTAGTTGATATCATTAATGATTCTTACATAAACTTATAGAGAGTAGTATTTGCTACTTCCTGGGTTTGAATGGTGGTGGTTTAGTCACGAAGTCATGTCCAACTTTTGTGACTCCATGGACTATAGCTGGCCATGGAATTCTCCAGGCAAGAATACTGGAGTGTGTTGCCATTTCCTTCTCCGGGGGATATTCCCAACTCAGGGATCGAACCCATGTCTCTTTCACTGCAGGTGGATTCTTAAGCCACCAGGAAAGCCTGGGTTTGAATATGGAGACATAACTGTACAAGTGGTTAGTGACAAGCTTATAAATATTAACGATTTTCTTCTCAGTTTTATGACAATCCAATTTCAGGACAGCTTTCTTTGCTATAAACTAAACAGTGAGAATGAGAGACAAATATTTGGACAATTCCAATGCCATTGGAAACTGTTGTGAAGAGTTCCTTTTCCCAGTCAACAGGCAATGCCTCAGGTTTGCAGTGCCCACAGTAGAAGTGTCTAAGCCAACTATTATTTCCTCTTCAGCCAGCTTTTCTGCCTTACGGTTCTATTTCTGTGATAACGTCGTTTTAATTACTTGGACTCAGTACCTGGGGATCTCCTTTGTATATGTTTTATTTTTTCTCTCCAAACATTTTATCTCTTCAGCACCCAATCCCTACCAGATTCTGCACGTGCAACATCTTAGGCACTTTTTCGTGCTGCTTTGTCTTAGGTACTACCCAAGGTCATATACACATGACCTCTTATTTTAAGTTTTCCATTATCTTTTTATATTAATATTTTAATATGGAAATTTCAAGCATATACCAAAATAGAGAAATTGTATAACGAATTTCCATATAGTCATCACTTAGACTCACCAAAAACGAAGTCATGGCTTCTTATTCTTATTTTCATAAACCACATCTGCTTTCCATATTATGATGAAATAAATCCAAGACATTATATCATTTCATCTGTAAATATTTCAGTTTTAAAACACTATTACTCTTTAAAATAAAAACATAATATCATTATTACTTTAGAAAATTAAAAGTACTTTATCATAAAAAGGGTTGTTATTTTAATTTGAGTTGTATTGATTATTAGTATGGTTGGACATATATTTTCATTTATTTATTGGCTCTTTGGGTCTGTTTCTCTGTGAAATATCTATGTATATCCTTAGCTCATTTATCTATTGAGTTGTTTATCTTTGTGTATAACGGAAAATAATCCCTTATTTGTAATTTGCATTCTCTACCCACTTCCTGAATGTCCATTTAAATCTGTTCGTGTAGTTATTTCTTTCTTCCTTGACCTTTGATGAAATTCAGGACAGTTATGCAAATTTTCTGGCCATACATATAATTTTAGAAGTCCTTCATTCATCATTTGTTCAAAGAATGGGATTATCAAACTGTCTGATCCCATATAATTGTTAAAATTTGAACTTCATTTAAAGTTAAAATGTATTCCTTCCTCCATATAAGGCCTGTTTCAAGCAGAAAATCTTCAAAGAGAAAGGGTGTGTGTTGTTGGCTTCATCTGTTAAGTCTGTAAGTCCACCTCTCCCTTACCTGAGTTTGCTAACCCTACCCTCTTCTAGGAATATGGGGATAGGATTGGGGTGGTGAGAAGTGGATGGATATCCTATAGGAAGGGGAAGGTGGTATGGAGAAAGATGGTAGTGGTGGTGCTAAGTAGTGGTGGATTTGATACATATTTTGAATGTATGACCCGCAGAATTTACAGATGGATTAGTTGTGGAATATAAGAGAAAGAGGAGTTAAAGGAAATGTAGTTTTGTTTTTGATCTGGAATCTGTATTTTTCTTATTGTGGTAAAATACATAATAATATAAACTTTATCATTTTAACCACTTAATTTTTTTTCCATTTTAACCACTTTAAAATGTACAGTTTGTTGGCATCAAGTATATTCACACTGTTGTGCAGTCATCACCATTATCCATCTCCTGAACTTGTTCATCATCCCAAACTGAAATTCTGTATCCATTAAATAATAACTCTCCATTTCAACCCCTACCTCCAGCCCCACCATTCTACTTTCTGTCTCCATGATTTTGATTACTCTATACCTCATATAATGGCTTTCCTGGTGGCTCAGGGGTAAAGAATCTGCCTACAGTGCAGGAGAATGGGTTTAATCCCTGGGTCAGGAAGATCCTCTGGAGAAGGAAATGGCAACCCACTCCAGTATTCTTGCCTGGTAAATTCCATGGACAGAGGAGCCTGGTGGGCTACAGTCCATGGGGTTGGAAGAGTAGGACATGATTTAGTGACTACCACCATACTTCAAGGAAGTGGACTCATACAACGCATTCCCATTTGTGTTGTACTTTGTTCAGTTAGCGTAATGTCTTCAAGGTTTCTCCAAGTTGTAGGATTTATCAGGATTCTATTCCTTTTTTTAAAAAAAAGCATTCTGCCGGGAGCCAGCGAGGGAAATCCTACCCGTGGCAAAGGTCAATTGGGGAAGAGGCCTGACGGGCAAAGTCGAGGAACCCCCTGGACTTACCTGAGCATCTACCCCAAAGAAAACCGGAGTCTGACTGCCTTACTATCTTACGCCTCTTACCAAGTCCTCTAATACTTACGGGGGCTTCCCCCAGCCACCTTTCTCTGAAAACATTAATTCAGAGCTGTAGTTAAAAAGTTCTCCTTGGCTTAATAGGAGTGTTCCAATCCAAGCCCCTCTGATAGCTTTCTAACTTTCATGACAAGTTTGTCCGGGCTCTTACAACTATGAATGTGACTGTTTATAGCCTCCCAGCCATGCAAGGACAGAAAGCCTAATATTCTAAAATACAGGAATTTGTTGAAGAAGTTTAAATCATTTGAATAGTACTAAAAAAGATTTCATTGTTGAATCAATGCTTGCTGCAAAGTTTATCTATTGTATCCTTGGAAATATATTAATCATATATAGAGAAAATAAGTAGTAGGCTTTGATTTAACCACATCAGATCTTAAGTTAATAAATTCCTTTCTTGTAGCTTACTACACCTCTGCCTTATAGGAATGTAACTTTGTCATGTGTCTAGCACCTGACTTTAGGAAAATCACTTTAAAAGAATATAAGACTTTTTCTAGCTAACTAACCTTTGTTAGGAGAGAGGGCCATAAACTGTTAGCAGGCCTCCTGGCCAGAAGATGATGTAAACCACCCCAAACTTTTGTATATCACGAGACATACAAAAATGAGCCCTGATCCTGACAAGGGTCAAGACTGCTGACCCTGCGTGATTTTGGTGTGACTCTATACCTCTCTTTCTCTATTTTTTATGTGCACAATAAAAGCAGCACTGGAAAATAAACTTTTGGGCCTTGCTCGCTGAAGCTTGGTCTCCCCGTGTCGTTCTTTCTCTTTTTCCGTCCTTTTCTCTATTCTCCTTTTTCTGGTTGAGATCCTTGGAGCGCTGGGCCCTCTGAGTTTACTTATCTGCCTGGGCTTCTAAGACCCACTCGAGGGGGTGCCCTGGTGGGGTGCCTCCAGTGATTTGAGAGGGCGCCTGTGGCCTACGTAAACAGAGCAAACCCCGTGCTGGGGTTTTATTGGTTTCCTGCTTAAACCAAGGAATCATCAGCCCCTGTCTCTCTCTCTCTCTCTCTCTCTCTCTGACACTGACGCCGTTCATCCCGAGGATACCCTGGGCCATATCGAGGCTGGTCCCCGATAGCATTCATTTATTTATTTAGACTGTGTTAGGTCTTCATTGCTGCATGAGCTTTTCTCTAGCTGCAGGAAGCAGGGGCTACTCTCTTGTGGTATGTAGGCTTCTCATTTTGGTAACTTTTCTTGTTGCAGAGCACGGGCTCCAGGGGGCATGGGCTTCAGTAGCTGAGGTGTGCTAGCTCAGTAGTTGCGGTTCCCAGGCTTTAGAGCACAGGCTTAGTAGTTGTGGTGCATGAACCTAGTTTCTTTGCTGCATGTGGGATCTTCTTGGACCAGGGATTGAACCTGCATCTTCTGTATTGGCAGGTTGATTCTTTACCATTGAGCCACCAGAGAAACCCCAGAATTCTATTCCTTTTTGAGGCTGAATAATATTCCACGGAAGGTACATACCACATTTTGGCTATCCATTCATTTATCTGTGGACATTTGTGTTGTTTCTGCCTTTTTGGTTATTATTAATAATACTGCTATGAACAAGGATATAAAGATCTCTCTTTGAGTCCCTCTTTCTGTTCTTTTGGTTATATACCCAGAAGTGAGATTGCTGGATGATATGGTAAGTCTGTTTACCTTTTTTATTAGGAACTGCCATACTGGCTGCACCGTTAGACATTCCCATCAGCAATGCACAGGAGTTCTAATTTCTCCACATTCTTGCCAACACTTGCTATTTTCTGTATACAAATATTGAAAAAAATAATAGCCATCTTAATGGGTGTTAAGTAGTATCTCATTGTGATTTTGATTTGCATTTCCCTATTAGTGGTGTTGCACATCTTTTCATGTCCTTATTGGCCATTTGTAGAACTATTTGTTTTTGTTCTTGAGAACATTGTATTTTAGTCTATAGCAGATACATAATCCCTTTTGAAATCTTTCTGTGGTGATTTGCCTAGTTAAATTTTCTATTTCTTTTTTGATTTTTGAAAATTCTCTTTCTCTAGGGAATCATTAATTTTCTCTTTTTCAAATTTATTGTTGAAGAGCTACATATGGTATTTTCTTTTTTTTTTCTTTCCACTTTTATTATTATTTTTTTTTTTTAATTTTTATTGGAGGCAAATTACCTTACATTAATATATTGGTTGGTTTTGCCATACATTGACACGAATCTGCCCCGGGTGTACATGTGTTCCCTTTCTTGAACCCCCCTCCCACCTCCCTCTTCCCCATATCCTCCCTCTAGGTCATCTCCGTGCCCCAGCCCCAAGCATCCTGTATCATGCATCGAACCTGGACTGGTGCTTCATTTCACATATGATAATATACATGCTACAATGCCATTCTCCCAAATCATCCCACCTTCACCCTCTCCCACAGAGTCCCAAAGACTGTTCTATACACCTATGTCTCTTTTGCAGTCTCGTATACAGGGTTAAGGTTACCATCTTTCTAAATTCCATATATATGCGTTAGTATACATATGGTATTTTCTTTAAAAAAATCATTTTATACTCTAGACTATAGCTATTTGTGTCCTTTTATCTTCCTTATCAGACTTCAGATTCTTCAAGGGCATAAATTATTATCTCTTAGATGACATAGAATATTTCCTTGAACATATTATTCATGTAATAATTCTTGGTTAAGAATATGTTAATTTCTTTAATCTTTGTTTACCACTATGGCTTAATTTCAACTTCATCAAATATTAAACAACTTAGTAACAAATTTCAAAGTGAAATACTGTATGTAACTTTATATATGATTTATTATAACATTTTGAATATACAATTTGTAGCATTTTTAAACATTTAAGGCATTTTGAACAAAAAAGCATTTGTTAGTGACTGGTGGAAAACCAAAAGAACATAGGGAAGGTGAGTGAGAAACAGATGAAAGGAACTAACATTTCGTGAGGATTTATTATCCTCTCGTCACTAGAGACACTTTGCATAGAATATCTCTGATATGTCATCACAATCCTCTGGAATGGATATTGTCATCCTCTTTTACAGATCAGAAAACTGGGACTCAGGGAAGTAACCAGCTAGTAGATAGAAGCATCTTTCTCAGTAGGAATGAGGAATGTCTATGAGTTTTGATACTAAAGAAGTATAAGTAACTTCTGTGTAAAATAATAAGTAGCTATTCTTATTTTTGAGTTCTTGCTGATGTATTTTTGTGACAGGAGTGAAAGAGTGAAATGAGGACAGGGCTACCAGAGGACTGTACTCCTCTGAGGGTGCTGGAGAAACAGACACGAAGCAATCAGTCAGACTGAAAGTACTTACAGACTATCTATTTGGTCTATGACAATGGATTGTTGTTGAGGCTTATGGTGAATGACAGAGCTAGTGCGTGTGTGTATGTGTGTGCTAAGTCACTTCATCCATGTCTGACTCTTTGTGGCTCCGTGGGCTGTAGACCACCAGCCTCCTCTGTCCATGGGATTCTCCAGGGAGTAATACTGGAGTGGGTTGCCATGCCCTTCTCCAATACAGCTAGTACCTGCCACCAAAGAACTTATATTCTTCTGGGAAGCCAAGCAGACATAGATGGAATGAAGAGAAATATTTAAATCTGATCATTACTAAAATTGCCTTGAGGGGCCCCAGAGCTTATGAGTTGATGCTGAGGTGCACAGTGACTGGCACCCCAGAAACATGTCATCAGGCTCTTTCTGGATGAGAACACCTCCATGTGTTGCAGAGGCCTGATGTCCCCTTAGCTTGACTGGGGCTCTTATGTGCAGCCTCTTGGATCCACAGGTTTATTAGAAGAGCTTGTTCACCTGCTCCCTAAACACCTGTTTCACCTGTTTGTTTCTCAGGGTGTAGATGAAGGGATTGAGCACTGGGGTCACCACGGTGTTGAGCAAGGCCACCACCTTGTTCCTGTCCTCCCCCTGGCCGCCCTTGCCCGACTGGACATACATGGAGATGCAGCTGCCATAGAAGAGAGAGACAACAATGATGTGGGAGGAGCAGGTTGAGAAGGCTTTCCGCCTCTCCTTGGCTGAGGGGATGTGCAGGATGGTGTGGAGGATGTGGCCATAGCAGGTGGCCGTCACGGACAGAGTGCCCAGTAGGCTGACGTTGGCCAGGATAAAATTCAGAAGCTCGATCAGACTTGTGTCTGCACATACAAGTTCCAGGAGTGGAAAGCTGTCACAGAAGAAATGATCAATGATATTGGGACCACAGAATGGCTGCTGGAATGTGAGGAAACCTGGAATGGTGATGATGAAGAATCCTGTGACCCAAGAAGAAAAAACTAGCTTGACACAGACCCTTTTGCTCATGATGGTGATGTAACGCAAAGGGTTACATATGGCCACATACCTGTCAAAGGACATCACTGCCAGTAGGAAGAACTCTGTGGTGCCCAGGAAGAAATAGAGGAAAAGCTGGAGAAAGCAACCTGCTAGGGAGATGGTCCTGTCTCCAGTCAGGATGTTGGCCAGCATCTTGGGGAAGATGACCGAGGTGAACCAGATCTCCAGGACAGCAAAGTTGCGGAGGAAGTAGTACATGGGGGTGTGGAGGCGCCTGTCCACGAGGGTGAGGACCACGATGAGGAGGTTCCCCAGCAGAGTGAGCAGGTAGGTGAGGAGGAGCCCCAGGAAGAGGAGCATCTGCAGCTCACAGGCGTCTGAGAGCCCCCGCAGGATGAACTGGGTGACAGTGGTGTGGTTCCCCGTGGCTCCTCTGGCCTCTGCTGGGAATGGCCGATCAGAGGTGTGCGGCTTCAGGAGTCGTGATGTTCTGGGGATCTGAGGACACTTGGAACTGAAAGGAAAGAGGGATTTTGAGCTGAAAGAATCCTTTATTTCTTCCCCCTGCAAGTCCGTTTCCCTCCCTCCTCAGGCCGGTTGTCCAGATCCCTCACTGAGTTAGCATCAAGTCACATACTTTGATTTAATTGTCTGGTATTCTCTGGGGAAAATTTTGCCTTTACCAATTCTTTTTCTGTTTTTCTTACTTAGGAAGTGTGTGTCCCTTTAATCTTGATCAGATGATGTTTTTTTCCCCATATTTGTCCAAATGTTTTAAGGGATCTCTCAAATAAAGTATTTCCTCTTCAAATCCTGCATCCATTGGTCACAGGCCTTTATCAAAAACACTAATGGAAAATTTACTCCAAACTTGTTACAGAGGCATTTGAGTTAGAGACTTCGTGTTTGTACCTGAACTCCATCATTTACTAACTTGTCTGGGGCCAGTTCTCTAACTTCACCAAACTCTGCTTCTTCAGTGGGAATAAAACATGTATTTGTAGATTAGGCATCATGGTTACTTCTTTGGGATAAATTCCTAAGTAATAGTAATGAAGAATAATAATGATAAATGCTCATATTTAAAATTGTTCATTGGTTCAATTTCAATTTTAGAGAATATGTCTTTGTTTTGAATAATTTTTTCTAGTTCTTACATTATTTAACAGTGTCTTACTGACTTCCCTGGTGGCTCAGATGGTAAAACATCTGCCTACAATGCAGGAGACCTGGGTTCGATCCCTGGGTTGGGAAAATCCCCTGGAGAAGGAAATGGCAACTCACTCCAGCATTCTTGCCTCGAAAATCCTGCAGACGGAGGAGCCTAGTAGGCTACAGTCCATGGGGTTGCAAAGAGTCAGACACGACTGAGCGACTTCACTCACTTAGAAATCTGGATAAGGGAGTAGGCATTCTTGCCATCGGTTGTCCTTTATAGAAATAACAGGTAAAGGCAAGCTTCTGTGAAGAAGAGCTGACTCTCTGAGACAGGAGCAGAAACTAATGTGATAAGCCTGCCTCAGAGAAATGGTAACACGGTGCAGTATAGCTGTGTAAAATATGTATTTATATGGAGAAGAATTGGATGAGGACACAGAAAAATGAGCATAATTGCCATAATAGGATGGGACGATGGCAGGCAATTTTTCTTCTGTCTCTTTATTATTTTTATTATTGCTTATAAAGTAACTTAAATTCAAAATCAGAAAAGAAGCCAGCACAATGAGCCCATTTGGACTAAGAGTTGGGTAAAAAAGTTTGAGAGAGACAAAGGGGAAATAAATGACTGTCCGTGAACAGAGTGAAGGAAAGCCATAATGATTCTGTGAGCCATCAGCTGTTCCTGAGTCAGGATACTGAGAATGATGCAAAAAATCAAAGAAGTGAGCTGTGCCACAGCCTGCCAGTGGACACCTGAAAATAGATGGCAGGCTTCCAGCCAGAGCATCCAGAGGAATCAAGTTCCCTTCCCGACTCCAAAAATTGCACCAATGTAGATTACCTCACCAGATACTAGCTGAGATGCTCAGTTGTCTTCAAGGCAGTTCTGATGAGGGGAGACTCCTGGTTTTCACAGGAAACTCCCAACTCTGCAGTGTTGCCTGAGGAGTACGCCTCTTGGGGGCTCACCAGAGATGCGAAATGAAGGACGCGCCAGAGCTGTAACATGTTCTGCAGATCATGGACACAAGTAGGTCCTATTCTCTTGTACACAGTACACACAGGTGTTTGCAAATATCCATATTTTCCAACAACCAATCTCTCTTAAGAAATATTCTCTGACTCTCTTGCTATCCACACATCCTTAGATATCCTTAGAAATGAACAATCTCTGGATATTCCCCAGAACTTCACCAGTTTCTCAGGAAGCTTCTATTTTTCTGATCCATCACCATATCATGGACCACATTCCTGGGGAAATGGATATGAAAACCTATTATTCCTCCATCCCTCATATAGTAAGGCAGAGACAGACATCAATAGATGCTGATTAGTTTAACTCATCTTCAGTTGGGCTTAAGAAGTTTCTGGCCCTTCCAGGAGTATGGTGTCCATAGAGAGTTCTGGGGTAAAATAATTGTGGCAGACTCTTTGTCTTGGACTGCTTGGGATTCTGTTTGGTCTCCTTGGAAGCTCAGAGATACAGAAGTTGCAGAGCTCAAACTTAACCAACCTAGAGATTCATGTTATTCTCTTACTGGATGGAGCTATGCTTCCCTGGAGATTCATTATCATCAGTGGTAATAGGACCTAAGAAGGTCCCTTACCTCTTACTTTCTTCAATTTTGGGATTTAAAGTTTACTTTGTTTTGACTGAGAAGCTGAGAAACCTCTAATGAATTTTAACTGTAACAAAGAAACACAGTTAATAAAACATTCAAAAAGTTTTGTGATGTGCTTTCGTGTGATAAGTATGGCTCTAGATGCCACAGACAGGCAGTATCTTGTGGAGAAGACAGACATTAAATAATCAGATAAATATTAATTACTACTGTGACTAGTGTCTGAAGAAGAGCTCAGAGGATATCCTGAACCAGACTGAAGGATGATGAAAGGTATTCCTGAGTTACATAAAGTTACATAAAGTTGTTGTTCAGTTGCCAGTCGTGTCTGACTCTTTGTGATCCATGGACTGCAGCACCCAGGCTTCCCTGTCCTACACCAACCCCTCCGCCCCAGTTTGCTCAAACTCAAGTCCATTGAGTCAATGATACCGTCCAACCATTTCATCCTTTGTCGTCCCCTTCTACTCCTGCCTTCAATCTTTCCTAGCAACAAGTTCTTTTCCAATGAGTCAACTCTTTTCATCAGGTGGCCAAAGTATTGGAGCTTCAGCTTCAGCATCTGTCCTTCCAATGAATATTCAGGGTTGATTTCCTTTAGGATTGACTGGTTTGATCTCCTTGCTGTCCAAGGGACTCTCAAGAGTTTTCTCCAGCACTACAGTTTGAAAGCATCGATTCTTTGGTGCTCAGCCTTCTTTATGATCCAACTCACATATGTACGTGACTACTGCAGAACCCATAGCTTTGACTCTATGGATCTTTGTGGGCAAAGTGATGGCTCTGCTTTTTACGCTTGATCTTAGCCAAAAGGCTGAGAAGCGATATGTCTCTGCTTTTTAATACGTTGTCTAGATTTGTCAGAGCTTTTCTTCTAAGCCGCAAGTGTCTTAATTTCATGGCTGCAGTCACCATCCACAGTGATTTTTTAGTCCAAGAAAATAGTCTGTCACTGTTTCCTTTGTTCCCCCATCTATTTGCTATGAAGTGATGAGACTGGATGCTATGATCTTTGTTTTTTTGAATGTTGCATTTTAAGCCAGCCTTATCACTATCCTCTTTTACCTTCATCAAGAGGCTTTTTAGTTTCTTTTCACTTTCTGCCATAAGGGTGGTGTCACCTGCATTTCTGTGGTTGTTGATATTTCTCCTGGAAATCTTGATTCCAGCTTTTGCTTCATCAACCTGTCATTTCTCATGATATACTGTGCATAAAAGTTAAATAAGCAGGGTGACAATATACGGCCTTCATGTACTTCTTTCCCAATTTTTAACCAATCCATTGTTCCATGTCCAGTTCTAACTGTTGCTTCTTGACTTACATACAGGTTTCTCAGGAGGCATGTAAGGTGTTCTGGTATTTCCAACTCTATAAACTTGAGACCTGAAGAATAAATTGGAGTGTGTGTGGAGGTGAAGGACCTTTAATTAGTTAATTAATCATTCATTCAATAAATGTTTATTGAGTACCTACTGTACTTACTGGAGAAGGGAATGGCAAACCACTTCAGTATACTTGCCTTGAGAACCCCATGAACAGTATCAAAGGGTAAAACGATAGGATACTGAATGAGGAATTCCCCAGGTCGGTAGGTGCCCAGTATGCTACTGGAGCTCAGTGGAGAAGTAACTCTAGAAGGAATAAAGGGATGGAGCAAAAGCAAAACCAATACTCAGCTGTGGATGTGACCGATGATAGAAGCAAGGTCCGGTGCTGTAAAGAGCAATATTGCATAGGAACCTGGAATGTTAGGTCCATGAATCAAGGCAAATTGGAAGTGGTCAAACAGGAGATGGCAAGAGTGAACATCGACATTCTAGGAATGTCTGGACTGGAATGGGTGAATTTAACTCAGATGACCATTATATCTACTACTGTGGGCAGGAATCCCTTAGAAGAAATGGAGTAGCCATCATGGTCAACAAAAGAGTCCGAAATGCAGTATTTGGATGCAATCTTAAAAACGACAGAATGATTTCTGTTCGTTTCCAAGGCAAACCATTCAATATTACAGTAATCCAGGCCTATGCCTCAACCAGTAACGCTGAAGAAGCCGACGTTGAACGGTTC
Source organism: Moschus berezovskii (assembly GCF_049115385.1). Taxonomy (NCBI): domain Eukaryota; kingdom Metazoa; phylum Chordata; class Mammalia; order Artiodactyla; family Moschidae; genus Moschus; species Moschus berezovskii. The sequence continues at coordinate 97,455,592 of NC_142468.1, forward strand.
TATGAAGACCTACAAGACCTTTTAGAACTAACACCCCAAAAAGATGTCCTTTTCATTATAGGGGACTGGAATGCAAAAGTAGGAAGTCAGGAAACACCTGGAGTAACAGGTAAATTTGGCCTTGGAGCACGGAATGAAACAGGGCAAAGGCTAATAGAGTTTTGTCAAGAGAACGCACTGGTCATAGCAAACACCCTCTTCCAACAACACAAGAGAAGACTCTACACATGGACATCACCAGATGGTCAACACCGAAATCAGATTGATTATATTCTTTGCAGCCAAAGATGGAGAAGCTGTATACAGTTAGCAAAAACAAGACCAGGAGCTGACTGTGGCTCAGATCATGACTCCTTATTGCCAAATTCAGACTGAAATTGAAGAAAGTAGGGAAAACCACTAGACCATTCAGATATGACCTAAATCAAATCCCTTATGATTATACAGTGGAAGTGAGGAATAGATTTAAGGGACTAGATCTGATAGATAGAGTGCCTGATGAACTCTGGACGGAGGTTCATGACATTGTACAGGAGACAGGGAACAAGACCATCCCCATGGAAAAGAAATGCAAAAAAGCAAAATGGCTGTCTGAGGAGGCCTTACAAATAGCTGTGAAAAGAAGAGAAGCCAAAAGCAAAGGAGAAAAGGAAAGATATAAGCATCTGAATGCAGAGTTCCAAAGAATAGCAAGGAGAGATAAGAAAGCCTTCCTCAGTGATCAATGCAAAGAAATAGAGGAAAACAACAGAATAGGAAAAACAAGAGATCTCTTCAAGAAAATTAGAGATTCCAAGGGAACATTTCATGCAAAGATGGGCTCGATAAAGGACAGAAATGGTAGGGACCTAACAGAAGCAGAAGATATTAAGAAGAGGTGGCAAGAAAACACAGAAGAACTGTACAAAAAAGATCTTCACGACCAAGATAGTCACGATAACATGATCACTGACCTAGAGCCAGACATCTTGGAATGTGAAGTCAAGTGGGCCTTAGAAAGCGTCACTACGAACAAAGCTAGTGGAGGTGATGGAATTCCAGTTGAGCTATTTCAAATCTTGAAAGATGACGCTGTGAAAGTGCTGCACTCAATATGCCAACAAATTTGGAAAACTCAGCAGTGGCCACAGGACTGGAAAAAGTCAGTCTTCATTCCAATCCCAAAGAAAGGCAATGCCAAAGAATGCTCAAACTACCGCACAATTGCACTCATCTCACACGCTAGTAAAGTCATGCTCAAAATTCTCCAAGCCAGGCTTCAGCAATATGTGAACCGTGAACTCCCAGATGTTCAAGCAGGTTTTAGAAAAGGCAGAGGCACCAGAGATCAAATTGCCAACATCCGCTGGATCATGGAGAAAGCAAGAGAGTTCCAGAAGAGCATCTATTTCTGCTTCATTGACTATGCCAAAGCCTTTGACTGTGTGGATCACAAGAAACTGTGGAACATTCTGAAAGAGATGGGAATACCAGACCACCTGACCTGCCTCTTGAGAAACCTGTATGCAGGTCAGGAAGCAACATTCAGAATTGTACGTGGAACAACAGACTGGTTCCAAATAGGAAAAGGAGTGCGTCAAGGCTGTATATTGTCACCTTGCTTATTTAACTTATATGCAGAGTACATCATGAGGAACGCTGGGCTGGAAGAAGCACAAGCTGGAATCAAGATTGCTGGGAGAAATATCAATAACCTCAGATATGCAGATGACACTACCCTTATGGCAGAAAGTGAAGAGGAACTCAAAAGCCTCTTGATGAAAGTGAAAGAGGAGAGTGAAAAGGTTGGCTTGAAGCTCAACATTCAGAAAACAAAGATCATGGCATCTGGTCCCATCACTTCATGGGAAATAGATGGAAAAACAGTGGAAACAGTGTCAGACTTTATTTTTTGGGGCTCCAAAATCACTGCAGATGCTGATTGCAGCCATGAAATTAAAAGACGCTTACTCCTTGGAAGGAAAGTTATGACCAACCTTGATAATATATTAAAAAGCAGAGACATTACTTTGCCAACCAAGGTCTGTCTAGTCAAGGCTATAGTTTTTCCTGTGGTCATGTATGGATGTGAGAGTTGGACTGTGAAGAAAGCTGATCGCTGAAGAATTGATGCTTTTGAACTGTGGTGTTGGAGAAGACTCTTGAGAGTCCCTTGGATTGCAAGGAGATCCAACCAGTCCATTCTAAGGGAGATCAGTCCTGGGTGTTCATTGGAAAGACTGATGCTAAAGCTGAAACTGCAATACTTTGGCCACCTCATGCGACGAGTTGACTCACTGGAAGACTCTGATGCTGGGAAAGGTTGGGGGTGGGAGGAGAAGGGGACGACCGAGAATGAGATGGCTGGATGGCATCACTGACTCTGTGGACATGCGTTTGAGTGAACTCCGGGAGTTGGTGATGGACAGGGAGGCCTGGCGTGCTGTGATTCATGGGGTCACGGAGAGTCGGACACAACTGAGCGACTGAACTGAACTGAACTGTACTTACTGTTTGCTAGATTCTAAACTGTGTACTGAAGATGACTATGAGTGGTGAACAAAACAGAGGTGATGTCCAGTCCCCGTTGAGCTTCCTCTCTATTATGTGAATCTTTGCAAAAGGATGTTGAAATTGTGTTTGTCTTGGTCCTTGGGCCATTCAAGCTATAACTACTTTGTAATCCCACTTTCTTTGGTCACCAAACTATTCTGTGCACTGGAGAAAACTGGCCGATGTAACATGACTGTCAGAAATGGTATGATTAGGAGCCAATGATATGTTTGAAAAGGCAAATGAATGACAGGCTTTCAGTTCTCTAAGAGCATTAGTGGGTTAATCTGACTAGGGTTATCTTTCCTGATAGTCTGGCTATCCTTAATGTAGTCAGATGGCTACCAACTCACTTTCTAAACATGTGGTCACCTCATATAAACTGCATGTGTAGTCACCTTATTCCTGGTAAACAGTCATGACTAATCAATAACTTATAAGAAGTAGGCTCATATGACTGGATAGCTGAGGTTAAGAAATGTGCATGGTACACATTGGTTGCATCTGCTGAGGTGTGCTTATAGAAAATTGTATACCTCCTCTGGTCGACCAGAACTTTCATAATTTTCAGTTAGACATGATATAGCCTATATATTTGGTGTCCCAGATTGATTTGACATAGTGCCTGTGATAGCTTCTAAGGTGGCCCTGATGACCCATCTCCTGATATTCCTGTCCATGTGCTATCCCCTCCCCTTGTGTGTGGCTGTACCTCGTGATAGTCTTCTAATGAATGGAATACAGTGGAAGGGATGAGATGTCATTTTTGAGAATGTTACAAAGAGACTGTGGTTCCATCTTGCATGTCCTTTCTTGCTCTCTTGCTTGCTCTGAAGGAAGCCATATTACTAGCTGTCCAGTAGAGAAATCCACATGGCAAGGGACTCATGTCTGCAGCCAATAGCCAGCAAGGACTTAATGAACAGCCACTGTAGTGAACATGGGAGCCGATCCTCTCTTAGATAACCATTGAGATGACTACTGTCGCAGCCTGTACCTTGGTTACAGCCTTATGAGATATCTGGAGCCAGAGGCTAATGCAGTTCTCATTGAGATTCTGGTCTTTATTCCGTAGGTGTCCTGATGGAGCACTCAATGCATTTTTGTTGTTCATTCACCAGTCGTGTCTGACTCTTTGTGATCAATGGACTACAGCACCCAGGCTTCCCTGTCCCTCACTATCTCCCAGAGTTTGCTCAAACTCATGTCCATTGAGTTGAAGATGCCATCCAACCATCTCATCCTCTGTTGTTCACTTCTCCTCATGCCCTCAATCTTTCCTAGCATCCAGGTCTTTCCCAGTGACTCAGCTCTTTGCATCAGGTGACCCAAGTATTCAAGTTTCAGCTTCAGAATCAGTCCTTCCAGTGAATATTCAGGACTGATTTCCTTCGGTTTGACTGGTTTGATCTTGCTGTCCAAGAGACTCTCAAGAGTTTTCTCCAGCACTACAATTTGAAAGCATCAGTTCTTTGGCGCTCAGTCTTCTTTATGATCCAACTCTCACATCTGTATATGACTACTGCAAAAACCATAGCTTTGACTCTATGGATCTTTGTGGGCAAAGTGATGCCTCTGCTTTTTAGTATGTTGTTTAGATTTGTCATAGCTTTTCTTCCAAGAAGTATTTCTTTTAATTTCATGGCTGCAGTCACCATCTGCACTCACTGTTTCCATTTCCCCCCATATATTTGCCATTAAGTAATGGGACCAAATGCCATGATCTTGTTTTTTGAATGTTGAGTTTTGTTTTGTTTTTTTTGGCTGTGCTGGGTCTTTGTTACTGTTTGGGCTTTTTTCTAGTTGCAGCAAGCAGGGGCTCTGGTGCACAGGCTTCTCACTGCACTGGCTTCTCTTGTTGGGGAATATGCACTCTTGGTCTCTTGGGCTTCAGTAGCTGTGGGACATGGGCCTAATGGCTCTGCAGCATGTGGGATCTTCCTGAACCAGGGATCGAACCCATGTCTCCTGCATTGACAGGCAGATTCTTTATCACTGAGCCACTAGGGAAGCCTGAGTGTTGAGTTTTAAGCAGCTTTTTTACTCTCCTTTTTCATCTTCTTCAAGAGGTTCTTTAAATCCTGTTCACTTTCTGCCATAAGGGTGGTGTCATCTGCATATCTGAAGTTGTTGATATTTCTCCTGGCAATCTTTATTCCAGTTTGCTTCATCCAGCCTCGTATTTCACATGATGTACTGTGCACAGATGATACTTTGTGTATGAGGTGTGAAAGTTGCTCTTTGTGTCCGACTATTTGCAATCTCATGGACTTTACAGTCCATGGAACTCTCCAGGCCAGAATACTGGAGTAGGCAGCCGTTCCCTTCTCCAGGGGATCTTCCCAACCCAGGGACTGAACCCAGGTCTCCTGTGTTGCAGGAGGATTCTTTACCATCTGAGCCACCAGGAAAGCCCAAAAAAGTATCATCAAATAAAATTAGAATGCAGGTCAAGTATAGCAGTACCAGTCTCTCTAAAGAATACAACTTACTTTGCTTTCCTGGTTGTTCCATGTCAAATATGTCAAGGCTATATATTGTCACCATGCTTATTCAGTTTATATGCAGAGTTGCTGCTGCTGCTAAGTCATTTCAGTCGTGTCCGACTCTGTGCGACCCCATAGACGGAAGTCCACCAGGCTCCCCCGTCCCTGGGACTCTCCAGGCAAGAACACTGGAGTGGGTTGCCATTTCCTTCTCCAATGTGTGAAAGTGGAAAGTGAAAAGTGAAAGTGAAGTCGCTCAGTCGTGTCCGACCCTTAGCGACCTCACGGACTGCAGCCTACCAGGCTCCTCCATCTATGGGATTTTCTAGGCAATAGTACTGGAGTGGCTTGCCATTGCCTTCTCCGATATGCAGAGTACATCATGTGAAATGCCGGGCTGGAAGAAGTGCAAGCTGGAATCAAGATTTCTGGGAGAAATATCAGTAACCTCAGATATGCAGATGAAACCACCCTTATGGCAGAAAGTGAAGAGGACCTTAAGAGCCTCTTGATGAAAGTGAAAGAGGAGAGTGAAAAAGCTGGCTTAAAATTCAACATCTGAAACACAAAGATTATGGCATCTACTCCCATCACTTCATGGCAAATAGATGGGGAAACAATGGAAACAGTGACAGACTTTATTTTCTTGGGCTCCAAAATCACTGCAGATGGTGACTGCAGCCATGAAATTGAAAGACACTTGCTCCTTGAAAGAAAACCTTTGACAAACCTAGACAACGTATTAAAAAGCAGAGACATTATTTGCCAACAAAGGTCCATAGAGTCAAAGCTATGGTTTTTCCAGTAGTCATGTATGGATGTGAGAGTTAGACCATAAAGAAAGCTGAGCACTGAAGAATTGATGCTTTTGAACTGTGGTATTGGAGAAGACTCTTGAGAGTCCCTTGCAGTGCAGAGTGATCAAACCAGGCAATACTAAAGGAAATCAGTCCTGAATATTCATTGGAAAGACTAACGCTGAAGTTAAAGCTCCAATATTTTGGCCAGTTGATGCAAAGAACTAACTCATTAGACAAGACCCTGATGCTGGGCAAGATTGAAGGCTGGAGGAGAAGAGGATGACAGAGGATGAGATGGTTGGATGGCATCACCGACTCAATGGACATAAGTTTGAGCATTCTCTGGGAGTTGATGATGGACAGGGAAGCCTGGCATGCTACAGTCCATGGGGGTTGCAAAGAGTCGGACATGACTGAACTAATTGACTGTTCCATGTCCAGTTCTAAGTGTTACTTCTTGACTTGCATACAGGATTCTCAGAAGGTAGGTAAGGTGGTCTGGTATTCCCATCTCTTTAAGAATTTTCCACAGTTTGTGATACACACAGTCAAAGGCTTTAACGTAGTCAATGAAGCAGAAGTAGATGTTTTTCTAGAATTCTCTTGCTTTTTCTATGATCATACAGATATTGGCAATTTGATCTCTGGTTCCTCTGCTTTTTCTAAATCCAGATAGTACATCTGGAATTTCTAGTTCACATATGGTTGAAGCTGAGCTTGAAGGATTTTGAGCATTACCTTGGTAGCATGTGAAATGAGTGCAATTTTGTGGTAGTTTGAATATTCTTTACCATTGCCCTTCTTTGGGATTGGATTAGTTGTCTAAAATACTTTACCAACAAAAGGGTTATTATTTTAACTTGAGTTATCTTGACCACTAGTACAAGGGCTTCCCTGGTGGCTCAGTTCAGTTCAGTTCATTTAAAGTAAATTGTATTTCTATTGATGCATAAGGCCTGTTTCAGGCAGGAAATCTTCAGAGAGAAAGGGTGTGTGGTTTCTGCTTCCTCTGTGTTAACTATGCAAGTCCACCTCCCCCTCACCTGAGTTTGCTAACCCTGTCCTCCTCCAGAGATATGGGCATGGGATTGGTGTGGCAAGTAGGGATGGATTTCCTGGAGGAAGGGGAAGGTTATATGGACAAAGATGGTAGTGTGGTGGTAAGACATGGTGGATTTAGTACATATTTTGAATGTATAATCCACAGAATTTGCTGATTGTTTGACTGAGAAATAAGAGAAAGGGAGCAAGTCAAAGTAATGCAGTTTTGTTTTTGACCGGGAATCTGTACTTTTCTTATTGGGTAAAACACATAATAATTTAAAATTTATTATTTTAACCATTTTAAAGTGTACTGTTTGGTGGTGTCAAGTACATTCACATTGTTGTGAGATCACCACCATTATCCATGTCCAGAACTTTTTCACCATCCCAAGCTGAAATTTTATATTCATCAAATAATAACTCTCCATTCCTACCCACACTTCCTGGTAACCAGCATTCTACATTCTGTCTCTATGATATTTTTTTAATCACTCTATACCTCACATTGTGGAATCTGACTATATCTGTCCTCTTGCTGCTGCTGCTAAGTCGCTTCAGTCGTGTCCGACTCTGTGCGACCCCAAAGACAGCAGCCCACCAGGCTCCCCCGTCCCTGGGATTCTCCAGGCAAGAACACTGGAGTGGGTTGCCATTTCCTTCTCCAATGCATGTAAGTGAAAAGTGCAAGTGAAGTCGTTCAGTCGTGTCTGACTCCTAGTGACCCCATGGACTACAGCCCACCTTAAGTCTTGCTTATTTCACTTAGCATATGTCTTCAAGTTTCCTCCATGTTGTAGCATTTAATTTATCAGAATTCCATTTCTTTTTAAGGCAGAATAATATTCCAATGTATGTACACACCACATTTTGTTTATCCATTCATTCATCCATAGACATTTGAGTTGTTTCTACCTTTTTGGCTGTTGTGAATAATGCTGCTATGAACACAAATGTAAAAATATCTGTTTAAGTGCTTACTTTCAATTCTTTTGGGTTTATCTCTAGAAGTGAGATTTCTGGATGATACAGTAAATCTATGTTTACATTATTTAGGAACTGCCATACTGTTTTCCACAGGGGCTGAATCATTTTATATTCTCATCAGCAATGCACCGGATTCTAATCTATCCATATTCTTGCCAACGCTTGGTATAATCTGTTCAAGAAAATTTTTTAAAATAATATCCATCTTTGTGGCTATAAAATAATATTTTATTGTGATTTTAACTTACATTTCCCTAATGATTGGTGATGCTGCACATCTTTTCATGTACTTATTAGCCATTTGTAGAAGAGTTGTTTTTGTTGTTGAAAACATAGATTTTAGTTTATAGTATCTATTTAATCCTTTCTTGAAATCTTTCCATGGTAATTGGGCCAGTTAAGTTTTCTATTTCTTTTTACATTTTTGAAAGTTCTCATTCTCTAGGGATTCATCCATTTTCTCCAGGTTTTCCTATTTGTTATTGAAGAGTTACCTGTGGTATTTTCTTACAAAGATCATTTCATACCCTAAAATGTAGTTATTTGTGTCCTTTCTATTTTCCTTATTAGATTTCAAATTCTTTGAAAGCATAATTAAGTTTTATCCACTGAAATGTGCATTTCCTTGAACATGGCATTCATGTAATAATTATTTTGGAATAAGTTAACATGTGAATTGATCTCATTATTTAGTTAATATTTGATTATTTACCAATATGACTTAATTCTAATTTTCATGAAAATAATGAACATCTGAGTAACAAATTTCAATAGGTTTAATACTGTATTTAACTTTGTATAAGATAAATAGGATATTCTGAATATAAAATTTGTAGTATTCCAAACAGAACAGTTTTGTTAACAATGAGTGTGAAATTTAAAAGGAAGAGGAAGGAAGGTAAGATGAGAAACAAATGAAAGAAACTAACATTTAGTGAGACTTATTATGTGCCAGTCACTATTTAAGATTCTTTCATAGAGTATCTCATTTGACTTTTATCATAATCCTTTGAAACAGATCCTCATTTTACAAATGAGAAAACTGGGGCTCAGGGAAGTAACCAACCAGGCTACTTGGAATAGGAATGATGAATATCTATGAATTTTAATACTAAACAAAGAGTTTAGTACTAGCTTATTTGCAGGATAATAAGCAACTAACCTTATTTTTTGAATTCTTATGGATATATTACTGTGACAAGATGAGGGCAGTGTTAACAGTGTTCTCCTCTCCCTTGAGGCTGTTGGAGAAACAGAAACACAAAATCAGTCTGAAAGTACTTTCTGAGTATTTATATGGTCTATCACAACAGATTGGTTTTTGAGGCTAATGGTGAATTACAGAGCTAGTACCTCTCATCAAAGAGTTTGTATTCTGCTGGGAAGCCAGGGATATAGATGAAATGAAGAGAAATATACAAATATGATATTACTGAAAATGCCTTGAGGGGCCACAGAGCTTATGAGTTGATGCTGGGGTGCACAGTGACTGGCACCCCAGAAACATGTCATCAGGCTCTTTCTGGATGAGAACGCCTCCATCTGTTGCAGAGGCCTGATGTCCCCTTAGCTTGACTGGGGCTCTTATGTGCAGCCTCTTGGATCCACAGGTTTATTAGAAGAGCTTGTTCACCTGCTCCCTAAACACCTGCTTCACCTGTTTGTTTCTCAGGGTGTAGATGAAGGGATTGAGCACTGGGGTCACCACGGTGTTGAGCAAGGCCACCACCTTGTTCCTGTCCTCCCCCTGGCCGCCCTTGCCCGACCGGACATACATGAAGATGCAGCTGCCATAAAAGAGAGAGACAACAATGATGTGGGAGGAGCAGGTTGAGAAGGCTTTCCGCCTCTCCTTGGCTGAGGGGATGTGCAGGATGGTGTGGAGGATGTGGCCATAGCAGGTGGCCGTCACGGACAGAGTGCCCAGTAGGCTGACGTTGGCCACGATAAAACCCAGAAGCTCGATCAGACTTGTGTCTGCACATATGAGTTCCAGGAGTGGAAAGCTGTCACAGAAGAAATGATCAATGATATTGGGACCACAGAATGGCTGCTGGAATGTGAGGAAACCTGGAATGATGTTGAGAAGGAACCCTGTGATCCATGAAGAAAGAACTAGCTTGACACAGACCCTTTTGCTCATGATGGTGACGTAATGCAAGGGGTTACATATGGCCACATACCTGTCAAAGGACATCACTGCCAGTAGGAAGAACTCTGTGGTGCCCAGGAAGAAATAGAGAAAACTTTGTAGGAAACAGCCTGCCAGGGAAATTGTTTTATCTCCAGTCAGGATGTTGGCCAGCATCTTGGGGAAGATGACCGAGGTGAACCAGATCTCCAGGACAGCAAAGTTGCGGAGGAAGTAGTACATGGGGGTGTGGAGGCGCCTGTCCATGAGGGTGAGGACCACGATGAGGAGGTTCCCCAGCAGAGTGAGCAGGTAGGTGAGGAGGAGCCCCAGGAAGAGGAGCATCTGCAGCTCACAGGCGTCTGAGAGCCCCCGCAGGATGAACTGGGTGACAGTGGTGTGGTTCCCCGTGGCTCCTCTGGCCTCTGCTGGGAATGGCCGATCAGAGGTGTGCGGCTTCAGGAGTCGTGATGTTCTGGGGATCTGAGGACACTTGGAACTGAAAGGAAAGAGGGATTTTGAGCTGAAAGAATCCTTTATTTCTTCCACCTGCAAGTCTGTTTCCCTCCCTCCTCGGGCCGGTTGTCCAGATCCCTCACTGAGTTAGCATCAAGTCACATACTTTGATTTAATTGTCTGGTATTCTCTGGGGAAAATTTTGCCTTTACCAATTCTTTTTCTGTTTTTCTTATTTTTCTTAGGAAGTGTGTGTCCCTTTATTTCTTCTTGATCAGATGATGTCTTTCCCCATATTTGTCCAAATGTTTTAAGGGGTCTCTCAAATAAAGTAAAATATTTCCTCTGCAAATCCTGTACCCATTGATCACAGACCTTTATCAAAAACACTGATGGAAAATTTACTCTAGAACTTGTTACACAGACATTTCAGTTAGAGAGACTCCGTGTGTGCACCTGAGTTTCAACATTTACTAACTGGTCTGGGGCCAGTTCTCTAACCTCACGAAACTCTGCTTCTTCAATGGGAATAATACAGTTCACAAGAGAAAAGTTCTCCAAAATTTAAATTAGTAATGTATACTCAACACCTAACACAAGTTTGATCACTGACCTTGCAGTCACATAATGCTAGCTATTTTTATTTCTCCCTTTCTGGCTGATATTCTTGCAGGATAATTAAAAATAAAATTGGAGAAAACATACTGGATTTAGGGCAATGTGTATTTAAACAAAAAGTTTTAAAATATAAAAATATTATCAGGTTATCACGGACACTTTAAGATACACAGAAAATGAAAAGTATCACCTGTAGTCCTTCAGAGACAACTATTAATATATTGATTTATTTCTATTGTGCTTTTCTATTATTTACAGTGTATGGATTTGAATGGTCATGCACACAGATTATTATTTTTGACATCCTTGCTTCCCACATATCAGTACAACAAATTATTGTTATGCTATTACAAATCCTTTCTTAGGATGTAATTGGCTGATATTATTTGAGGGATTCATGTGCTATAAAATTGTTGTATCAGAGGAGAGAACACGCATTTGTAGATTAGGCATGATGGTTATTTCTTTGGGATAAATTTCTCAGTAATATTAACAATAATGATAAATGCTCATATTTAGAATTTTTTTGGTTCAATTTCAAGTTTAGAGAATATGTCTTTGTTTTCTTGGTCTTTTCGAAAAGATTTTTTTTTTTTTCTAGTTTTTACATTGTTCAACAGTGTCTTCCTGGTTCTGGATAAAGAAGTAGGCATTCTTGCCATTGGTTGTCCTTTATAGAAATGACAGGTAAAGGCAAGCTTCTGTGGAGAAGAGCTGACTCTGAGACAGGAGCAGGAACTAATGTGATAAGCCTGCCTCAGAGAAATGGTAACACAATGCAGTATAACTGTGTAAAATATGTATTTATATGGAAAATAATTGGATGAGAACACAGAAAAATGAGCGTAATTGCCACAATAGGATGGGAGGATGGTGGGTGATTTTTATTCTGTCTCTTTGTTATTTTATTATTAATTGTAAAATAACTTAAATTCAGTCATAAAACAAACCATCACAATGAACCCATTTGGACTAATGGTTGGGTAAAACAGTATGAGACAAAGGGGAAATAAATGGCTGCCCGTGAATAGAGTGAAATAAAAGTCAATGATTCTGTGAGCCATCGACTGTTCCTGAGTCAGGATACTGAGAATGATGCAAAAAATCAAAGAAGCGAGAGCTGTGCCACAGCCCACCAGTGGACACCTGGAAACAGATGGCAGGCTTCGAGCCAGAGCATCCAGAGGAATCAGGTTCCCCTTCCCCACACCAAAAATTGCACCAACGTAGATTACCTCACTAGATACTAGGTGAGATGCTCAGTTGTCTTCAAGGCAGTTCTGATGAGGGGAGACTCCTGGTTTTCACAGCAAACTCCCAACTCTGCAGGGTTGCCCGAGGAGTACACTTCTTGGGGGCTCACCAGAGATGCAAAGTGAAGGATGCGCCAGAGCTGTAACATGTTCTGCAGATCATGGACACAGACAGGTCCTGTTCTCTTGTACACAGTGTCTGCAAATATTCATATTTTCCAACAACCAAACTCTTAAGAAATATTCTCTGACTCTCACCATCCACATATTCTCAGTTGTCCTCAGAAATGAACAATCTCTGGATATTCCCCAGAACTTCACCAGTTTCTCAGGAAGCTTCTATTGCTCCTGATCTATCACTGTGTTACCACTGGACCAATTTCCTGGGAAATGGACATGAAAACCTATTTAATTATTCTTCCATCCCTCATATAGTAAGGCAGAGACAGACATCAATAGATGCTGATTAGTATACCTCCTTTTCCGGAGAAGGCAATGGCAAGCCACTCCAGTACTATTGCCTAGAAAATCCCATGGATGGAGGAGCCTGGTAGGCTGCAGTCCGTGGGGTCGCTAAGGGTCGGACACGACTGAGCGACTTCACTTTCACTTTTCACTTTCCACTTTCACACAGTGGAGAAGGAAATGGCAACCCACTCCAGTGTTCTTGCCTGGAGAATCCCAGGGACGGGGGAGCCTGATGGGCTTCCGTCTATGGGGTCACACAGAGTCGGACACGACTGAAGTGACTTAGCAGTAGCAGTAGCATACCTCCTTTTCAGTTGGGCTTAAGAGATTTCTGGCCCTTCCAGGAGTATGGTTTCCATAGAGAGTTCTGGGTGAAATAGTCATGGCAGACTCTTTGCCTCTGTGGAGCTGGCATCAGGCTTGGACTGCTTGGGGTTCTGTTTGGTCTCCATGGAAACTCAGAGATACAGAAGGTACAGAGCTCAAACTTAACCAATCTAGAGATTCATGTTATTCTCTTACTGGTTGGAGCTATGCTTCCCTGGAGATTCATTACCATCAGTGGTAATAAGACCTAAGAAAGTCCCTAACCTCTTACTTTCTTCAACTTTGGAATTATTATTATTATTTTTTTTTAGTTTGGGATATGACCTTTATTGAGCTTATCCACCAGAGTGGAAATAATGTCTGTACAAAACCAAATGTTTGTTACTATAACTTCTGCATCACAATTAAAATCCAAACAGTTTTCTAAAAACAGTCAACTCAATCAAAACCCACTACTTCAGAATCAATAGCTTCTTTGAAGCCATAGTAACACTTAAATATGGTTAAGACTCAAATGCAGAAATTTGGTTGGTTGGAAAGCTAATTAAACTTCCAACTTACTCAAATAGAATTACAAAAAGGCAAAATTGTGTTTTTCACAGAGATACAGTCCACTGGAATCACCAACACTGGACAGCTGTTAGAGTATTTAGAGTCCTGAGATAATAAGGAATCCAGGCATCCTTTAGACAGTCTTCTGTTGTCCTTTCTTCCCAATCAGAGATTTGTGGATGTGTGGAATGACACCACCACCAGCAATTGTAGCCTTGATGAGAGAGTCCAACTCTTCATCTCCAGGAATAGCAAGTTGCAAGTGGCGAGGGGTAATACGCTTTACTTTCAATTCTTTCGATGCATTTCCTGCCAATTCAGGTACCTCTGCGGTAAGGTACTCCAGGATGGCTGCGCTGTACACAGCGGCAGTCGCGCCCACACGTCCATGGCTAGTCGTCCTAGATTTCACGTGTCGATGAATACGGCCCACCGGGAACTGCAAACCGGCTCTCTGCGAGCGGGAAACCGCCTTTGTCTTGGCCTTTCCGGAGTCCTTCCCAGCCTTACCGCCAGCCATTTCGAATTCTGCTGAAGCTCAAACAAGCAAGGCAGAGAAAGGACTACTCAGACACCCAGCGAGAACCCGCCGCCTACTCCTTCGTCGCACCGCGATTCAAACTGCCTCAACTTTGGAATTAAAGTTTACTTTATTTTGACTGAGAAGCTGAGAAACCTCTAATGAATTTTAACTGTAACAAAGAAACATAGTTATTAAAACATTCAATAAGTTTTGTGTTGTGCTTTTTGTGTGGAAAGTATGACTCTAGATGCCAGATGTAGGCAATGTCTTGTGGGGAAGACAGTCATTAAATAATAAGACGCTACTGAGACTAGTGTCTGAAGAAGACCACATCGGAGATCCTGAACCAGACTGAAGTATGAGGAAAGATATTCCTGATGAAGTTACATAAAGCTGTTTTTCAGTCACTCAGAGATGTCCAGCTCTTGTGACCCTGTGGACTGCAGCACGCCAGGGTTCCCTGTCCTGGAGTTTGCTCAAGCTCACATCCATTGAGTCGATGATGCCATCCAACCATCTCATCCTGTGTTGTCCGCTTCTCCCCATGGCCTCAATCTTTCCTAGCATCAGGTCAGTTGGCTTTTTGCATCAGGTGGCCAAAGTATTGGAGCTTCAGTTTCAGCATCAGTCCTTCCAGTGAATAGTCAAGGTTTATTTCCTTTAGGATTGGCTGGCTTGATCTCCTTCCTGTCCAAGGACTCTCCAAGAGTCTTCTCCAGGACCACAGTTCAAAAGCATCAATTCTTCTGCACTCAGTCTTCTTTATGGTCCAGATCTCACATCCATACTTGACTACTGGAAAAACCATAGCTGTGAATATATGGACTTCTGTGCACAAAGTGGTGTCTCTGCTTTTTAATATGCTGTTTAGATTTGTCATAGCTTTTCTTCCAAGGAGAAACTGTCTTATAATCTCATGGCTGCAGTCACCATCCACAGTGATTTTGGAGCCCAAGAAAATAAAGTCTATCATTGTTTGCATTTTCCCCCGATGTATTTGCCATGAAGTGATGAGACCAGATCACATGATCTTCGTTTTTTGAATGTTGAGTTTTAAGCCAGCTTTTTCACTCTCCTCTTTCACCTTCATCAAGCGGCTCTTTAGTTCATTTTCTACTATTAGGGTGGTGTCATCTGCATGTCTGAGGTTATTGATATTTCTCCTGGCAATCTTGATGCCAGCTTGTGCTTTATTCAGACCAGCATTTCGCGTGATGTACTCTTCATAGAAGTTAAACAAGCAAGGTGACAATATACAGCCTTGACATACTCATTTCCCAATTTTGAGCCAGTCCATTCCTCTGTATTCAGTTCTTTTTTTTTTTTTAACCTCCATACAGATTTCACAGGAGGCAGGTAAGGGGGGCCAGTATTCCCATCTCTTTAAGAATTTTCTGCAGTGTGTTGTGATCCAACAGTCTTTAGTGTAGTCAATGAAGCAGAAATAGATGTTTTCCTGTAATTCTCTTGCTTTTTCTATGATCCTACATATGTTGGCAATTTGGTCTCTGGTTCTCCTGCCTTTTCTAAATCCAGCTTGTACATCTGGAAGTTCTTGGTTCACGTACTGTTGAAGCCTAGCTTGTAGGATTTGGGCATTTTACCTTGCTAGCATGTGAAATGAGTATAGTTTGCTGTAGTTTGAACATTCTTTGACATTGCACTTCTTTGGGATTGGATTAGATGTTTAAAATTCTTTAGCATCAAAGTGTTGAATTTCTTTAAAACATTTTATTTAAAAATTAAAACTTATTTTATTTAAAAATTAAAACATTTTAATTCAAGTTATCCTGACCATTGGTATAATCAGGAAGATCCCCTGGACAAGGAAATGGCAACCTACTCCAGTACTCTCGCCTAGAAAATTCCAAGGACAGCGGAGCCTGGTGGGCTATAGTCCATGGGGTCTCAAAGAGTCAGACATGACTGAGCGAATTCATTTTTCCTTGGTGGTTCAGTGGTAAAGCATCATCCCACAATGCAGAGATACGAACTGGATCCCTGAGTTAGGAAGATTCCCCTGGAGAAGGAAATGGCAACCTACTTTAGTATTCTTGGCTGGGAAATCCCATGGGCAAGAGGAGTTTGGCAGGCTTCATTCCATGGGGGTCACAAAAGGGTTGGACACAAGTTACTGACTAAACCGCAACGACTGTTAGTAAGTTGAACATCTTTTCACTTGTATACGGGCCCTTTGGGTTTACTTTTCTTTTAGGTGTCTATGTATATACTTATCTCATTTATCTCTTGGGTTGTTTGCCTTTGTTTATTATAGAAAATAATCTTTTATTTGTAATTTACCTTCTTCTGTCTACCTCCTTATTGAATGCCCATTTAAACCTGGTCATGTGGTTATTTCTTCCTTGACCTTGGATAGAATTCAGGACAGTTATGCAAATTTTCTGGGCATACATATAATTTTAGAAGAACTTCATTTACCATTTGTTCAAAGAATGGAATTATTAAATTGTCTGAACCCATATAATTGTTAAATTTTGAATGTCACTTAAAGTGAAAATGTATTCCTTTCTTCACATAAGGCCTATTTCAGGCAGGTGAACTTCAGAGAGAAAGGGTGTGTGGTTTTGGCATCCTCTGTGTTTACTATGCAAGTAGACCTCCCCTTTATCTGTGTTTGCTAACTTTGTCCTCCTCCAGGGATATGGGATGGGATTGAGTTGGCATGTAGTGGATAGATATCGTAGAGGAAGGGGAAGGTGGTGTGGACAAAGATGTTAGTGTGGTGATAAGAAGTGGTAAATTTGATACCTATTTTGAATGTATAATCCACAGAATTTGCTAAGGTATTGACTTTGGGAAATAAAAGAAAGAGAGTCAAAGGTAATGTAGTTTTGCTTTAGATCTGGAGCAATAAGTACTTTTCTTATTGTGGTAAAATACATAATAATATAAAATTTATAATTTTTAAAAAAATTTATTTATTTTTTATTGAAGGATAATTGCTTTATAGAATTTTGCTGTTTTCTGTCAAAACTTAACGTGAAACAGCCATAGGTATACATATATTCCCTCCTTTTTGAAATTCTCTCCCATCTCCCTCCCTGTCCCACCTCTCTAGGTAGATATAGAGCCCCTGATTGAGTTTCCTGAGCCATACAGCAAAGTCCCATTGGCTATCTATTTTACATATGGTAATGTAGTTTTCTCCAACACCACAGTTCAAAAACACCAATTCTTCGGTGCTCAGCTTTCTTTATAGTCCAACTCTCACATCCATACACGACTACTGGAAAAACCATAGCCTTGATGAGACGGACCTTTGTTGACAAAGTAATGTTTCTGCTTTTTAATATGCTGTCTAGGTTGGTCATAACTTTCCTTCCAAGGAGTAAGCGTCTTTTAATTTCATGGCTGCAATCACCATCTGCAGTGATTTTGGAGCCCAGAAAAATAAAGTCAGCCACTGTTTCCACTGCTTCCCCATCTATTTGCCATGAAGTGATGGGACTGGATGCCATGATCTTAGTTTTCTGAATGTTGAGCTTTAAGCCAACTTTTGCACTCTCCTCTTTCACTTTCATCAAGAGGCTCTTTAGTTCTTCTTCACTTTCTGCCATCAGGGTAGTGTCATCTGCATATCTGAGGTTATTGATATTTCTCCTGGCAATCTTGATTCCAGCTTGTGCTTCCTCCAGCCCAGCGTTTCTCCTGATGTCCTCTGCATAGAAGTTAAATAAGCAGGCTGACAATATACAGCCTTGACGTACTCCTTTTCCTATTTTAACCAGTCTGTTGTTCCATGTCCAGTTCTAACTGTTGCTTTCTGACCTGCATACAGGTTTCTCAAGAGGCAGGTCAGGTGACCTGGTATTCCCATCTCTTTCAGAATGTTCCACAGTTTATTGTGATCCACACAGTCAAAGACTTTGGCATAGTCAATAAAGCAGAAATAGATGTTTTTCTGGAACTCTCTTGCTTTTTCCATGATCCAGTGAATGCTGGCCATTTGATCTCTGGTTCCTCTGCCTTTTCTAAAACCAGCTTGAACATCTGGAAGTTCACGGTTCACGTATTGCTGAAGCTTGGTTTGGAGAATTTTGAGCACGACTTTACTAGCGTGTGAGATGAGTGCAATTGTGCTGTAGTTTGAGCATTCTTTGGCATTGCCTTTCTGTGGGATTGGAATGAATCCCAGTTTCTCCGTTGTTGCCCTGTAAATAAATTCTTCAGTATCATATTTTTGGATTCCGTATATATGCGTTAGAATATGATATTTCTCTTTCTGGCTTCATTCTGTATAATAGGTTTTAGGCTGATTCACCTCATTAGAACTGATGCAAATGTGTTCCTTTTTTATGGCTGAGTAATATTCCATTGTGTATATGTACTGCAACTTCTTTATTCATCTGTTGATGGACATCTAGGTTGCTTCCATGTTCTACCTATTGTAAATAGGGTTGCAGTGAACAATGGGATACACGTGTCTCTTTCAATTTTGGTTTCCTCAGGGTATATGCCTAGGAGTGGGATTGCTGGGTCGTGTTTTTTTCCCTAGTTTTTAAGGAATCTCCATATTGTCTTCCATAGTGGCTGTATCAGTTTACATTCCCACCAATAGTGCAAGAGCATTCCCTTTTCTCTGCACCCTCTCCAGCATTTATTATTTGTAGACTTTGTGATGATGGCCATTATGACTGGTGTGAAGTGATGTCTCATTGTAGTTTTGATTTGCATTTCTCTAATAATGAGCGATGTTGGGTGTCTTTTCATGTGTTTGTTAGCCATCTGTATGTCTTCTTTGGATAAATGTCTGTTTAGGTCTTTTTCCCACTTTTTGATTGGTTTGTTTGTTTTTCTGGTATTGAGTTGTATGAGCTACTTGTATATTTTGGAAATTAGTACTTTGTCAGTTGTTTCATTTGCTATTATTTTCTCCCATTCTGAGGGTTGTCTTTTCACCTTACTTATAGTTTCCTTTGCTGTGTAAAAGCTTTTAAGTTTAATCAGGTCCCACTTGTTTACTTTTGTTTTTATTTCCATTATTCTAGGAGGTAGGTCATAGAGGATCTTGCTTTGATTTATGTCATCGAGTGTTCTGCCTATATTTTCCTCTAAGAGTTTTATAGTTTCTGGTCTTACATTTAGGTCTTTAATACATTTTTAGTTTATCTTTGTGTATGGTGTTAGGAAATGTTCTAATTTCATCCTTTTACATGTAGATGTCCAGTTTTTCCAGCACCATTTATTGAAGAGGCTGTCTTTGCCCCATTGTATATTCTTGCCTCCTTTGTCAAAAGTAAGGTACCCATAGGTGCATGGGTTTATTTCTGGGTTTTCTATCTTGTTCCATTGGTCTATATTTCTGTTTTTGTGCCAGTACCATACTGTCTGGATGACTGTAGCTTTGTAGTATAACCTGAAGTCAGGAAGGTTGATTCCTCCAGCTCCATTCTTCTTTTTCAAGATTGCTTTGGCTATTTGGGATCTTTTGTGTTTCCATATGAATTGTGAAATTTTTTGTTCTAGTTCTGTGAAAAATGCCATTGGTAATTTGATAGGTAATTTTATATCCTCTCACTTTCAGTCTGTATGTATCTTTAGGTCTGAAGTGGGTTTCTTGTAGACAGCATATATATGAGTCTTGTTTTTGTATCCAGTCAGTCTGTGTCTTTTGGTTGGAGCATTTAATCCATTTACATTTAAAGTAATTATTGATATATATGTTCCTATTGCCATTTTCTTAATTGTTTGGGGTTGATTTTATAGATCTTTTTCTTCTTTTGTATTTCTTGACTATATAAGTCCCTTTAACATTTGTTGTAAAGCTGGTTTGGTGGTACTGAATTCTCTTAACTTTTGCTTGTCTGAAAAGCTTTTTATTTTTCCATCAATTTTGAATGAGATCCTTACTGGGTACAGTAATCTTGGTTGTAGATTTTTCCCTTTCAGTACTTTAAATATATCCTGCCATTCCCTTCTGGCCTGCAGAGTTCCTGCTGAAAGATCAGCTGTTAAGTGTATGGGGTTTCCCCTGTGTGTTACTTGTTGCTTCTCCCTTGCTGCTTTTATTATTCTTACTTTGTGTTTAGTCTTTGTTAGTTTGATTAGTATATGTCTTGGCATGTTTCTCCTTGGGTTTATCCTGTATGGGACTCTTTGTGCCTCTTGGACTTGACTGACTTTTTCCTTTTCCATGTTGGGGAAATTTTCAACTATAATCTCTTCAAAAATTTTCTCATACCCTTTCTTTTTCTCTTCTTCTTTTAGGACCCCTATAATTCGAATGTTGGTGCATCTGATATTGTCCCAGAGGTCTCTGAGATTGTCCCCAGTTCTTTTCATTCTTTTTACTTTATTATGCTCTTCAGAACTTATTTCCACCATTTTATCTTCAAGCTCACTGATTCATTCTTCTGCTTCAGATATTCTGCTATTGATTCCTTCTAGAGTATTTCTAATTTCAGTAATTGTGTTGTTTGTCTCTGTATGTTTATTCTTTAATTCTTTTAGGTCATTGTCAATTGATTCTTGCATTTTCTCCACTTTGTTTTCAAGGTTTTTGATCATCTTTACTATCATTATTTTGAATTCTTTTTCAGGTAGTTTGCCTATTTCTTCTTCATTTATTTGGACTTCTGTGTTTCTAATTTGTTTCTTCATTTGTGTAGTATTTCTCTTCCTTTTCATTATTTTTTTTAAACTTATTGTGTTTGAGGTCTCCTTTTCCCAGGTTTCAAGGAAAGTTGAGTTCTTTCCTCGAAGAAGGTTGAATTCTTTCTTCCTTTTGGTTTCTACCCTCCTAAGGTTTGTCCAGTGGTTTGTGTAAGCTTTGTATAGGGTAAGATTGGTGCTGAGTTTTTGTTTGTTTTTTTGTTTTTCCTCTGCTGGGTAAGGCTGAGTGAGGTGGTAATCCTGTTTGCTGATGATTGGGTTTGTACTTTTGTTTGTTGTTTAGATAAGACATCCTGCAGAGGGTGCTACTGGTAGTTGGGTGATGCCAGGTCTTGTATTCAAGTGGTTTCCTTTGTGTGAGTTCTCATTATTTGATACTCCATAGGGTTAGTTCTCTGGGAGTCTAGGGTCTTAGAGTCAGTGCTCCCACTCCGAAGGCTCAGGGCTTTACCTCTGGCAGGAGCCCCCTCCCCAGGGACTGCAGGAGCCTACCCTGATGGTGACCAGGAGCCAAACCCTCATACCACTCTCTCACCTGTCCGCTCATGCAAAACTCGCTGACCATCCTGGGCCATCCCGCTGCGCGCTTGCTCTTGCATGCCCATATTTATCATTTTAACCACTTTAAAGTGTACTGTTTGTTGGCATAAGTACATTCACATTGTTGTGAAATCATCACCATTATGCATCTCCAGAACATTTTCATCATCCCAAACTGAAATTCCATATCTATTAAATAGTGACTCTCTATTCCTACCCACACTTCCTGGTAACCACCATTCTACATTCTGTCTCTATGATTTTGATCACTCTGTAATAAACTGGAACATTCTGAAAGAGATGGGAATACCAGATCACCTGACCTGCCTCTTGAGAAACCTGTATGCAGGTCAGAAAGCAACAGTTAGAACTGGACATGGAACAACAGACTGGTTAAAATAGGAAAAGGAGTACGTCAAGGCTGTATATTGTCAGCCTGCTTATTTAACTTCTATGCAGAGGACATCAGGAGAAACGCTGGGCTGGAGGAAGCACAAGCTGGAATCAAGATTGCCAGGAGAAATATCAATAACCTCAGATATGCAGATGACACTACCCTGATGGCAGAAAGTGAAGAAGAACTAAAGAGCCTCTTGATGAAAGTGAAAGAGGAGAGTGCAAAAGTTGGCTTAAAGCTCAACATTCAGAAAACTAAGATCATGGCATCCAGTCCCATCACTTCATGGCAAATAGATGGGGAAGCAGTGGAAACAGTGGCTGACTTTATTTTTCTGGGCTCCAAAATCACTGCAGATGGTGATTGCAGCCATGAAATTAAAAGACGCTTACTCCTTGGAAGGAAAGTTATGACCAACCTAGACAGCATATTAAAAAGCAGAGACATTACTTTGTCAACAAAGGTCCGTCTCATCAAGGCTATGGTTTTTCCAGTAGTCGTGTATGGATGTGAGAGTTGGACTATAAAGAAAGCTGAGCACCGAAGAATTGGTGTTTTTGAACTGTGGTGTTGAAGAAGACTCTTGAGAGTCCCTTGGACTGCAAGGAGATCCAACCAGTCCATTCTAAAGGAGATCAGTCCTGGGTGTTCATTGGAAGGACTGATGTTGAAGCTGAAACTCCAATACTTTGGCCACCTGATGTGAAGAGCTGACTCATTTGAAAAGTCCCTGATGCTGGGAAAGATTGAGGGCAGGAGAAGGGGATGACAGAGAATGAGATGGTTGGATGGCATCACTGACTCAATGGACATGAGTTTGGGTGGACTCCGGGAGTTGGTGATGGACAGGGAGGCCTGGCGTGCTGTGGTTCATGGGGTTGCAAATAGTCGGACATGACTGAGTGACTGAACTGAACTGATACCTCATATTAATGGAATCCTACTATATTTTTCCTTTTATGTCTTGTTTATTTCACTTAGTATAATATCTTCAAGTTTCCTTCATGTTGTAGAGTTTTATTTATCAGAGTTCCATTTCTTTTAAGGCTGAATAATATTCCATTGTATGTACATACCATATTTTGTTTATCCATTCATTCAATCTCTGGACATTTGAGCTGTTTCTACCTTTTTGGATATTGTGAATAATGTTGCCATGAACATGGATATAAAAATATCTGTTCAAGCCCTTACTTTCAGTTCTTTTGGGTTTATATCTAGAAGTGAGATTGCTGGATGATATGCTAAATCTATGTTTACTTCATTTAGAAACTGCCATACTGTTTTCCACAGTGGCTGCATCATTTTACACTCTCATCAGCAATGCATGAGAGTTCTATTTTATCCACATTCTTGCCAATATTTGGTATAATCTGTTCATAAAAATGTTTTAAATAATATTCATCTTAATGGGTATAAAGTAATATTTCACTGTGATTTTAAATTGCATTAGATTAGTGATGCTACACATCTTTTCATGTACTTGTTAGCCATTTGTAGAAGGATTGTTTGTTTTTGTTGTTGAGAACATAGTTTTTTAGCTTATAGTGGCTATATAACCCTTTTTTGAAATCTTTCCATTGTAATTGGGCCAGTTAAGTTTTCTATTTCTTTTTAGATTTGTTGAAAATTCTCTTTCTTTTAGGGATTCATCCATTTCCTCCTGGCTTTCCTATTTGTTGCTGAAGAGCTCCCCACGGTATTTTCTTACATAGATTATTTTACACCCTAAATTATAGTTATTTATGTATATCTTCCTTATTTGATTTAAATTCTATTCAAAGCATAAATTAAGTATTATCAATGAAATGTGCATTTCCTTGAATATAGTATTCATATAATAATTATTTCAGAGTAAATTAACATGTGAATTCCATTATTTAATTAATTTTTGATTATTTACCAATGACTTAATTTTCATTAAAATATTGAACATGTTAGTAACAAGTTTCATAGGTTAAATACTGTATTTTGCTTTGTATAAGATTAATATGATATTCAGAATATAAAATTTATAGCATTTCAAACAGAAAAGCTTTTGTTAGCAACTGGTGTGAAATTCAAAAGGAAGAGAGGAAAGGTTAAGATGAGAGATAGATAAAAAAACTAACATTTAGTGAGACTTATTAGGTTCCTGTCACTATTTAAGTTTCTTGCATAGAGTATCTTGCATAGAGATAGAGTATCTTATTTGACTTTTATCATAATCCTTTGGAATGGCCATTGTCATCCCCATTTTACAGATGAGAAAACTGGGACTCAGGGATGTAACCAACCAGGAAGAGGAAGAGTCTTTCTAAATAGGAATGAAGAATTTCTATGAATCTTTATACTAAACAAAGCATAGTAGGTTATATGCAAGATAATAAGCAGCTAGCCTTATTTTTTGAATTTTTACGATGTATTTCTGTGGCAAGAATATAAATGTGAAATGAGAACAGTGCTAAATGAGGACTGGTCTCCTCTCCTCAAAGCTGTTAGATAAACGGACACAAAGCAATAGGCCTGAAAGTGCTTTCTGAGTATGGATATTACCTGTGACTACAGATTGGTGTCAGAGGATTGTGGTGAATTACAGAGCTAGTGCATGCATGCGTGCATGCTAAGTTGCTTCAGTCATGTCCGACTCTTTGTGACCCTATGGATTGTAGCCTGCCAGGCTCCTCTGTAATGGGATTCTTCAGGCAAGAATACAGGAGTGGGTTGCTGTGTCCTCTGAAGAGCTAGATCAGTTCAGTTCAGTCAGTTCAGTTCAGTCACTCAGTCGTGTCTGACTCTCTGCGACCCCATGAATCACAGCATGCCAGGCCTCCCTGTCTATCACCAACTCCCGGAGTTCACTCAAACTCATGTCCACAGAGTCGGTGATGCCATCCAGCCATCTCATTCTCTGTCGTCCCCTTCTCCTCCCGCCCCCAACCTTTCCCAGCATCAGAGTCTTTTCCAGTGAGTCAACTCGTCGCATGAGGTGGCCAAGAAGAGCTAGTACCTGCTATCAAAGAGCTTATATTCTGCTGGGAAGCCAAGCAGACATAGATGGAATGAAGAGAAATATTTAAATCTGATCATTACTAAAATTGCCTTGAGGGGCCCCAGAGCTTATGAGTTGATGCTGAGGTGCACAGTGATTGGCACCCCAGAAACATGTCATCAGGCTCTTTCTGGATGAGAACGCCTCCATGTGTTGCAGAGGCCTGATGTCCCCTTAGCTTGACTGGGGCTCTTATGTGCAGCCTCTTGGATCCACAGGTTTATTAGAAGAGCTTGTTCACCTGCTCCCTAAACACCTGTTTCACCTGTTTGTTTCTCAGGGTGTAGATGAAGGGATTGAGCACCGGGGTCACCACGGTGTTGAGCAAGGCCACCACCTTGTTCCTGTCCTCCCCCTGGCCGCCCTTGCCCGACCGGACATACATGGAGATGCAGCTGCCATAGAAGAGAGAGACAACAATGATGTGGGAGGAGCAGGTTGAGAAGGCTTTCCGCCTCTCCTTGGCTGAGGGGATGTGCAGGATGGTGTGGAGGATGTGGCCATAGCAGGTGGCCGTCACAGACAGAGTGCCCAGTAGGCTGACGTTGGCCAGGATAAAATTCAGAAGCTCGATCAGACTTGTGTCTGCACATACAAGTTCCAGAAGTGGAAAGCTGTCACAGAAGAAATGATCAATGATATTGGGACCACAGAATGGTTGCTGAAATATGATGGAACATGGAATGGCTATAAGAAGGAATCCAATGATCCATGAAAAAAGAGCTAACTGGGCACAGACCCTTTTGCTCATGATGGTGACGTAACGCAAAGGGTTACATATGGCCACATACCTGTCAAAGGACATCACTGCCAGTAGGAAGAACTCTGTGGTGCCCAGGAAGAAATAGAGGAAAAGCTGGAGAAAGCAACCTGTTAGGGAAATGGTCCTGTCTCCAGTCAGGATGTTGGCCAGCATCTTGGGGAAGATGACCGAGGTGAACCAGATCTCCAGGACAGCAAAGTTGCGGAGGAAGTAGTACATGGGGTTGTGGAGGCACCTGTCCATGAGGGTGAGGACCACGATGAGGAGGTTCCCCAACAGAGTGAGCAGGTAGGTGAGGAGGAGCCCCAGGAAGAGGAGCATCTGCAGCTCACAGGCGTCTGAGAGCCCCCGCAGGATGAACTGGGTGACAGTGGTGTGGTTCCCCGTGGCTCCTCTGGCCTCTGCTGGGAATGGCCAATCAGAGGTGTGCGGCTTCAGGAGTCGTGATGTTCTGGGGATCTGAGGACAGTTGGAATTTATAGGAAAAAGTGCTGAATGTACCATTTAGAGTTGTAGGAGTCCTTTTTTTGTTCTTTTTTTTTTTTTTTTGCAGAGCCTGTTTGAGGCTAGCTGTCTCTTTTACTGCCCCTGGTGTTTCTACGTGGTAGAGGGCAGTATTGCCAGGAGTGCTAAGTAAACGTCCTAAACCAAAAGTTATTCTTGCTTGCTTTTGTTAACTGAAATTTTATTTCTGTTCCTCAACAATTCCTTTGCCTCTGACTTTCATTACCTTTCATTTTTATCTTTATTCTAATATGGGGTCTTCATTCATAAATAGTCCCTCTTTGAGGCTGACAAACATTCGAGGCTGGAAAAATAGCAAAATGGCTTAACTTAGCCATTTGCTTAACTTAGCCATTCACTATACAGATCCATACCCTTGGATAGACACTCTATTGCTATTTCAATATTACCTGAAAATGTGATGCCTTTCACTAGTATTTGGATTAATAAAGAGATAAGAGGAAATCTATGAGAGAAAATCACAATGCTTATCAATCAAAAAGAGAATAATCCAAGTAATGTATGCACAAATATAAATTTGTTAGTGGAAGCAAAATTTGTTAATGGGAATTTGGTATTTATCCTAATGTGGACATTGGATTTGTCCTAATGTGATAGATCCATAGTCTCCTGATTACATATTCCCATGGGCTCAAGATACAATAGACCCTTTGTTTTTTAAAAAAACTTTTAGCTGTTTTATATACATAGGTTTCAGCACATGGCGTTTCAGCTTGAAACCATCAGCTTTTCAAATCCTATTTATCCTTTAAGTCTCTCCTCAATTAGTGCTATCATTTCCATAAAGTCTTCTCTTTTGAATGCATGAGTCTCTTTATCCCTCATAATTTTATTGTATATCATAACTTTTATTGTGTTTTATAGTTGTTTTCAATCTTTGTATTTTGTATAGCCCTTAGAACAAGCTTCTTGAAACAATCAGCTTTAATAAGCATGTATTGAATGAGTGAACAACACCTCAAATATCTGTGGGATGGATTTGGCAGTTTTTGACACACAATAGATTGAGGATGTGTCACTTACGTGGTACTTCATGGAAGACAGAAATCTTGCTGTCATATGCCAAGTAGTCTGTTAAATTGGCCCATCTGAAGAGGGTTTGCTTTTCCTCATGAGAAGGTGGAGGTGTCTCTCCACAAACATTCTCTAAGGAGTAATTCTCCATCTTTGAGATAGTCTGGAATTTGAGCTAGTAAACCGAGGTCTGTTTGGGTCTGCTAGAATGATTCCAGCAGAAAACAAAACAAAAGCAAAACCCCAAACCTAAAAAACAGCTATTTTTAAAAGTCCGCCTCCCTACAAGTTTCCTTCCTTAAGCATTATCAACTACTCCCTTAATTATTAGACAGAATTGTAGCAACAATTATTTTTCAGTCACTTGGAAAAGATTGGGACCCAATTTAGGTACCTGGGATGAAGGAAATGCTAGGGGATATTAGTAGAGAGGATGAAATGGTAAACTATATAAACTTTACCTTTCTTATGATTTTGCCTTCTCTTCAGCACAGTCTACACTATTCAAAGTTATCCCAGAACTACTGTTGTATGTAACATTTGTTTACAGGTATTAAACAGCACAAAATAGTTGATCAACCTCAGAGAATATAACTAAGGGCTCTTCACCAGGGGTTATTTCTACGCTCTCAGCAATTTGAGAAAGAGCTCTCTGTGGCCCAATCATGCAGTTCACAGGTGAGTCCAGGTGGTTGAGAAACTTACCCAACTCATTTTAGAAGAGAAGCAGGATCCAATATGAGTGTTATATCCAGACACATCATCAGGTGCTAATAGAATGAGTATCATTTAGGCGAAGTCCTGATGGAACATATTGGGAAAGAAATGGGAATTGAGACTAAGATGAAGAAGAATTGGCTGGGGGTAGAAGGAGAAAGCTCTGGGCTCATGCTGAATCATGAAGTTAGCACAGATGAATCATGAAAAGAAAAGACACTGTGATTAGCCCAAGGATATGTCTCATAGACAGGGTGGCTAATAAACTTTGTATTTTTTCCCTACTTCAAATGGGAGGTCAACATCTGGGTGGGACAGTCTTCCAGATACAAAGGGAAGGGGTCCACTTCATGAGTTCGGGTATTTCTCCCTTTATCCTTCAGACTTGGTGAGTGAACTGGGAGACTTGCCTGGCACCCTGAGAGCCTAGGCATGACTGCACTATTCACCCAGACTATTCATTGTTTTAAGGGTCAGTCATGCAGTACCCAGTAGGAAAGTCTCTATGGATGCCCTGGAGGTTTGTCCTGCCTCTCGATAGTTCTAGTACTTAGCAGGAGGGTGAGATCTTCTCCTTCTAAGGAAAATCATTAAGAGTTTCATGCAGACCTGATGCTCTCCAGAGCTTTGGGTTTTTCAAGGGGACAGCTACGCAGGGCACAAGGCAGGACAGACAGATTTCCTCAATGTGAGTAACTTAATGGTTCTGCCTGAATAAACACTGGCTTGCCTAGCATTGTGGAGAAGGCAATGGCAAGCCACTCCAGGACTCTCGCCTAGAAAATCCCATGGATGGAGGAGCCTGGTTGGCTGTAGTCCGTGGGGTCGCTAAGGGTCGGACACGACTGAGCGACTTCACTTTCACTTTTTACTTTCACATATTGGAGAAGGAAATGGCAACCCACTCCAGTGTTCTTGCCTGGAGAATCCCAAGGATGGGGGAGCCTGGTGGGCTTCCGTCTATGGGGTCACACAGAGTCGGACACGACTGAAGTGACTTAGCAGCAGCAGCAGCAGCCTAGCATTGACCTGGATGGTGGGATGAAGCTACAGATGAGACCCAGTGTGGTGTGCTCAGTGTGCTCGAATAGAGAAGCTAAGTGCCAAGAAAAGCATGGTTTGGGGAAGTCATGGCTGCTCTGCCATCTGTGCAAGGTCAAAGTGGAGATTACCCTCTGGCCCAGGGTTAGGTTTCTAGCTGCTTTCTGAAAAGTGAAAGTGTTAGTTGCTCAGTTGTGTCTAACTCTTTGGGACCCCATGGACTGTAGCCCACCAGGCTCTTCTGTCCATGGAATTCTCCTGGCAAGAATACTGGAGTGGGTTGCCATTTCCTTCTTCAGGGGATCTTTCCGACCCAGGGATTAAACCCAGGTCTCCTGCATTGTGGAGAAGGCAATGGCAACCCACTCCAGTACTCTTGTCTGGGAAATCCCATGGACAGAGGAGCCTGGTAGGCTATATAGTCCATGGGGTCGCAAGAGTTGGACACGACTGACGTGACTTAGCAGCAGCTTCTGCATTGCAGGCAGATTCTTTGCTGTCTGAGCCACCAGGCAGCCCTCTAGGGAAGTTCCAGTCAGGCTATCTAAAATACACTACTCACAGGATTTCAGAAGATAACCTGGTTCACATGAGTATGTCTTGAGCTTGCACTAAATGCAGATCTTATACAGTTGGTATGAGACCCCTATCTCTCATGAATTTGATGTCATCCTTTAAGAAAAACAATTCTTTTCCAAAGTATCCTGAATGGTCATTTGGCTTTTCCTGGGTGGGAGAATGATTTCCTTAACTATGTCATCATTCAATTCACAGGATCTGATGAGGCCAGAATATCTTGAAAATTTCCAAGTTCAGTGAGCTCATCCTGGGAAAAGCCTGGGAAGCATTCAGTTACCATTTAGTGGAATCTTCCTTCATCCTCCTTTTGGACTAATTGAGGGTGATTTTGACTGATAAAGACTTCTATTACATTCTCCAGGTTGGGCCAGTCTCTGAGATACTTCTCATGTGGACAATGGGGCTCTATGACAGTGAATGAACTGCTCCTGGAATAAACACATCTCCTTGTGGAAGTGACATAAGGGTTGGAAGATTTGGATGGCAGCTTTGTTTTCTTAAGGGATCTACTCTTATCCTAAGATTTATGGTCTCTGTGTTCCCTGGAGAATTAACATAATGAGCCTCACTCAGCTTCTGCCCAACTCTCTTGGCTGTTCCTTATTACAACTTTTCAAATAAAAGTTTCAGCTGTTTGTTCAAGTCAAGAATAATAGTTACTTTTAAAGTGATACATCTAATTATTCTTCTGAAATTGAGGCTCCTGTCTAACAATAGATAGTCCCATTATTACAGGGATGTAAGGAGCCATCACAAGTAATGTAGAACCTTGAGATTTCCTTGGTGGTCCAGTGGCTAAGACTGTGCGTCCAACGCAGGAGGCCTGGGTTTGATCCCTGGTTGAGGAATGAGAATCCCACATGCCACATCTAAGATTTCATGCAGCTGAATAAAGAAATAAAAAATATTAAATATTTTAAAAAAAAGCTAAAGTGAGGGTATAGAGGGCCCAACCTGTTGATGGGAATTTCGGCAAAGTCATGTTGTAGAAAAGCATTTGGGATGAGAGATATAGTTCTGGCCATATTTAGAAAATACAATCTGCCACGTGCGGGTAATATTATTGCCTATTTCATGAGGCTCTGTGAGTATCAAATGAGAAATGTTCTTAGTATAGGACTTAATCAGCACTTAAGTACTGATTTAATTGCTTAAATTAAATGCTTAAATATTGATTAAGCACTTAATCAACACTTAAGTAGTTCATCAGTACTTAACCTAGTTCCTGGTGCATTGGAAAGGCTCAGTAAGTGTTACCATAATTATTACTTGAAACTTGCCCTTTGGACGGTTTTTGATTTTCTGAATTCTGGTTCTCAGAGAAATCTGATTAAGAGTAGACAAAATGCAAAAAAAAAAATACAAGTGAAATTGAGTAAAAGTGTATTGTGGTTACCTTTTAAATGTCTTCTTGCCACTTTAAAAATCCTGAAGTTGGGAATTTCCTGGTGGTTCAGTGGTTAGGACTCTGTCCTTCCAATGCAAGGGGCACGGGTTCAACCCCTGGTGGAGGAATTAAGATCCCACACGCCGGAAGGCCAAAAAAGAAAAATTCTGAAATACATGGCCGCCTGATGTGGAACTAAGATGTCCCAAACTAGGGAAAATGCTTTGTGACCCTCTTACTTGCTTTGAAGTGGTGAGAATGCTTTGTATCCAAACTTGCACTAGAACATTAGCACCTATTGCTTTTGGCTTTGTTTTCTCAGTGTTAAATCTGTTGCAATGAAATCAGTATAAACTTCCTTATCAAGGCTTGCAGAACTGTTTTTTTTTGACTGGAAAAGTCATAGATTTTCAGGCTTTTGAAATTTAGCAGCAGTAACTTTGGCTTCCCAAAGTGTTTTGAGATGAACATGGAGACAACGAACAACTGCCGACAAACTCAGCTTGTGCTTTGTTGTCAATTGTGATAACTTAAATTCCCCTCTCCTTGTCTCTGAAATCGATGTCACAGCTGTACTAGGTACCAGGCAAATGATGTTCTTTTTATCTGTTTTTAGCTATGAAATTTTGTTCTTTTTATCACTGTGGACAAAGAAGGACATCTTTGTACCTCAGCACTTTGATTTGAAGGTGATGTCAAACAGATTTTCATGCAAATAAAATATTCAGTTGTGCCAAGAATTACAAATAGAATCTTGTGACCTTGTTTCAGTTCAGAAAAATGTGGAATGAATTAGGGAAAAATATATTAAAATAACATTATTGGTTTCCTTTTGCTACAATATAGTTTATGTTCCTCCTAGGAAATTTTAGAAAAGCCAAGCAAAGAGAGGAAAATAAAAATCCACCTGCATTCTTATCATCTGGATAAAATAATCATTCACATTTTAGAATAAGCATTTTTGCATACATACATTTATATACACCACAGATTTTTTAAAAAATTGGTCATGATGCACATGTTATTTAGCATTTGGATTTGTTTAAATAAGAAAACTTGACAGAGGGACTTCCCTAGTAGTCCAGTGGCTAAGACTCTGCTCGCAATGCAGAAGGCCAGGGTTCGATCCGCAGTTAGGGAACTAGATTCTACATGCTCCAACTAAGAGTTTGCATGTTGCAACTGAAAAAAGAGTTTGAATGCTGCAACTAAAACAACAAACAAACAAAAACAAAACAAATGATAGAGTGTGGAGGTCTTTCCATGTCAGTAAATACATAAAATCAATTTAAATGATTTTAATCAGTTTCCTGTTTGTCTCTCTGCATTGACATTGTTTCCCATTACCACAATTATAACGTGTGTACTTGTACAGATATTTAAAAATTTGTTTAAAAAATTATAGAGGTTCAGTTCAGTTCAGTTCAGTCGCTTAGTCGTGTCCGACTCTTTGCGACCCCATGAACCACAGCACGCCAGGCCTCCCTGTCCATCACCAACTCCCGGAGTTCACTCAAACTCATGTCCATCGAGTCGGTGATGCCATCCAGCCATCTCATTCTCTGTCGTCCCCGTCTCCTCCTACCCTCAATCCCTCCCAGCATCAGACTCTTTTCCAGTGAGTCAACTCTTCGCAAGAGGTGGCCAAAGTATTGGTGTTTCAGCTTTAGCATAAGTCCTTCCAATGAACACCCAGGACTGATCTCCTTTAGAATGGACTGGTTGGATCTCCTTGCAGTCCAAGGGACTCTCAAGAGTCTTCTCCAGCACCACACTTCAAAAGCATCAATTCTTCGGCAATCAGCTTTCTTCACAGTCCAACTCTCACATCCATACATGACCACGGGAAAAATCATAGCCTTGACTAGACGGACCTTGGTTGGCAAAGTAATGTCTCTGCTTTTCAATATGCTGTCTAGGCTGGTCATAACTTTCCTTCCAAGGAGTAAGCGTCTTTTAATTTCATGGCTGCAATCAGCATCAGCAGTGATTTTGGAGCCCAAAAAAATAAAGTCTGACACTGTTTCCACTGTTTCCCATCTATTTCCCATGAAGTGATGGGACCGGATGCCATGATCTTCGTTTTCTGAATGTTGAGCTTCAAGCCAACCTTTTCACTCTCCTCTTTCACTTTCATCAAGAGGCCTTTGAGTTCCTCTTCACTTTCTGCCATAAGGGTGGTGTCATCTGCATATCTGAGGTTATTGATATTTCTCCCGGCAATCTTGATTCCAGCTTGTGCTTCTTCCAGCCCAGCGTTCCTCATGATGTACTCTGCATATAAGTTAAATAAGCAGGGTGACGATATACAACCTTGATGTACTCCTTTTCCTATTTGGAACCAGTCTGTTGTTCCATGTCTAACTGTTGCTTCCTGACCTGCATACAGGTTTCTCAAGAGGCAGGTCAGGTGGTCTGGTATTCCCATCTCTTTCAGAATTTTCCACAGTTTATTGTGATCCACACAGTCAAAGACTTTGGCATAGTCAATGAAGCAGAAATAGATGTTTTTCTGGAACTCTCTTGCTTTCTCCATGATCCAGCGGATGTTGGCAATTTGATTTCTGTTTCCTCTGCCTTTTCTAAAACCAGCTTGAACATCCGTAAGTTCATGGTTCACATTTTGCTGAAGCCTGGCTTGGAGAATTTTGAGCATGACTTTACTAGCGTGTGAGATGAGTGCAATTGTGCGGTAGTTTGAGCATTCTTTGTCATTCCCTTTCTTTGGGATTGGAATGAAGACTGACCTTTTCCAGTCCTGTGGTCACTGCTGAGTTTATAGTACACATTTAAAAATTCAAATATTATAGAGAATTATAAAATGAATGGTAAAAAGTTTTCCTTCCTTTTCCTCTACTTCAATTAAAAACAGCATCTGATAATTCTTTCTGACTGGGATTGCTCACATGATTATTATTTTAGCTTTAATTGATGCCTTTGGTTAATTATATCTTTAATTAATATTTCTGTCTTTAGTAATATCTCTTTTTCCTTGGTTCATCATCTTTTAACAGTGTCCTGGGCTATA
Source organism: Moschus berezovskii (assembly GCF_049115385.1). Taxonomy (NCBI): domain Eukaryota; kingdom Metazoa; phylum Chordata; class Mammalia; order Artiodactyla; family Moschidae; genus Moschus; species Moschus berezovskii. Next base: position 97,489,421 of record NC_142468.1, read on the forward strand.
TTCTCAAAGATGAGAAATTTATCACTGCTGCAGTACCTCCTACTTCCCTAACTCCTCCAACTCCAGAATGCAGTAGTTACTTTTTTTATGTAGTTAACAATATACAGTATAATTGAGTCTCTATTCTTATTGTTAACTTTAGTATTCCTAGAAATTCTGTAATCAAAGATTAATAAATTGATTATTCTTCCGTCTCTCTTTTCTAATATTTTTAGCTATATTGTAAGTTTATATTGATAAGATTTATAACATTCCTGTTCTGTTCTATAACTCCAATTAGATCTTCATATCTCATCTCTAGGTTAATTTTAGAAATGGAAAATCAATAAGCAAAAATATTTTTCATGTGATTAGATAAATACTGTTATAAGAGTTTGATTCAACCCAAAGAAAGAAACGTAATTCATGTCATTAAAACTTTGTTGCTTGAAGGAAAATCCTTCAAGTATTAAAGTCTAGTCAAGGATGGGTCCAAGTTTTGTAGGTCTTGAATCTTATACAACTGGGGAGCTGTATTTCAAGAGAAGAAATACAAAATTACAAATACTCCCAGTTACTTTCCTTGGCTTTGGAATGGTCTTTAGTGAGTGAGAAGCCCTGAAGCTTATTATCACTAGTTTCCTAGAAAACCTGTCTCTAGGTCTAGCAGATCCTTTTCAACTTCTTTTCAGAATCACTTTTCATAAGTCATATTCAGCTGGTGCCATATATCTAGTGTCTATCCCGTGTGTCCCCTTTCTTGGCTCCCTGTTCATTTTGCTAGAATCTTTCTCTAGCATTTTATTTCACAAAAACCCCATGGTACACTACACTCTGAATGCTTGTGTGTTGCATATGCAATTATTTTGCCCAAACCTGTTTGATTTGGGGGGCTTGATTTGGGTTGATTGTTTAGAAATTTAAGTTCAAACTTGTTTTCCAAACTTGGAGAATAAATGAGAAGCTAACAGAAATGATTATTACCTTTGGGGACAGATGAGTGGAGAATGGAGAAAATAGGGATGAGAGTGAGACTCTAAAAATTTTTTTAATATAGTTTCATTCTTTTACCAAGTAAAAATATTATTTATAAAAATTTGAGTAATATAAATATTCCAACCTTTCCCTATCCTTGAAAATTTGAAATATTATCCAATTGTCTTTGAGCATTAAGTGTTGATGAGAAGTTTGGTGCCATTCTTTTTTTTTGAAATTAGTTTATTTATTCATTTAGGCCACTTTGAGCAGCATGCAGGATCTTAGTTCCTGGACCAGGGATTGAACTTGTGTTCTGTGCAATGTGAGTGGGGGAGTCTTAACCACTGAACTGCCAAGGAAGTGCTTGGTGCCATCCTTATCCTTGTTTCTTCTGGTAACCTATTTTCTCATTGCCTCTCTCAGAATTTTCAGGATTTTCTCTACTCTTGGAGTTCTGAAATTTTACTCGATTGAGCCTAGGAGTGGGTCTTTTAAAAATTAATTTTATTTGCCTCTACATAGATCATTTAAAAATGAAGACTTCATGAAGTTTGGGGAGATTCTCTTCTGCTATTTCTTAGATTATTTTTTTTCTGCCATTGTCTCTGAAACTTCTCTTAGATCTTTGACTTTTGGATCCATCTTCCATGTTTTTTATTCCTTTTTTTTGAATTATTTACCTTCTAGTTTCCACTATATGACATTAAATTTAAATATGATTTCTTATTATCTTATTTTCATTTTATTATTCACACAGTTCAGTGTAATTTTTTTGATATTTGTATTTTTAATGTTCCAAAACACTTTTTTCCCCTCTGATTGCTCCTTTTTCCTTACAGACTATATGCTTTAATGAGAGTCATACCCACTCAATCATTTTGAGTACTTCATGAATTTGGGGGCGGTGCTCTTCTGCATGGCTTGTGGGATCTTATTTACCCAACCTGGGATTGAACCTGGGTCTTCAGCACTGAGCACACAGAGCCCTAACCACTGGACTTCCCAAATATTGCATAAATTAAAAAAATTTTTTAGTTTCCTAATCACCTCAGGTTTCTCTGATGTTTGTTGCCCATTTGTTCATCTTTGTGCCTCTTTCTTCATGCTATTGATTTTTATTCAAATATTTGGTGGTACTTGAGAATCCAATTATATTTATGAACAAACACTGTTAAATAAGGGTAGCTGGTGTGGGTTTTTCTCCTGAGAGGAGTAGGTCACTTGAATGAGAAAGCCAACTGTTGGCTCTCTGTAAGCTGGCTAGGTTTGTCAAGAGGTAGACTACTCTCTAGGGTGGGAAGGTATAAACTAGGCAGACCAGTGGCAGCCGGGTGGGGCTTGCTGGGTGGGGCTTCCCAAGTGGCAGAGTGATAAAGAATCCACCTGCCAGTGCTGGAGATGCAGGAGACCTGGGTTCAATCCCTGGGTCAGGAAGATCCCTTGGAGGAGGAAATGGCAGCCCACTCCAGTATTCTTGCCTGGGAAATCCCATGGATAGAGGAGCTGGTGGGCTACAGTTCATGGGGTCACAAAATGACTAAGCATGCATGCACACATGTGGTTGCCTGAGTAGTCCAATTACATTTTGAAGACTGGAAAGGTAATTAAAGATTCAGTAATAAAAAGGGGCAGAACCAGATAGATTCACAGCTCTATTTTGTCTAACATTTCAAGACAAGATAATCTCAATGTTATTTAAACTATTTAAGGTCATAGAAAAAGATGGAAATCTCTATGATTCATTTTGAGAAGCCAACATAACTTTAACCTAAAACTTAAAAATTAGAGAAAGGAATATAGAACAAGCTTGCTTTTGAATATAAGAAGAAAATCTCTAAATCTGGTATTTATCAAAAGGATAATAAATAATATCTAGAAAAGTTTATTTTAGAAATACAAGTCTGTTCAATATCAGAAAATCTAGCAACATAAGCTAGAACAATAAAAAATTAAATAAAAAATGATATGATCATATCAATAGATGCTGAAAACTCTTCTGATAAAATTTAGCAGCATTCTTAATTTAAAAACTCTATAAAAATAGGGACAAAAGCAGATTTTTAAAATATAACAAAAGCCAATTACCAAACATGCCAGTAGAGCTAATTGAAATATGATTTCAATTAAAATTAGGAACCAGATAAGAATGCTTGCTATTGACATTATTATTTCTAGCAAGTACAATCACACAAAATAAAATAGCTGGTCAAGACATTGGAAAAGAAGAGATAAACATAAGCTGGTGATATGACTGCATAAAACCCCAGAGATTTAGTACTGTATCACTGTAGTTAATAAAGAATAAGCCAATAGGAAAAATAATGTATTCATAGCAAGAACTATAGCAATAAAAACTATCAAATACATATTTTAAATAAGAAAAGGAACATCTTTATGAAGAAAATTATTTTATACAAAACCTGAACAAATGGAAAGACATACCATGCTCTTGGGAAGCCTTGATATTAAAAAAGTTGATTCTTTCAAAAGTAAACCTAGAGACTTTCCTGGTGGTCCAGTGGCTAAGACTCTGAATGCTCAGTGCAGGGGCCTGGGTTCGATCCCTGGTCAGGGAGCTGGATCCCACATGCCTCAACTAAAGATTCCACATGCCACAGCTAAGGCCCAATACAGACAAATAAATATTTTTTTAAAAGTTAATCCAATGTCATTTTAATTGGAATACCAACTTGGGACTTCCCTGGTAGTGCAGTGGATAGGAATCTGCCTGCCAATGCAGGGGACGTGGGTTGGATCCTTGGTTTGGAAAGATTTCCACATGACTCAGAGCAGCTAAGCCCATGCACCACAACTACTGAAGCCCGTGAGCTCTCGGGCTCTTGACTGAGCCTTAGTGCTGCAACCACTGAGCCTGAGCTCTAGAGCCCGTGAACCGAAACTACTGAGCCCTTGTGTCACAACTACCAATGCCTGTGTGATTAGAGCCTGTGCTCTGCAACAAGAGAAGCCATCACAATGAGAAGCCCAAGCACCAGAACAAAACAAAGAGTAAGTCCTGCTCACTGCAATAAGAGAAAGCCCTCACAAAACAGTGAACACACAGTGCAGCAGAAAATAAAAGAATACTAAACTGTGTGTATGTGTGTGTATATGAATAAAACAAACAATGTTTAACTAAAAGAATAAGTGCCTTACAATAGAGAAGAAATTCTTTGTGTGAGGAAATGTTAAAAACCAGCAATCATTATCTGCTTGCCTTACTACTAGGTATCAGAATGGACTTCAAAGCTCCATAGCAAATCAGCATGACAGAGACATAGAGTAGGAAGTAGACTGGTGGAAATTGAATGAAATAGCCAAATTAGATTCCATTGTGTGTGAGAACTGACAATATACAAAAAGTGGACTTCCCCGGTGGTACAGTGGGTAAGAATCCACGTGCCAGTGCAGGGGACAGGGGTTCAATCCCTGGTCCGGGAAGATTCCACATGTCTCGGGAGCAACTAAGCCTGTGCACCACAACTCCTGAGCCCGTGTGCCACAACTACCGAAGCCCATGAGCTCCAGGGCTCTTGAGCCGCAACTACTGAGCCCAGGTGCTGTAGCTACTGAAGCCTGTGTACCTGGAGCCTGTGGTCCACAACAAGAGAAGCCACCGCAGTGAGAAGCCCGTGCGCCGCAACACGGAGTAGCCCCCACTCACCGCAACGAGAGAAAACCGTGCACGGCAACGAGGACCCAGCGCAGCCAAGAAAAAGGGGTAAAACCACTAAAAATACATATGAAAAGCATTGCGAATAAAATGGGAAAATGAGACTTTATTGCTTATTTATCTCTACTGTGGGAAGACTGCATTAGTAGTTACTGTGCTGAGTGCTGTGGATGACTGGGATATGGTAGAAACAATGGGATTTTTGAATTACAGTTTTCCACATCCAACCACCAAAAGTTGCAAGTAATACATGAGTTTAGTAAAGTTTCATGATACAGAAGCAATAAACAAAAATCAGCTGAGTTTCTACACACTGATAAAGAAGTATCAGAAAAATTAAGAAAACAACACATTTACAATTGCATTGAAAAGAACAAAATACCTAGATATGAATTTAACCAATGATGTGAAAGACCTTCACAATGAAAACTGTAAGACACTTCAATAAAGAAACTGAAGAAGAAACAAACAGAAAAATATCCTGAGAACTTCCCTGGTGGTCCAGAGGCTAAGACTCCCCGCTCCCAATGCATGGCGCCTAGGGTCAATCTCTGGTCAGGGAACTAGATCCCACATGCTGCAACTGAAAAAAAAGATCCCATGTATTGCAACTAATACCCAGCACAGTCAAGTAAATAAATATGTAAATAAAAATAAATATAAAAAATTTCTATAATCAGGCATTGGAAAAATATTAAGATGTTCCTCCAGTCAAAGCACCTTATACATCTGATTCAATCTCTAATGCAATTAAAATGGCATTTTTCACAAAACAGAACTAACAGTTCTGTCATGTGTGAGGAACCAAAAAGGACCCCCAAAAGGCAAAGTGATCTTATAAAAGGAAAGCACAGCTGGAATCAACTGACTTCAAACTAAACTATGAAACTACAGGAATCAAAAAAGTATGGATTTGGCACAAAAACAGGCACACACACCAAAGCAATATGGTACCCAGATGGCTATTCATGTGGAAGATATAAGCTTCTTTTTTTGTAAACAAGGACTTTGTGGCTCTAGAAAGACAACTTCCTCTGTCTTGGTTGCTTTGTTTTTAATTGAGACTTGTGGAATTGAGACACAATTTTATTTTCTTTTAGCTTTTCATTTTGTCATAACTTTTGATTTGCAGTTGTGAGGAATTCCCGTATGTCCTTCACCCAGATTCCCTATATGTTAACAATGTACCACATTAACTTTATCTTTTTCTCGATATATTTCTCTCAGCATAAGTTTGTAATAACTTCTTAATAGTTATGCTACTAATATTATATATTAATATATGATACTAATATATAATCTAATATAGCATAGTAAGCTTAGTACATTAGATAGCCTCTCATATTTTCTGTCCATATTTTTCTGATCATCTTGATAAATTTAATAACATAACCTAACATACTTTGCAACTTTCTGATGTTCCCCTAAAACTTCTAAAATCTGGATCCTCATCCTCATTCTCCCTCTTTTTCTCTCTTACGATTTACTTGACTGAACTGGTCATTTGTCCTATAGCACGCCCACAGCCTCTGCTTACTGTTTGCATCCTTGTGGTGCTGTGAAACCCATTCCTCTGCCCCTCTGTGTTCCCTGAAGCCTGGTTTATTCAGTGTAGAAGCTTGATCAGATTCAGGTTTGATTTTCTTGGCAGGACTATTTCATATGCTGCTGCTGCTGCTAAGTCACTTCAGTCGTGTCCGACTCTGTGTGACCCCATAGACGGAAACCCACCAGGCTCCCCCCTCCCTGGGATTCTCCAGGCAAGAACACTGGAGTGGGTTGCCATTTCCTTCTCCAATGTGTGAAAGTGGAAAGTGAAAAGTGAAAGTGAAGTCGCTCAGTCGCGTCCGACCCTCAGCGACCCCACGGACTGCAGCCCACCAGGCTGCTCCATCCATGGGATTTTCCAGGCAAGAGTACTGGAGTGGCGTGCCATTGCCTTCTCTGCTATTTCATATGGTTGGATTCTAATTCTTTCATACTTTCTTTACTTAGTAGCTGGAATACTTCCACAAGGAGATTATTACCAACTATTTCGTCATCCTGTCTAGATTGTTACTTTTGCAGAAAGGAGTCAGTGAATTCTGGTACCAGCCTCCGTGATTAACAGTTGTTTGGGCTTGTTATAACTTATGAAGAACCACATCTGAATATCAAGCAGGAGTTCACTGGGATGTCAGATTTACTGGAAGTGATTCACAAATATCGTTATTAGGCTATTATTATCTCCACTTAGCTGTGCCTCACAATTTCTGTTTAACTAAACCCTGTTCATGATTTTTGATGATAAACTTTAAGGTATTCATTTAAAATGAGGAATGAAATAATGTAACAGTGAATCACATTTACCTACTTACTTTTATATTGAAGAGCAGGAAAGCAACAGAGAAATTTGTCACTTTTGTTTGAGAACACAGTTAAATTTATTCTTATCTGACTCTTTCCCTATGGTTGATTAACCAGCTGTGTTTAATTTTGAAAGCTTATAAAATTGAGTTTCTTATCAGCACAAAACAAGGCATTTTATAATACAGCATCTGAAGTTAAAAGTCTTTTAGATCCAAAGAGATTATTTTTATAGTTTTTCATTAGAGCTGACTTTCTATAGTTGAAAACTACATTGCCAAGTGCAGAATAACTAGTATTCTGGATGGAATCTAGATTTTGTACGCGCAGAAAATACAACTGGAGCTCCGTTATGTGGGGTAGAGTGGCAGGGCATGAGACAATGGGGTTCCCAGCAGAGTGTGTCATTTTTCCTGATCCAGCAACTTCCTGCCCAGAATTGCGGTGCACCCCATCACAGCACAGGGTTTCCCAGGTGGTGTTAGTGGTAAAGAATCCGCTGGCCAATGCAGAAGATATAAGACATGAGACATGGATTTGATTCCTGGGTGGGGAAGGAGGAGGAAATGGCAACCCACTCCAGTATTCTTGCCTGTAGAATCCCGTGAACAGAGGAACCTGGTGGGCTACAGTTCATGGGGTTGCAAAGGGTTGGACACGACTAAAGTGACTTAGCACACACACAATCACAGCAGAGGTAGTCTGACGAAGGGTTCCTCAGAAATCTGCTTAGGTCCTGTTCCTCCAGCCCTTCCAGTACTTTGTGAACTGCACACAAAAAATCACCTTCTGCTTATATCAATTTGAATGATTTCTGTTATCGGTAACCTATTTCTCACTAATAATAAGCTATTGATTTTTGTGTATTGTTTTTGTACTGAGCCATCTTACTCTATTGGCAGTAATAGTTTTTCAGGTAATTCTCTGGAAGTTCCTAGTTAAAAATTGTTCAGTTTTCAACTTCTCTTTGCTAATTCCTTGTTCATTTCTCTTGAATATTTGCATCTTATATTGGTAGGCAATAATGAACATTTTGTTGTTTTTCTAACTTCACTGGGAAAGTTTTTTATCTTTCCCAACTGAAAATAATTCTGACTTTGGAGATTACAGATATATAACATTATGAAGATATTCATCTTTTCCCATTTTATATCATGGAGAAAGCAAGAGAGTTTCAGAAAAACATCTATTTCTGCTTCATTGACTATGCCAAAGCCTTTGACTGTGTGGATCACAATAAACTTTGGAACATTCTGAAAGAGATGGGAATACCAGACCACCTGACCTGCCTCTTGAGAAACCTGTATGCAGGTCAGGAAGCAACAGTTAGAACTGGACATGGAACCACAGACTGGTTCCAAATAGGAAAAGGAGTACGTCAAGGTTGTATATTGTCACCCTGCTTATTTAACTTATATGTAGAGTACATCATGAGGAACGCTTGGCTGGAAGAAGCACAAGCCGGAATCAAGATTGCTGAGAGAAATATCAATAACCTCAGATATGCAGGTGACATGACCCTTATGGCAGAGAGTGAAGAGGAACTAAAAAACCTCTTGATGAAAGTGAAAGAGGAGAGTGAAAAGGTTGGCTTGAAGCTCAACATTCAGAAAACAAAGATCATGGCATCTGGTCCCATCACTTCATGGGAAATAGATGGAGAAACAGTGGAAACAGTGTCAGACTTTATTTTTTGGGGGGCTCCAAAATCACTGAGGATGCTGATTGCAGCCATGAAATTAAAAGACCCTTACTCCTTGGAAGGAAAGTTATGAACAACCTTGATAGTATATTAAAAAGCAGAGACATTACTTTGCCAACAAAGGTCCATCTAGTCAAGGCTATGGTTTTTCCCGTGGTCATGTATGGATGTGAGAGTTGGACTGTGAAGAAAGCTGATCGCCGAAGAATTGATGCTTTTGAACTGTGGTGCTGGAGAAGACTCTTGAGAGTCCCTTGGACTGCAAGGAGATTCAACCAGTTCATTCTAAAGGAGATCAATCCTGGGTGTTCACTGGAGGGACTGATGCTAAAGCTGAAACTCCAATACTTTGGCCACCTCATGCGAAGAGTTGACTCATTGGAAAAGACTCTGATGCTGGGAAAGATTGGGGGCAGAAGGAGAAGGGGATGACAGAGAGTGAGATGGCTGGATGGCATCACCGACTCGATGGACATGAGTTTGAGGGAACCTGGGAGTTGGTGATGGACAGGGAGGCTTGGCATGCTGTGATTCATGGGGTCGCAAAGAGTCGGATACGACTGAGCGACTGAACTGAACTGAACTGAACTGAACCTAAAAAAATTAAGAACATAAATTGATTTTTAGAAAAAACTTTTTCCCAACATCTCTGGAAATGATTGTTTCTTTTTTTCCTATTCATATAGTGAATTATTTAAATAGAGTTTGTAATATTGAATCATCCTGCATTCCTTGAAAAATTACACTTGATTATGGTATCTTATTTTTTTCACTGCTTCACTGGATTCTTATTGCAAATATTTTGTGATTTTTGCATTGATATTCATAAGTGGGTAGTTTTCCTTTTCTGTATTATTATTTTTTTCTGTTTTCCTACTGATGCAATGCTTTATGAAAATAGCTGGAAAGATTTCCTTATTTTCTGTGTTTAGTTCTGAAATGGAGCAGAACCATACGGTCCTTGCCCCTCTACCGTGTTCTCTACCTGCCTTTTGCTTGTGGAGAACTTTAATCAAAGAATAAGTTTAATCAGAGAAGTAAGAAATGTGGAGACAAAGGAAAACAGTCTGAGACTAAACAATAATAATGTAGTCATCAGGCATAATCAAGCACCTTTAGTTCTTTCTCAAGGGCTGTAGATAAATATTCTGAGCCATATCCTATGAACTGTCTTATAGATACTAAAACACCAGGTGGAAAAGTTAACTCCATGATGACCAGACTCGAGTTGCCACAATTCTGAGAATTGATCACAAAGAAATGGTAACAAATGGACCCCGGAACTGAAGACTAACTGTACCTAAAACAACCAAAATGATGCTAGTCAGACCACTGATGACCAATTTGAAGATGACTGTTAGAGATGACTGTGCTGTTTCTGCATGCTGCCCCCCCACACACCTTAAATACTCTCACCCCCAGGTTAGGGGGGCAGGGCAGGGGGGGGTGAGTCGACCTTTGGACAAGTGTCAGCCACCCTCTCCTACCAGTTGCCGGCATCTGAAATATAGCAAACTTTCCTTTCCAACAACCTGGCTTGCTTATTTGCTTTTGAGCAGCGGATTCCCCATGCATACCTTTAACAGTTCTGCTAAATTATCTGCTGATGATTTTGGGGTGGGGAGAGAGTGTGTAGAGGGTAAATGACAGCTTTCTTTATTCTATGTTGCTCTGTGCTAATTGGTGTATTTAGATTTTCCATCTTTTCTAGGGTCAGTTTTGATTCATTTCATACAAGTTTTCAAATATATTTGGATATATATGAGCAAAACAAAATATATATGTATATCTTTATACACACACACACACACTCACATATATATATTTCTGCTGTGTTTGGTTATTTCTTCCTTTCCTAATTGGTGTGTTTATGCTTTCTCCTTTTAAAAAAAGTTTGGCTCACTAACAGTTATATTTTGCTGATTTCAGTGTTAGAATTATTTTAATATTTCACCATTGAGTATAGTCATTAATTAGGTTTCTTGTGAATATCTGAAACTTTTTCCAATCCTTAGGAATTTCATTTATCCATTGAAACATAGATGCTCACTAAGAGTTAAAAAATTGCATCAGGTGGTGGGTTTGGGGTGTTCATTGCACTATTTTTCTCTAATGCTTTCCTGTGTATTTAAACATTTTCATAGTAAAAAGCTGGAAAAAATCAGATCTGTTTATATAATTAGGAGACATCTAGGAATGCTTCAGAAATGATGAAAGAAGAAAGTCAGTCAGTCATGGGAAAGGACACAGAAGCTGTTTGAATTAAGAGCAGACAGTTGTTACCCTCTGTTGCTTTTCCTCACGGACAGCAGAAATTGCTCATGTGTGACAGGAAGTATTTAGGTCGGAGAGTACAGGAGGGTATGGCTTTTTGTAGGAGACTATGCAGCTACTTCCCCTTGCTTGTCTTTAAGAGCTACAGGTGTAGCATGGTGCAAGTGAGATGGCTATCTCTTTGGCTCGAGGGAGGAGACAGTGAATGTCTTCTCAAACAGATCCAGGAGCAGCTGCAACTCACAGAACTATTCAGGGTTAGTAGGATGGTGTCCAGTAGGCTTCCCAGGTGGCGCTAGTGGTAAATAACTCAACTGCCAATGCAGGAGATGTAAGAGATGTGGGTTCGAAGCCCTGGGTTGGGAAGACCCCCTGGAGGAGAGCATGGCACCCCACTCCAGTATTTTTGCCTGGAAAATACCATGGACAGAGGAGCCTGGTGGGCTACAGTCCATAGGGTTACAAAGAGTCGGACACGACCCAAGTGACTTAGCACACATGTCCAGGTATAAATTAGGTTCTGCCTATACAGTGGACCTGGTGAGCTCCATAGGTTCCCTCTGTGGTAAAGGCTCTGCCTTGCATCTTGTCCAGAGCAATTCCATTAGAACTTTGAGCACAAGGCAGGGAGGGGCCCTGGAGTTCATCGAGCCCTGGTTACTACTCTTCTGGAAACAGTCAGTTCATACCAACCTAGCACTTAACAACAGTAGGGGATTTTCCATCAGAGAAACAGACTTTAAGACACTGGTCAGGCAAATTTCCCTGACAGTAAGAAGTCATGCACACAAAAAAGAGTTGGTGCCCATTATATCCAGAGCCATATTGAGACTATTCAGACTTTAGGGTCGTTTCCAGAGTGCCACGCATGATAACATCTAGGGGAGTGGGTTCTGGATTCTGACCTGAACTTTACTCCTGACTCTTCCATCAATAGGTAACTTTGGAAGCAACTGCCTTATTAGCTTCTGTGCCTCCATCTTCTTGGTGGATTGGGTATCATGATGACAGCACCTAACTCACAGGGTCTGCTTGGAGGATTCAAGGAAACGTGTAAAGCACTTGGAATAGCACATAGTAAATGTTCAGTTAATGTTCACTTTTATTATTTAGCTTAGTTATGTTGCATCCTCTTTGACAAGCCACATGCTCTTCATTTTGTGGTCACTTGGCTACCTTAAACAGAACAAGTTACTTCAGGGCTGAGAAACAGCTACTCTTGGATCTTCCTGATCACCCAGCTGCAGAGGGTTTCCAGACTCTCAGGAGCTTCCTGCCTTTTTAGGTTCATCAAAACCATTACATTCTTCAGACAGAAAAGGAGAAATATTGTATGACATCCCTTATAGGCTGTCCTGGTGGCTCAGATGGTAAAGAATCTGCCTGCAGTGTGGGAGACCTGGGTTTGATCCCTTCGTTGGGAAGATCCCCTAGAGGAGGGCATGGCATCACACTCCAATATTCTTGCCTGGAGAATCCCCATGGACAGAGAAGCCTGAAAGGGTCCATGGGGTTGCAAAGAGTCAGATATGAGAGACTAAGCACAGCATAGCACATAGGTGGAATCTAAAAAGAAATGATACAAATGAACTTAGCTATAAAACAGAGACTCATAGACTTAGAAAATGAAGTTATGGTTGCTGGGGAAAAGGACTAGTTAGGGAATTTGGGAAGGTCCTATATACACAGCTGTATTTACAGTGGATAACCAACAAGGAGTTACTGTATAGCACATGGAACTCTGCTCAATGTTATGTGCCAGCCTGGATGGGAGGGAGTTTGGGGGAGAGTGGATAAATGTATATTTATGGCTGCATCCCTTGACTGTTCACCTGAAACTGCCATAACATTGTTAATTGGCTTTACCTCAATACAAAAGAAAAAATTGAAAGCTTGGAAAAACAAACCAAAACATTACATTCTCAGCTGAGAGAACTCTGACCCTTGCTGTTGGGTTCTGTGGGTGAGGGAGCAAGTGCACCATCCCATGGCAATGGCCTTGGAGTCTGTCCTGTCCTTTCCCTTTGAGCTATAGGTGTAACTGTGGGTCATGAGATTCCCTTAATGCAAACACAGAGGGCCCCAGGGGTCCTGCTAGATTATCCTTCATCTACATTCAGGAATAATATCCCTCAAAAGGCCTTGGTATAAGCTCTTTAGGGGGAGACTTTGTGACTCCATGTGTCTGTGGTACATGGATGTGTTTGGATGGTTTCCCAATTTCTGTGGAATTTTGAAACTTGGAACCCTAATTCACTGATTAGTGCTGATTCACTGAGGGAAACTTTTCCCTCTCTGAAGCGATGGTGTGAGGTTTCTCTGGAGACTCATTACAGCACTGTGATAACAAGGCCCCAGCTACCTCAAATCCCTTGGCTGTTGATTGCTCTAACTTTCAAGCTGGAAGTTTGCCCTTTCATCCCCCTGTTGCAGAGCATAGTAACTTTGGAAAAGTTGAATGAGTCTGGTTGAGAGAGTGAGGGAAAAAATGGTAGGCAAGGCCCTTCCAAGAGCTGGAGCAGTGGGGTTATGAGCATGGACATTGTGTGACTGTGATGGGCAGGAATGGACAACACTCGAAGAGCTGCAGGATAATTCCCCTCTGTCCCTTTCCTAGAAATCTCTGCCCGTCCCTGTTCCTGTTCAATGAGCTTGCCCCACCCTGAGTGGGCTTCTCAAAACCTGGGCCCAATTCTAGGTGTGGGCCCCCATACCTATGGCCTTTCTCTGTTCAATGTTACCTCTTTAGATGGGCTTTTCTTGCTCATTTTATTTAAGATAGACCCTCTTCTTATCCTTTTCTGTCCCCTTACTCTGCTTATTTTTTTCCTTTAAATTTTTTATTGCAAGGTATTGGCTTTACAACACTGTGCTGGTTTCTGCCACACATCAGCATGAATCAGCCACAGGTATACGTATGTCTCCTCCCTCTTGAACCTCCCTCTTATCTCCCACTACTTATTTAGCTTTATTCATAACCCTACCTGATATTTTATTTATGTATTTATATTTGTCTGTCTTCCCTCAGTTCAGTTCAGTCGCTCAGTCATGTCTGACTCTTTGCAACCCCATGGACTGCAGTACGCCATGCTTCCCTGTTCATCACTAACTCCTGGAGCTTGCTCAAGCTCATGTCCATTGAGTCCGTGATGCCATCCAACCATCTTATCCTCTGTCGTCCCCTTCTCCTGCCTTCAATCTTTCCCAGCATCAGGGTCTTTTCCAATGAGTCAGTTCTTCAAATCAAGTAGCCAAAGTATTGTTCAGCGTCAGTCCGTCCAATGAATATTTGGGACTGATTTCCTTTAGGATTGACTGGTTGGATCTCCTGGCAGTGCAAGGGACTCTCAAGAGTCTTCTCCAACACCACAGTTCAACAGCATCAATTCTTCGACACTCAGCTTTCTTTATAGTCCAACTCTCACATCCATACATGACTACTGGAAAAACCATAGCTTTGACTAGACGGACCTTTGTTGGCAAAGTAGTGTCTCTGCTTTTCCCTACTAGACGGAAAACGCTGTGGGGGCACAGACGGGTGTGTTCATCATTGTGTACTTAGAACAGGCTTGGCATCGAGGAGGTACTAAGTAAGCATTTTAAAATGAAAATAAGAAAGCAAAACACCTCTTTCCCAGAGGAGCTGTTGCACGGAGGAGAGTAGCTGTTGGGTTGGGGTGGAAGGGGAGATGTACATTTCTTGCAGCATTTTGCAGGAGGTTTGGGTATTGGATTCAGGAGTGCCTTTTGAGAAGGGGATATGAGGCATGAGGAAACTAAGGGTGAGTCATTTAAACCAATCCCATCCTCTTGGGATGATTGACTCTCTTTGAGAATGATACCAGGTAACTTGAGTTGTCTTCAGCACCTTTGGTTGTTCCAATGAGATAAGCTTAATATGTGCTCATCTTTGGGCCTCAGAAATGGGACCTGAAGTGATCTGAAGTATGGAGAATGAATACTCAAGAATATAGGCTTGCTTCTAGCCATACAGGACCAATTCTTGTTTAAAGCCCAACTGTGGGCTTCCCTGGAGGTTCAGTGGTAAAGAATCTGCCCACCAATGTCAGAAACACGAGTTCAATCTCTGATCTGGACAGAGTCTGTGCCCTAGAGTCTGGAAGCTGCAACTACTGAGCCATGTGCCACAACTACTGAAGCCAGCGTGCCCTAGAGGCCATGCTCTTCAACAAGAGAAGACACTGCAATGGGAAGCCCTTGCAAGCAATTAGAGAGATGTTCCCACTCTCCACAACTAGAGAAAGCCCATATGCAACAATGAAGAACCAACACAACCATATTTAAATAAAATTATTTAGAGCACAAGTACCTTTGGTCTTCCTGCTTTTGCTTCTGCCATTTCTCCTAACAAGGGTGTTCTTCCTGCTCCTCCCCCCTTTCCAACTGCTACCCTCTCTTCTAGACTAACTTCAAATTCTTTTGTGAAGCTTTCCCAGCCATCATGGGGAAAAGCAAACTTTCCTTCCTCTAAACTCCTTGAAGTCTTACTATTCATGCTTTCATGACATTTCAGTTCAGTTGCCCAGTCATGTCCGACTCTGCAACACCATGGACTGCAGCACGCCAGGCCTCCCTGTCCATCATCAACACCCAGAACCTACTCAAACTCATGTCCATCGCATCAGTGATGCCATCCAACCATCTCATCCTCCGGCATCCCCTTCTCCTCCGGCCTTCAATCTTTCCCAGCATCAGGGTCTTTTCCAATGAGTCAGTTCTTCAAATCAGGTGGCCAAAGTATTGGAGTTTTAGCTTCAGCATCAATCCTTCCAATGAATATTTAGGACTGATTTCCTTTAGGATGGACTGGTTGATCTCCTTGCATCCAAGGGACTCTCAAGAGTCTTCTCCAACACCACAGTTCAAAAGCATCAGTTTTTGTAGTCACTCAGCTTTCTTTATGGTCCAACTCCCACACCCATACGTGACTACTGGAAAAACCATAGCTTTGACTATATGGACCTTTGTTGGCAAAGTAATGTCTTTGCTTTTTAATATGCTGTCTAGGTTGGTCATAGCTTTTCTTCCAAGGAGCAAGCGTCTTTTAATTTCATGGCTGCAGTCACCATCTGCAGTGATATTGGAGCCCCCCCAAATAAAGCCTCTCACTGTTTCCATTGTTTCCCCATCTATTTGCCTGAAGTGATGGGACCAGATGCCATGATCTTAATTTTCTGAATGTTGAGTTTTAAGCCAACTTTTTTACTCTCCTCTTTCACTTTCATCAAGAGGCTCTTTACTTCTTCACCTTCTGCCATCAGGGTGGTGTCATCTGCATATCTGAGGTTACTGATATTTCTCCTGACAATCTCGATTCCAGCTTGTGCTTCATCCAGCCCGGGATTTCACATGATGTACTCAGCAGCAGCACTCAGCATATAACTTAAATAAGTAGGGTGACAACATACAGCCTTGACATACTCCTTTCCTATTTGGAACCAGTCTGTTGTTCCATGTCCAGTTCTAACTGTTGTTTCTTGACCTGCATACAGATTTCTCAGGAAGCAGGTCAGGTATTCCAATCTCTTTAAGAATTGTCCACAGTTTGTTGTGATCCAGTCAAAGGCTTTGGTGTAGTCAATAAAGCAGAAGTAAATCTTTTTCTACAACTCTCTTTTCGATGATCCAGCAGATGTTGCCAATTTGATCTCTGCTTCCTCTGCCTCTTCTAAATCCAGCGTGGACATCTGGAAGTTCATGGTTCACGTACTGTTGAAGCCTGGCTTGGAGAATTTTGAGCATTACTTTGGTAGCATGTGAGATGAGCGCAATTGTCTGGTAGTTAGAACATTCTTTGGCACTCCCTTTCATTGGCATTGGAATGAAAACTGACCTTTGCCAGTCCTGCAGCCACTGCTGAGTTTTCCAAATTTGCTGGCATATTGAGTGCATCACTTTCATAGCATCGTCTTTTAGGATTTGAAATAGGTCAGCTGGAATTCCATCACCTCCACTAGCTTTGTTCTTAGTGATGATTCCTAAGGCCCACTTGACTTTGCATTCCAGGATGTCTGGCTCTAGGTGAGTGATTACACCATCATGGTTATCTGGGTCATGAAGATCTTTTTTGTATAAAAAATACACAGAAAACAATACAAAAAAGATCTTCATGACCCAGATAACCATGATGGTGTGATCTTCTGTGTATTCTTGGGCTTCCCTGATAGTTCACTTGGTAAAGAATCTGCCTGCAATGCGGGAGACCCCGGTTCAGTTCCTGGGTTGGGAAGATTCCCTGGAGAATGGATAGTCTACCCACTCCAGTGTTCTTGGGCTTCCCTTGTGGCTCAGCTGGTAAAGAATCCACCTGCAGTGCTGGAGACCTGGGTTTGATCCCTGGGTTGGGAGATCCCCTGGAGAAGGGAAAGGCTATGCCCTCCAGTATTCTGCCCTGGAGAATTCCATGGACAGTCCATGGGGTCGCAAAGAGTCAGATGCAATCGAGCGACTTTCACTTTCATGCTGTGTATTCTTGCCACCTCTTAATATCTTCTGCTTCTGTTAGGTCCATACCATTTCTGTCCTTTATTGAGCTCATCTTTGCATGAAATGTTCCCTTGGTATCTCTAATTTTCTTGAAGAGATCTCTAGTCTTTCCCATTCTGTTGTTTTCCTCTATTTCTTTGCATTGATCACTGAGGAAGGCTTTCTAATCTCTCCTTGCTATTCTTTGGAACTCTGCATTCAGATGGATATAGCTTTCCTTTTTTCCTTTGCCTTTAGCTTCTCTTCTTTTCTTAGCTATTTGTAGGTCCTCCTCAGACAACCATTTTGCCTTTTTGCATTTCTTTTTCTTGGGGATGGTCTTGATCACTGTCTCCTGTATAATATCATGAACTTCTGTCCATAGTTCTTCAGGCACTCTATCAGATCTAATCCCTTGAATCTATTTGTCACTTCCACTGTATAATTGTAAGGGATGTGATTTAGGTCACACCTGAATGGTCTAGTGGTTTTCCCTACTTCCTTCAATTTAGGTCTGATTTGTCAATAAGGAGTTCATGATCTGAGCCACAGTCAGCTCCCAGTCTTGTTTTTGCTGACAATATAGAGCTTCTCTTCTCTTTGGCTGCAAAGAATATAATCAATATGATTTCGGTATTGACCATTTAGTGATGTCCATGTGTAGAGTCTTAACTTGTGTTGTTGGAAGAGGGTGTTTACTATGATCGGTGAGTTCTCTTGGCAAAACTCTGTTAGCCTTTGACCTGCTTCATTTTGTACTCCAAAGCCAAATTTGCCTGTTACTTCCTACTTTTGCATTCCAGTCCCCTATAAAGAAGAGGACATATTTTGGGTGTTTGTTAGTTCTAGAAGATCTTGTAGGGCTTTGCAGAACTGTTCAACTTCAGCTTCTTCAGCATTACTGGTCGGGGCATAGACTTGGATTACCGTGATGGATACCATGAATGGTTTGCCTTGGAAACAAACAGAGATCATTCTGTTGTTTTTGAGATTGCATCCAAGTAACTGCACTTTGGACTCTTTTGTTGGCTATGATGGCTACTCCATTTCTTCAAAGGGATTCTTGCCCACAGTAGTAGAAATAATGGTCATCTGAGTTAAATTCACCCATTCCAGTCCATTTTAGTTCACTGATCCCTAAAATGTCGATGTTCACTCTTGCCATCTCCTGTTTGACCACTTCCAATTTGCCTTGATTCATGGACCTAACATTCCAGGTTTCTATGCAATATTGCTCTTTACAGCATCGGACTTTACTTCCATCACCCGTCACATCCACAACTGGGTGTTGTTTTAGCTTTGTCTCTGTTTCTTTTTTTCTTTCTGGAGTTGTTTCTCCACTGATCTCTAGTAGCATATTGGGCACCTACCGACCTGGGGAGTTCGTCTTTCAGTGTCCTATGTTTTTGCCTTTTCCTACTGTTCATGGGGTTCTCAAGGCAAGAATACTGAAGTGGTTTGCCATTCCCTTCTCCAGTGGACCATGTTTTGTCAGAACTCTCTGCCTTGACCCGTCTGTCTTGGGTGGTCCCACACGGCATGGCTCATGCTTTCAGTGAGCTAGACGAGGCTGTGGTCCATGTGATCAGTTTGGTTAGTTTTCTGTGCTTGTGGTCTTCGTTCTGCCTTCCCTCTGACGGATAAGGATAAGAGGCTTATGGAAGCTTCCTGATGGGAGAGATGAATGAGGGAGAAACTGGGTCTTGTTCTGAGGGGTGGGGCCATGCTCAGTAAATCTTTAATCCAGTTTTCTGTTGATGGGCGGGGCTGTGTCCCCTCCCTGTTGCTTGACCTGAGGCCAAACGATGGTGGAGGTGATGAAGATGATGGAGACCTCCTTCTAAAGGTCCCGTGCACGCTCTGCAGTGCCCCCGGCCCTGCAGCAGGCCCCTGCCGATCCACGCCTCAGCGGGAGCCTCCTGGACACTCATGGGCATGTCTGGGTCAGTTTCTTATGGGGTCACTGCTTCTTTCTCCTGGGTTTTGTTTGTGCCCTCCAAGAGTCTGTTTCCTCAGTCCTGTGTAAGTTCTGGTGGGTCTATGGTTAATGGCGACCTCCTCCAAGAGGGTTTATGCCATACCCGGGACTGCTGCACCCAGAGCCCCTGTGGCAGGCCACTGATGACCTGTACCTCCACAGGAGACACTCAGACACAGTTCTGGCTCAGTTTCTGTGGGTTGGGCATGCATTTCATGCCCTTCCCAGGTCTGAGCATCTCAGGCAACCAGGTGCTTGGTGAGCACACTGTCCCAGGACGGCTGTGTGTCTTAATCACCTCCCCAGTCCTGGCCGCTCGGTTTCCCTGGTGTGCTGCGAGAGTACTGTCTCAGGTGTGCTGTATGTCTCCTTGGAAAAGCTGATCTCAGGCTGCTACCCTCCTGGCAGCTGTCAACCATCCAGAATCTCAGGAAGATGTGGTTAGCAGGTGGGAGCCTGCCTACAGTCTGGTGGAAGATGCCGTCTCTGGAGCTGAGATGTAGTAGCCGCTTGCCTTCCGGCTCTGGCTGTTGCAAGCCTGCCTCTCTGCCTCCTGGCGGGGAGGGGCTGGTACTAAGCCAGATAGCT
Organism: Moschus berezovskii; assembly: GCF_049115385.1. Classification (NCBI taxonomy): domain Eukaryota; kingdom Metazoa; phylum Chordata; class Mammalia; order Artiodactyla; family Moschidae; genus Moschus; species Moschus berezovskii. Next base: position 97,509,425 of record NC_142468.1, read on the forward strand.
CTCCTTTGGCATTTGTTCAGTCCTTTGTTCTGTGAGCAGGCCAGGCTGTGTTAGTTAGGTTGTTAGATTAGAGCCTTTTGTGGAAAGTTCTCTTTTCCAAAGTTGCAGTTAGGTGTGTATTCTGTAGGGTGTTTTTTTTTTTTCTCTCCCAATTATGTGATGTTGCCTTCTGAGATTCCGAAACTCCCCACAGACCCGCCTGTGAGAGGATTTCCTACTGGTGGAAACTTCTCCTCCTTCATGACTCCCTCCCCAGGTCTCCATCCCTAACTCTTTTGTCTTTCTTTTTTTTCTTTTCTGTTTTGTCTTACCTCCTTGTGAACAGAATGGACTGCCTTTCTGGGTGCCTGGTGTCCTCCGCCAGTGTTTAGAAGTTGTTTTGTGGAAGTTACACAGCATTCAGATGATCTTTTGATGAATTTGTGGCGGAGAAAGTGGCCTCCCTGTCCTATTCCTCCAACGTCTCGACTCAGCAGTGACATTTGGCCAGGAACAATTTGGGGGCAACTCAAGTACTAACTAACTTACTAACTAGCTAACTAACTAACTGAAGTCTTTGGCTTCTCGAGTCTTTGAAAGTCATCCTTCCCTTTGGTGCTTAAGATCACAAGTGCCCAAGCTCAGACCCTGCTCCACAACTGAAGGTTCAGCTATGGACTGGTTGCCTGCCCATGTAATTCCCAGAGGAATGCTTACACTTTCTGCCTAGTCCTGCTGGTTCTGGAGTTCTGCTAGGCCATCTTGTGACCAGCTTCTTCAACTGCTCCCACTTTCCCCAAACCTCCTTACCCCAAGTGCAGATGAAGGCCCCTCTATTATCTGTTCAAGAACATCAAAGACCACCTATAGTACCTGCCAAAACTTTGGGAAATGAAGGAATTCTAGTATAGGCAAGAAGGAGGAAAATCCCATAGAACAAGATCCAGAAAGTTATTACCTACCTACACAGGCTAATTTTTTCTTCTGTACTTTCCTCATTTCATTCTGCTCCCACCTGGCCATAAACCTACCTTTTGCCATGTAGTACCCTTACCTATAATCTCTCTCTGTTTCTTTCATCTCTGGGTGCAGGATTCTGATCTTTGAGACCCAGGAAGAAGTAAAACCCCATTTTAGCCCCATACTCACTTCCCAGGACACATCTTATTCTGCAGAGACAGATCTCATTCCATAATGCAAGCTGTTTCTATGTCATGAAGGAGAGCAGTGTAGCTCTGTCTGTCTTAAGTCATTGTTTTGGTTTTGCTGCCATAAAGCCATTGAAGTGTTTTCCCAGATAAACATACTCTCTTCCCAAAATTGAATCTGAAAATTGCTGATAATTTTTAAATAAATTATTCTGGCTTTTAGACATTACCTTTTCAAAACTCTGAGGATTCGATCTCATTAGAACCCTCCGGTACACTTTTGTTTCTTTAACTGTGTTTGTACCTTACAGAAATTGGCAGAATAGTAAAGCATCTAGGAGTAGATTAATGGTGTCATCTGAGGAAGGCCAGGGGAATCTGTCCCTCCCTTTTGAAGGCTCCAAAAGTGTGTGGGGGTGGGTTTGTCATGTTTTAAGAGAGTCACATCAAAAAACATATCTAGGAGTGATGAGCATTTCAGAATGACACTTTGTTAATTTGCATGAGAGGACTGCTAGACCTATTTCTAGAAAATTCTTGAGAATTCTCTGCTCAGTGCATTCTCTCCCTCTGCTCCCTTCCTCCTAGTCAGTACCATTCCCTGAGATCTCTTTGACCCTTTGTAGAAGAAAAGTGTGTTCATCCCTCTTAGACAGTGGATATCTAGTCTGAAGAAATCTTGGGAAGCAAGCAATACTTCAGAAAGAGATAAAAATTCCTCCCTGGTCATTCTGCCTGTCAGGGAGCAGGCACTGGGCCGCTCACTGGATGAGCCCAAATTCATCCAAAAGAGCAGGGGTGGCCGCTCCCTGGATGAGATTATCCTTCCTGGGACAGAGCCCCTGGGAACTCTGAGACAATGGCAGTCTTGAGGTGTGCTCCCTTCCTCTACCGCTAGAGGTCTGCCGTGAGCTGGTGAGGAAGGCAAGTCATGGACAGAGTTAAAGGTGAGACGTGGGGAGTGAAGGGGGTGGGGAGGTGCTATAAGTGCTTGATTCAGTTCAGTTTGGTTCAGTCGCTCAGTCGTGTCCGACTCTCCGCGACCCCATGAATCACAGCACGCCAGGCCTCCGTGTCCATCACCAACTCCCGGAGCTCACTCAGACTCAAGTCCACAGAGTCGGTTCATTCTCGGTCGTCCCCTTCTCCTCCCGCCCCCAACCCTTCCCAGCATTAGTCTTTTCCAGTGAGTCAACTCGTCGCATGAGGTGGCCAAAATATTGCAGTCTCAGCTTTAGCATCAGTGCTTGATTACTTACCAAGAACTTAGAAATAAGGGAAACGGATGGTCTTGATCAGTTGTTCTTAACGTTTTACGAGTCACAAACCCATTTGAGAGTTTGACTCTTCCCACTCCTGCAGCCATTGAAATTAAAAGATGGTTTCTCCTTAGAAGAAAAGCTATGACAATCTAGACAGTGTATTAAAAAGCAGAGACGTTACTTTGCTGACAAAGGTCTGTATAGTCAAAGCTATGGTTTTTCCAGTAGTCATGTATGGTTGTGAGAGTTGGACCATAAAGAAGGCTGAGCACCGAAGAATTGATGCTTTTGAATTGTGGTGGCAGAGAAGACTCTTGAGAGTCCCTTGGACTTCAAGGAGATCCAACCAGTCAATCCTAAAGGAAATCAGCACTGTATATTCATTGCAAGGACTGAAGCTGAAGCTCCAATATTTTGGCCACCTGATGCAAAGAGCTGACTCGTTAGAAAAGACCCTGATGCTGGGAAAGATTGAAGGCAGGAGGAGAAGGGGGCGACAGAGGACATGATGGTTGGATGTCATTACCGACTCAATGGACATGAGTTTGAGCAATCTCCAAGAGACAGTGAAGGACAGGGAAGCCTGGTGTGCTGCAGTTCATGGGGCTGCAAAGAGTCAGACACAACTGAGCGACTGGACAGCAACCCCCACCCTAATCTACATAGGCACACTATTTTGCATACAATATAAAGGTTTTTCCAGAATACCCTGAAGTTCATCTATGGACCTTCTTCTCTAGACTATGAACTCCTGGAGAGCAAGGACTGGGCTTGTGCGCTGATATGTGTCCTGTGCCTACCCAAAGTGCCTGAGATAAAGGAATTGCTGATAAATATTTGTTGAGATCTAAAAGGCAGAAGCAAACCTGTATTTGCTGGACAGAAGCCAGGCCAGGGTGTGCAAATGCCAGTGGCATCAGTGCCATGAGGGGCTTTGATAGTGACAGCCCTGTCACTGTTCTGGACCTGATTGTGTGTGAGCTCTTCACCCTTCTGACCCTCTGGTCCTGACCTAGTGTGCTGACCTGAGACATGTAGGTCAATGGTGGTCTGAGGAAGGGATGAGAAGTGACATTTTGAGGATTCTCACACTGCTACCTGGTTTTTGCAATGGCATGATATCAACTTAGAAGTGCTTCTCTAAAGTCATCATTCAGCTGCATTTACTGAGCTTGATAAATGCTGAGGACTGAATGACCATATCAGCTGGTCTGGGTCACTTAAAAGTCCTCTGCCACTGCTAGAGAGGCAACCAGAGGGACCACTATTGTCACTGCCATTTTTAGAAACTTCTGTATCACTGACACCCTGTGAGCCATGCTGAACACAGTCCTGCTGCTCATAATTGGCTCAGGGGTAAGTTCTGTAAGTTCAGGAAGGGATGGGACTCCATAGTAAAGAGAGCTGAGTCCCAAATATCAGAAGCTTAATTGAAAAGGGTCTATCAATTTGGAAGTCCACAAATTCAGATCCTCCCAAAGTCCTGCCAGAAAGACAGATACACAGTGAACTGAAGGTTTGGTGCTGAGCACAGCCCACCATTCACACCATCTTCCCTGGTAGTGAGCTCCCTGTGAGGGAGTCCAGAGTCCTTCCCTGAGAGTTATCCTCAGTCTGGGGCCACCTGTGTGCATCAGATCTATTTTTATGTCCTTGAATCAAAACGAGTCTCTTTCAACCCCTGGGAAAGCCCTTATTTTATATGCAACTTTGTATATGCAAAGAGATACGAGCAGGCACTTTTACCTCTGTTTGCTACAGAATTCAAGGCACTAATTAACATAATGGATGCTCTGGGGTGTAAGCTCAGGGAGTGTGCCAGTAGGGAGATAGATGCTGTTTGCTTTTCCCAGATGCACTGAAACCCCACCTCGAGCCCAGCTGAAATATGCTGCTGGTCTAGCTTAATAATAGACATTTTGCCATATTTCATTTTTTTAAGAATTTTTATGTGGACCATTTAAAAAGTATTTAACTTGTTACAGTATTGTTTCTGTTTTACTTATTTTCTTGGCCGTGAGCCTTGTGGCATCTTAGCTCCTCAATTCAGTTCAGTTCACTTCAGTCGCTCAGTCGTGTCCGACTCTCCGCGACCCCATGAATCACAGCACGCCAGGCCTCCCTGTCCATCACCAACTCCCGGAGTTCACTCAAACTCATGTCCACAGAGTCGGTGATGCCATCCAGCCATCTCATCCTCTGTCGTCCCCTTCTCCTCCCGCCCCCAACCTTTCCCAGCATCAGAGTCTTTTCCAGTGAGTCAACTCGTCACATGAGGTGGCCACAGTATTGAAGTTTCAGCTTTAGCATCAGTCCTTCCAATGAACACCCAGGATTGATCTCCTTTAGAATGGACTGGTTGGATCTCCTTGCAGTCCAAGGGACTCTCAAGAGTCTTCTCCAGCACCACAGTTCAAAAGCATCAATTCTTCGGCGATCAGCTTTCTTCACAGTCCAACTCTCACATCCATACATGACCACGGGAAAAACCATAGCCTTGACTAGACGGACCTTTGTTGGCAAAGTAATGTCTCTGCTTTTTAATATACTATCAAGGTTGGTCATAACTTTCCTTCCAAGGAGTAAGCGTCTTTTAATTTCATGGCTGCAATCAGTATCTGCAGTGATTTTGGAGCCCCCAAAAATAAAGTCTTACACTGTTTCCACTGTTTTTCCATCTATTTCCCATGAAGTAATGGGACCACCAGGGTTCAAACCTGAACCCCCTAAATTGGAAGGCAAAATCTTTTAACCACTGGACCACCAGGGAAGTCCCATGCCTTATTGGTAAAAACTGCCTAATGGCTTTTTCTTCATTCTTGTTCTTCGTTACCTTTCCATACATTTGGCACTGTTGACGCTCTTGTCATCTTGAATTTCCCCTCCCCTGCTTGCTAAACCTGCACGACTCTGCTTCTGTTGGTGTGCTTTTTCTTCTCCAGGCGCTTTCACTGAGCCCCATTCTGCTTTTCCTTCTCTACATAAACTTCTCCACAGTGTACAGTTTTGTATCTACCTGTTGCTCACTTACTAATAACTCACTCACTCACTCCTATTTGCTCATTACTCAGCCTCTCTCCTGTCCCTTATGTGGTACTCGGCTTAGAGAACACCAAGATGAATAACATCCAGTTTCTGCTTTCAGGGAGTCATGCAACCAATAAGTGGTAGCCTGACTCAGTATGTGGCTCTTGTACACATTCCAATGCTCTTTGCCCTCTGGTAAAGACTCTAAGTTACACGTGCACGCTCAAGTGTAATCTCACATCTTCCATGACTCCTTTGCCTACACCTCTATCCTTCACTGATTTTCTTCTCCATCAAACTGTTCTAGTCAGGAGAACTGGGTTTTATACCTTCCTCAATTTAGTTAGGTTGGGGAACTCATCTGACCTGTATTGTACTTAATATCTTCATCTGTGGGATGAGAAAGTCTTAGCACCTGGATTCTTCCATTTCCAAAATGCTGTGATTGTTTACAATTGGAGGAAGGTGGTGGCTAATACAAAACAGCAATTGTATAGTGAAGCTAATGCATTTTTGGGAAAAATTTAGCATCATCATGGGGGTTGCTAAGAGTCGGACACGACTGAGCATCTTCACTTTCACTTTTCACTTTCATGCATTGGAGAGGGAAATGGCAACCCACTCCAGTGTTCTTGCCTGGAGAATCCCATGGACAGGGGAGCCTGGTGGGCTGCCGTCTATGGGATTGCACAGAGTAGAACAAGACTGAAGCGACTAAGCAGCAGCAGCAGCAGCAGCAGGGGGTTGCTAGCACATCATAAAATTGTTTGCTGGTCTGGAAACTATGTATCTTTATCACTTATTATAATTAGCCAGTTGCAAGAGCTAGTAACATGTTCAGATAAAGGGAAGGCAGGCATGGGAGGAGTTGACATTAAAGCAGGATAAGATGGTAGCCTTGAACTTTCTGGAAGGTTTTGTAGGGACTGTCCTCATATAGGGACTGTTCTGAGTTCATTGGCTTTTATAGTAAGTTTGTGCCTTAATCCATCCATTTGTGTGTTATTCATGTTAAGTAAATTTCTGTAGAGTAGCAGTTCTGCTTTGGATCTTGAAAAATAACTTCCTGATTAGAAAAATAATATTGTTTTCTTAGTCATTGATATTTTGAGTTTAAAAAGCAGGTCCATTCAAGCTAGTTGACAGAAGGGTCATGTGTACATATGTGAGAGGATGAAATGTTATATGGCAACAAAAACAAGTCGCATGCGGCACTCCTGAACCTTACAAATGCAAGGTTAAGCAGAAGATGCCAGATGTAGGGCAATACCTACTACATGGATCCATTTATATGAATTTCAGAAACAGGCGAAACTAACCCATGATGTTAGGAACCAGGATAAAGGTTACCTTTAGAATGTAGGGAAGGAGCTAGAGAGGGTCTTCTGGGGTGTTAGTATTGTTCTGTCTCTTGACCTGGGTGGTGGTTACAGGCATGTGTTCAGTTCATAACAATTCATGGAGCTTGTGATTTGTGTGCTTGTCTGTGTATGTATTATATTAAAGTTTTAAATGTGAAAAATGCTTGAGCTCTACACTGTAGATTCCTGATTCCAAGTGCAAGGAAAGTATGTCTAGGTAGGGAGAACCCAGTGTAGGTGAGAGCAGGGGGGCACAAGAACTGAGCTCTGGAAATGAGGTGTGTGGAGAAGGCATTCCAGTTGGGCTAGCAGTGGGCAGAGTGAAGAAAGTGGTTAGATTGAAGTAAAAGGCCTGTACCAGAGTGTGTAAGGTGGGAGCTGAGGCTGGGAGGTAATTCTGGGAAAGGCTGTGGGTGGGGCTTTGAGTACCTAGCTGAGCAGCTTGGTTTCTTCTTTTGGATGGTGGAAGATCGTGGATGATTTGGCGGATTGATAGCAGAACTTTAGGATGCTGGAAAGGAGGGGAGTCCAGAGCACTGGGTGGGAGGGGTGGACACAGTTGTCACGATGGGACTGGAGGGGGTGGACGAGGGCTCTGAACTCTGAGACTCTCTGAGATGTGTCTGGTGGCGTTGACTTTGGCTCGTGTGCCAACTCCAGTTCTTGCTAGTGTAGACGTGTTTGGGTTTGCATCCTTTCCTAAGTGGGCTTCAGGGGCATCAGGCTGAGGCTTGGTGTCCAGGGACAGCTTGGTGAATTGCGCCCCTGAGGACTCCCCTCAGGATGATTGGATCCTTCTCGGAAAGTGTGTGCTCTCACCTGAGCCAAGCCTGCCCGCCCCACCTCAGTGAGAGCAACCATGGGATCCTTATGTGAGACCCTTGCATTGTATTGCCCCTCTCAGCCTTTATTGTGCAAGTAGTAGAAGCCTCCATATGACAGTGCCCAAGCCTGAGGCTTCCTTGAGGGCAGGACATGCTGGAAACTGGCCAGTGTGCCTCATTTAGGCTAATGTGAGTATTGCTGAGCCCCCTCTGTAGAATGCAGACAGTGGAAGACAGTTCATTCCAGGAACCGCAGGCACAAAGGGTTCAGCAAAATTCTCATCTTCCATTGAGAAGAACCATCTTCCATTGTCTTCATTCTTTGTAGACAACCAGATATGCTGTCCAAGGAGAAAACAATAGATTAAAGCAGAACTGTGATCTGATGAGATGTATTCCAGGGCCAGAAGTGATAGTGTTTCAAGGTGGAATGATTACTATCTCATAAAAACACTCCTTGGAAGAAAAGCTATGACAAACCTAGACAGCATACTAAAAACCAGACACATTACTTTGCCAACAAAAGTCTATATCGTCAAAGCTATGGTTTTTCCAGTAGTCATGTATGGATGTGAGAGTTGGATCATAAAGAAGGCTGAGCGCTGAAGAATTGATGCTTTTTAACTCTGGTGTTGGAGAATACTCTTGAGAGTCCCTTGGACAGCAAGGAGATCAAACCAGTCAATCCTAAAGGAAATCAACCCTGAATATTCATTAGAAGGACTGAAGCTGAAACTTCAATACTTTGGCCACCTGATGTGAAGAGCCGACTCATCTGAAAAGACCTTGATGCTGGGAAAGATTGAGGACAAGAGAAGAAGGGGGAGGCAAAGGATGAGATGGTTAGATAGCATCACTGACTCAATGGACATGAGGGACAGGGAAGCCTGGCACGCTGCAGTTCATGGAGTTGCCAAGAGTTGGACATGACTTAGCAACTGAAACAACAATAGCAAAAAAGACAAGGAAAACAGGAATTGTTCTTTGTCAATATTACAGGGTAGCAGAGCTTCTTGAAAGAACAGCAACATTTGATTATGGTATGTTTATGATTTAAAAGACGCTTACTCCTTGGAAGGAAAGTTATGACCAACCTAGACAGCATATTAAAAAGCAGAGACATTACTTTGCCAACCAAGGTCTGTCTAGTCAAGGCTATGGTTTTTCCAGTGGTCATGTATGGATGACAGAGTTGGACTGTGAAGAAAGCTGATTGCCGAAGAATTGATGCTTTTGAACTGTGGTGTTGGAGAAGACTCTTCAGAGTCCCTTGGACTGCAAGGAGATCCAACCAATCCATTCTAAGGGAGATCAATCCTGGGTGTTCATTGGAAGGACTGACGCTAAAGCTGAAACTGCAATACTTTGGCCACCTCATGCGACAAGTTGACTCACTGGAAAAGACTCTGATGCTGGAAGGGATTGGGGGCAGGAGGAGAAGGGGATGACGGAGAATGAGATGGCTGGATGGCATCACCGACTCGATGGACATGGGTTTGAGTGAATTCCAGGAGCTGGTGATGGACAGGGAGGCCTGGCGTGCTGTGATTCATGGGGTTGCAAAGAGTCAGACATGACTGAGTGACTGAACTGAAGGCACTTCATGGGAATTATCTTTTTTTCCATTTTGAGCTTCTCAACCAGGCTGTGAAAAAGATAGGGAAAAGAGCCCTGCTTATCATATGAGGATTTATGTGCAGATGTCTGGAAAGGTGAGATGATTTGTCCAGTCTCAAAGGTGGTAAGAAGTAGAATTTGAAACCAGGTCTTTTGGCTCCAGGTCCAGATTCTTCTCAGTACACTAGCTGACAGGATTCAGCTGTCCTGCAGTAATCCTAGGAGACGTTTAGCCCTGGGAACACTTGGACTAGCAGTATCTGAAAACAACTGATGGGAAGGTGGTATGTGTTGGGTTGAGGGGACAGAGGAGAAGAAAATGAGAGAAGCAGGATAATGATTGCTGCCCATCAGGTGAGTGCAGTGTTCCTTTTCTTGGGACTGGGATATGGGCATTGAGAGGGCTGGAGAGGGAGCAAGGAAGATGGCAGCATGAGAGGGGGCAAACCACCGTCCGGCAGCTTGCTGGTGAGGCTACCCCCTGACTCCTTAGCCGGGTCAAATGTATAGACAGCATGGGAGGCACCAGTTGGCCAGTGGATGGCCCAGCTGGACTGATGGCTACTTACTGGAATAGATGAGCCCAGTATTGGAATGGATGCCACTCCCTGTAACTTCATAAAGAATATAAAAATCCAACAGACTAAACCTTCCAGCTGTCTACACCATGTTCATGCTCATTAGAGACAACTTTACAGCCAGGACAGAAGTCCAGATGAGTGGAAAATGAAAGCGTTAGTCGCTCAGTCGTATCAGACTCTTTGCAACCCCATGGACTGTAGCCCACTAGGCTCCTCTGTCCATGGGATTTCCCAGGCAGGAATACTAGAGTGGGTTGCTGTTTCCTTCTCCAGAGGATCTTCCCAACCCAAGGATGGAAACTAGCTCTCCTGTATTGCAGGCAGAGTGTTTACCACTTGAGGCACCAGGGAGGGGTTCATTTCACCTGTTAGGTACTACTGGTCTGATGTGGAGCTCACTGTGGCTTTCGATCAAGGTTATTACTATAGAAGGTTCTGCTGCTGCTGCTAAGTTGCTTCAGTCGTGTCCGACTTTGTACAACCTCATAGACGGCAACCCACCAGGCTCCCCTGTCCCTGGGATTCTCCAGGCAAGAACACTGGAGTGGGTTGCCATTTCCTTCTCCAATGTGTGAAAGTGAAAAGTGCAAGTGAAGTCGCTCAGTCGTGTCTGACTAGTAGCAACCCCATGGACTGCAGCCTACCAGGCTCCTCTGTCCATGGGATTTTCTAGGCAAGAGTACTGGAATGGCTTGCCATTGCCTTCTCCGATAGAAGGTTCTAGGTGGCTGCAAAACCTGGATGAGCAGATCTGAGCTTAGAGGTAGCATGAATTAGCTGAATGCAGAACAACCATCTGGCTTTTCTGGATTGCCTAAAGTGCAGAAGATCCTATTACAATCTGATGCATGTATCTTTGTCTTCATTAAACTTTTTCTTTTTTCTAATTTGGCCATGCCCATGTGGCACGTGGGCCCTGAGCTCCCTGAACAGGGTTCCAGGACTAGAGATTGAACCCAAGTCCCCTGCATTGCAAGATGGATTCCTAAACACTGGACCACTTCCCTTCCTACTGAAGGGGAGTCCCCTTCAATAACATTTTTTAAAAATTAAAAAAAAAAGATTTTATATGGATTCACCATCTCTTCAACATTTTTTTTTAAATCGTATTTCTATTGTTTTTCAATATGTGTGTGTGTTAGTCACTCAGTCGTGTCCAACTCTTTGTGACCCCATGGACTATATATAGCTCACCAGGCTCCTCTGTCCATGGGATTCTCCAGGCAAGGATACTGGAGTGGGTTGCCATTTCCTTCTCCAGGGGATCTTCCTGACCCAGGGATTGAACCCGGGTTTCCTGCATAGCAGGCAGACTCTTTACCAATATAGGGGGTATAAGAATAGTATCTTGTTACTGTCTTAATTTGAACATCCCTAATTACTAATGACATCAAGCATCTTTTGGTACATTATTCTGTATTTCCTCCTTCTGAAGTGTAATTCAGGTCAAATGTTTTGTCTACTTTTTATTAGATGGCTTATCTATTTTTTATGGCTTTGTAAAAATCAATATATTGATTCTATATTATTCATACTAAACATTTGTGCATTATCTCTGTCACAAATATGTTCTCCCTGTTTGTGGTTTGCCTTTAACTTTACTTTGGGGTCATTTAATAAACAGGAACTCTTAACTGAATTTTATATATATATACATACACATATACATACATACATACATATATATATATATATATATATATATATATATATATATATTTTGGCCACATGCTATGCGATTTGTGGTATCTTAGTTCCTCAGGAGTGAGAGCTCAGACTGTCAGGAAATTCCCAAAAAACTCTCAATTGTAATGTAGCTTAATTTATCAATGTTTTCTTTTTTATTTAGAAATTTTCTGTTCTTTAGTAAACTCTTTTGTATGCTAGGGCCCAAAACAATATTCTTCTCTCTTTTCTTCTGAAAGTTTTGATTTTTACTTTTAACTTTTTTGTCCATCTAAAATGGATGTTAATGTCTGATATGAGGTAGGGAATCCAATTTTACTTTTTCCCCATACAGACACTCAGCAATACCAGCTTCCGTTCATCTCTGACGTAGAGCACTGTGCCATATTTGTGTGGGGTTGCTTCTTGGTTCATTTTGCTCTGCTGGTCTTTTTGCGTCTATTCGAGTCATGACCACCTTGCCTTAATCATTCTTGTTTGATGTCCTGTTATCTGCCTGGGCAAGTCCTCCCTGCCATCTTCTTTAGCAGTGTCTTGACTATTCTAGAATCTTTGCTGATTTACATTTTGCTCCCCACATGGGATCATAATGTTATTACTGGTTGGTAACTTGCTTAAAAAAAACCAACCTTAATAAATATTGTGAATATTTTGGAATTACATAATGCTGTAAAATATAATTTTAATAACTACATGATATATTATTATTTAGATATTCTATAATTTACTCATTTCATCCCCCATTCTTGATATTGAAGTTGTTGCCAAATTTTCCTTGTTATAAGCAGTTTTGTGGTGAATATTCCTGCCTATTCATGGTAAAATATTCATGCCTATTTTCTCAAGATGGAAGTAGGATGTCTAAGGATTTGCTCAATTTTAAGGTTTTTTGATAGAAATTACTATGTTGTTTTTTAGGAAGTTCATATGAACTGTGTGATAGTGAGGTCTCAGGGCAGGCACCCTCACTAAAAAGGAACATTATCATTCCCAAAACAAAAAGCAAAAAGAACCCTCACGTTTTCCAGCTCCACGGGCAAATAATTTAAAACCAGGTTAAATTTGGTTTACAAATCTAATCTGGATTAGCGCATTCTGTGTATTTTTCTAGTGGACAGCCCTGGGATTTCGAACAGTGAACACGTACCTAAATATCATTTCCCTTTGTCCCATTAGAGGAACTGAGCTGGTGGATGGCCCATGGAGAAGCAGAGTGCCCCGATGGAGTTTATCTTGCTGGGATTTCCTCTCAGCTGGCAGGTGGAGCTGCTGTTCCTGGTGCTCCTGCTGCCCACATGCCTGCTGACGCTCCTGGGAAACCTGCTCATCATCTCCGTGGTGCTGTCCTACGCCTGCCTCCACACCTCCATGAACTTCTTCCCGCGCAACCTCTCCATCCTGGACATCCTCTTCACCTCTGTCATGTCCTCAAAGCACTGGCCAACTTAGTATCCGGTGATAAGACCATCTCCTTTGCTGGCTGTATCACCCCGTCCTATTTCTACTTCTGGGCACGGTAGAGATTCTCCTGCCGACAGTCATGTCCTATAAACTGCTGCGCCACCATCTGCTACCCGCTGTGGTACAGCAGCATCATGAGCCCCCTGCCTGCATCAGGACAGTTGTGTTCTCTTGGGTGGGAGGCTTTGTATCTGTGCTCTTTTCAACCATCCTCATCTCCCAGCTGCCCTTCTGTGACTCCACCATCTTTGACCACTTCTTCTGTGACAGTGGACTCTGCTGGCCCCAGCCTGTGCAGACGCCACCGCCACTGAGCTGATGGATTTTATGCTTTCCTCCACGGTCATCCTCTGCTGCATAGTCCTCGTGGCCTTTTCCTATATGTACATCATCCTGACGATAGTAAGCGTCCCTTCTGCAAGTGGAAGAAAGAAGGCCTTCAAACCTGTGCTTCCACTTGACCATAGCTGTGGTTTCCAGCAGCATCATGGTGTTTATCTATGTGACCCCCTCCCAGAAAGAATATCTGGAGGTCAACACGGTCCCTTCCAGTCCTGAGCAGTGTTATGACTCCATTCCTCAGCCCCTTCATATATACTCTGAGGAGTGATGCAGTGTTGAGGGTCCTCAGGGATGTGTGACTGGGTTTGAGCAGGTTTGGAAGGGGATGAGGACAGCGCTGAGGAGAGGCGTGTCCTCCATCAGTGAGCACAGAGGAGAGGGATAGTTCCTCCTCCCCTTCACTACCAGGTACCCATTGTGAAAACTCCCAGTATTAAAAAAGAGGAATTTTTTAGGAAAGAAAAAGAAAGGGACTTCCCAGGTGATCCAGTGGTTAAGACTCTGTGCTTCCACTGCAAGGGGAGTGGGTATGATCTCTGGTCCAGGAATTAAGATCCCATATTCCATGCGGCATGGCCAAAAAGCAAAAATTAAAGGAATAAATGAAAAGAGAGGACTTGCCTTAGCAAAAGAGTGAGCTAGCTGAGGGATCCTGAGTGGTCTATAGCAGAAAGAAGTTGAGCTTGGAGTCAGGGACTTGGACTCTGGCCTTGGTTCTAACTCTAACTGTGGCCACAAGTGTGTCACCGTGTCATCTGCCACTCTGGCCCTCAGTGCTCTCCTCTTAAGTGCATCAGGGCTGGACTTGATAATATCTAAGTTCTGACAACACTAAATATTCCAAGAATTGCAGAAGGGTCTACAGCCTGTGTGTGTCTGGTGAAGTCCCAACATATTTGACCCCCTTTCCTCATGGATCCTGAATACAAGTCTTCTATCAACTTGATGCAACATCTTTCCTAGTTCTTTATCCATGGATGCCCTTTCCTTCTGTTTTCTCTAGGAATCTTTCTAGGAATGATCTTCATTATTCTCCAGGCCACTGTCATATCCTGTGACCCACTGTCTTCCCTCAGTGGAGATTTGTAATGACTGTGGTGGATAAATGTAGTCCACGTTATTTAATAACACTGCTTTCTGTACTGGAACACGTTCATAACATCCAACATGCTTGCATTCTTATGTGAGACATGCCCTGTTCCCTCAGCTTCCAAGGACTGACCCACGGATGGATAATTTGACTAAAGTCACAATCCATTGCCTGGCCAGTGATCTATGACCTGTGTGGCTTGGCTAGGACAGATAAATTGTACAAACAAATGTTTCTTTTTTGAGAGTTTGAACTAAGAGATGTAGTGATTTTACCAGACAATGGTGATGTTCCTTTTGGAAGCTCAAGTAGACTTGGTGCCTGGAGTGGCCATTTGGGGCAGGTACAAGCTGATGAGTAATTACTTTGGTGGGGGCAGGGGTTCCTACATCTCTTCTTTTTTGTGTGTGTGTGATTGAAATGTAGTTGATTTACAATTTGTGTTAGTTTCAAGTGTATACCAAAGTGATTCAGTTACACATATTCATGTATATTCACATATGTGTATATATGATTATATATTCTTTTTCAGACACTTTCCATTATAAGTTATTGCAACAAGCTGATGAGTAATGAGGATCCCAGTCTGCCCATCACAGAGAATAATAGAGAACATAGAAAACAGAGAAGAGATGGATGAAAGTCAACTCAGTTGCAGAGACATAAGAGTGGAGGGCCCTCCTCTGTAATGACTTCCCAGGTCAAGATGCTGACAGTTTTATTTCCTATTCCTGGATTTGATGAGGTTGCCAGTACCCATATATCAAACCCCTCTTTATTGAGCACTTTTGAGAAGGTCATTATTTCTCATGACTAAAAACAGTTTGACTAAAGCTCTCTCTCTGCACCAAGTGTAACCCGTCCCCCTTTCTGAGGAATTAGAAAGATGTCTATTTCTAACTAAATTTTTTGAATTCTTGGTGCCCAAACACTGCCTGAGATATTTGACTGGCACCATGTAGGTCTATGGATCAGGTCAGTGCAAGCCAGATTATTTTCAATGTCACCAGAAACACTAAAGTTTACATTCCTGTCCTTCTTGACCTCTAGCACTGTGGTATCCACCTTGCCTGAATTAGTTCAGTTCAGTTCAGTTCAGTCACTTAGTCGTGTCCGACTCTTTGCGACCCCATGAACCACAGCACGCCAGGCCTCCCTGTCCATCACCAACTCCCGGAGTTCACTCAAACTCGTGTCCATCGAGTCGGTGATGCCATCCAGCCATCTCATTCTCTGCCGTCCCTGTCTCCTCCTACCCCCAATACCTCCTAGCATCAGACTCTTTTCCAGTGAGTCAACTCGTCGCATGAGGTGGCCAAAGTATTGCAGTTTCAGCTTTAGCATCAGTCCTTCCAATGAACACCCAGGATTGATCTCCTTTGGAATAGACTGGTTGGATCTCCTTGCAGTCCAAGGGACTCTCAAGAGTCTTCTCCAGCACCACACTTCAAAAGCATCAATTCTTCGGCGCTCAGCTTTCTTCACAGTCCAACTCTCACATCCATACATGACCATGGGAAAAACCATAGCCTTGACTGGACAGACCTTGGTTGGCAAAGTAATGTCTCTGCTTTTTAATATGCTATCTAGGCTGGTCATAACTTTCCTTCCAAGGAGTAAGCGTCTTTTAATTTCATGGCTGCTATCAGCATCCGAAGTGATTTTGGAGCCCCCCCAAAAATAAAGTCTGACACTGTTTCCACTGTTTCCCCATCTATTTCCCATGCAGTGATGGGACTAGATGCCATGATCTTTGTTTTCTGAATGTTGAGCTTCAAGCCAACCTTTTCACTCTCCTCTTTCACTTTCATCAAGAGGCCTTTGAGTTCCTCTTCACTTTCTGCCATAAGGGTGGTGTCATCTGCATATCTGAGGGTACTGATATTTCTCCCAGCAATCTTGATTCCAGCTTGTGCTTCTTCCAGCCCAGCGTTCCTCATGATGTACTCTGCATATAAGTTAAATAAGCAGGGTGACAATATACAACCTTGACATACTCCTTTTCCTATTTGGAACCAGTCTGTTGTTCCATGTCCAGTTCTAACTGTTGCTTCCTGGCCTGCATACAGGTTTCTCAAGAGGCAGGTCAGGTGGTCTGGTATTCCCATCTCTTTCAGAATGTTCCACAGTTTATTGTGATCCACACAGTCAAAGGCTTTGGCATAGTCAATGAAGCAGAAATAGATGTTTTTCTGGAATTCTCTTGCTTTCTCCATGATCCAGCGGATGTTGGCAATTTGATCTCTGGTGCCTCTGCCTTTTCTAAAACCTGCTTGAACATCTGGAAGTTCACGATTCACATATTGCTGAAGCCTGGCTTGGAGAATTTTGAGCATGACTTTACTAGTGTGTGATATGAGTGCAATTGTGCGGTAGTTTGAGCATTCTTTGGCATTGCCTTTCTTTGGGATTGGAATGAAGACTGACCTTTTCCAGTCCTGTGGCCACTGCTGAGTTTTCCAAATTTGCTGGCATATTGAGTGCAGCACTTTCACAGCATCATCTTTCAGGATTTTAAATAGCTCAATTGGAATTCCATCACCTCCACTAGCTTTGTTCGTAGTGATGCTCTCTAAGGCCCACTTGACTTCAGATTCCAAGATGTCTGGTTCTAGGTGAGTGATCACACCATCATGATTATTTTCATCGTGAAGATCTTTTTTGTACAGTTCTTCTGTGTTTTCTTGCCACCTCTTCTTAATATCTTCTGCTTCTGTTAGGTCCATATCATTTCTGTCCTTTATGGAGCCCATCTTTGCATGAAATGTTCCCTTGATATCTTTAATTTTCTTGAAGAGATCTCTAGTTTTTCCTATTCTGTTGTTTTCCTCTAATTCTTTGCACTGATCGCTGAGGAAGGCTTTCTTATCTCTCCTTGCTATTCTTTGGAACTCTGCATTCAGATGCTTATATCTTTCCTTTTCTCCTTTGCTTTTCGATTCTCTTCTTTTCACAGCTATTTGTAAGGCCTCCTCAGACAGCCATTTTGCTTTTTTTGCATTTCTTTTCCATGGGGATGGTCTTGGTCCCTGTCTCCTGTACAATGTCACAAACCTCTGTCCAGAGTTCATCAGGCACTCTATCAGATCTAGACCCTTAAATCTATTTCTTACTTCCACTGTATAATCATAAGGGATTTGATTTAGGTCATATCTGAATGGTCTAATGGTTTTCCCTACTTTCTTCAATTTAAGTCTGAATTTGGCAATAAGGAGTTCATGATTTGAGCCACAGTCAGATCCTGGTCTTGTTTTTGCTAACTGTATAGAGCTTCTCCATCTTTGGCTGCAAAGAATATAATCAATCTGATTTTGATGTTGACCATCTGGTGATGTCCATGTGTAGAGTCTTCTCTTGTTTAATTAACACCTGTGCTTTTCATGGAACACACACCTAAGGCAACTCTGTAGAGTGCTGTGGAAACAAAGGCCACTCGAATGAGAATAGGGGCTATGGACTTCCCTGGTGATCCAGTGGTTACGGCTCTGTGCTTCTGATGCAGGGGGCCCAGGTTCCATCACTGGTCAGGGAACTAGAACGCAAATGGTGACAAATGGTGTGGTCAAAACCTCTTACATTTGTCACAGGTAATATCCTAATTTCATCTGGTAATTGCATAGCCATCTGTTAGCTAATTAGCTTTATCCAGAGGAAAATAAACTTCTCATATCTTTATAACAGAAGGTAGTTTGAGAGTGAGATGTCCTCCAAGCTAGGTTCCTATTCTCCCGTGGAGACTGGGAGAAAGAGTGCTATCTTTCTTGATTCTACTTCAAAGAGATGGTTCCAAGGTCCTGAAGAAAGACTTGCTGGGTCACAAATCTGGCCAGAGGCTGATTTAAAATTTAAAACTAAAGATTTATGTACATTTAAGATTTATATATAAAAATACTTTAATATTTATGTACCTTTCAAAGAACAGACAGAACTCACAAGTTTTCTAAAGTATATGTCTCAGAAAAGGGAAAGAGACAGCTCTTCTCTTATTTTCAACAGGGAGAATTCAGCCTTGTAGGTGAAAAATTGATCAGTCAATCTAATAAACGAATGGAAACTTTTATTTGAGCTGACTTTGAGGATTATAATCCAGGAGGAGCGTCTCAGAAAGCTCTGAGACTTGTTGAACCAGTAAGAAGTCAAGACACAGTCATATGAGTTTCTTGGCATATGACATATGACAGAGAGTTGTATATCAAATGACATATTATTGGCAGTTTATGTAATCCAGATCTAAACTTCATTATGGGCTTCCCTGGTGGCTCAGATGACAAAGAATCTGCCTGCAATGCGGGAGACCTGGGTTCAATCCCTGGATTGGGAAGATCCCCTGGAGAAAGGAATGGCAACCCACTCCAGAATTCTTGCCTGGGAAATCTCATGGACAGAGGAGTCTGGCAAACTACAGTCCATTGGGTTGCAGAGAGTCTGACACGACTGAGCTACTAACACGCGCGCGTGCGCGCGCACACACACACACACACACACACACACACACATGCTTCATCATGGTAGATCAAGTTACACCTTATAAGATCAAAAAGAAATGTTATCTTTTGGGGGTGTGACCTCCCTATATGGCAAGTGGGATCTTCCCTGAACAGTGATAGAACCCATGTACCCTGCATTGGGAACCCAGAGTCTTAACCACTGGACAACCAGGGAAGTCCAGAAATGCTATCTTTAAGATGTCCTGTTGATTCTAAGAGAATGTTGCTTTTTATATTTGAGCAGGTATTCCTGCCAACTGGGGAGGTTTGGTTGATGCATAATTCAGATAAAGAATGCACAATGGGGAAGAGAGGAGGCTAAAGGGCAGAGAAGAAATTTTTCTGTTTAAATTTTTCTTGTCTTGCTATAAAATATGAATTTTACCTCACAGCCTCTTACTTTACTTCTATTTGACCTTACATAGCCCTCTGGGAGTCCATTCCTGCAATGCTTTTTGCTTCTCCAAGCTTTGTCAACTATTAGGTAAATACCTGTGCTGGGCTAGGTGGGAATCAAAGTGAGCACACCTGATTCCTGTCTGATAATGACAGATGAATATAAATAAAAATGAGGATCACCTTTGACTAGAGAGCTTTTTTGTTTCTGATCTTTAATTTTTAACTATAAAAATACACATTCATTGTAAAATTTCAGCCAGTACTGAAAATAAACCATGAGAATTTTATCAGCCAATTCTACTCTTCAGCAGCAGACATTATTAATTAAGCAATTTGTGCTTTGAGACTGTGCACCTCAGATGGGTCTTGAACCCACATCTTTTAACTGAGATCATACACTTGGTCTTAGGACTTAATAAAGCTTAGGTTCTTGATGTCTTGTCACAGAAAGAATTCAGTTAGAGAGAGTGATAGGTAAGGAGTGGACTTAGGAGAAGCACATTCCACAGACAGAGTGGACTGTCAGAAGGTGAGAGGCCCTAAAACATGGGGTGGTTAGTTTGTATGCGTTGGGTGATTTCATAGGCTAATAAGTGGGAGATTTCCAGGAATTAGGCCACTGCCCACTTTTTGGCCTCTCATGATTGGCCTCAGAACTGTCATGACACTGGTGGGTGTGTCATTTAGCATGCTAATGAATTATAATGAATGTATAATGAGTCTCAAGGTCCACTGGAATTTGAATCTTCTTTCGTCTTGAGCTGCGTTGGTTCTAACCAGTTTTTTGGAATTTTTTTGGTCTTTCAAACTTTTATTTAAGGGCACTGAACCAGTCCATTCTAAAGGAGATCAGTCCTGGGTGTTCATCGGAAGGACTGATGTTGAAGCTGAAACTCCAATACTTTGGCCACCTGACATGAAGAGCTGACTCATTTGAAAAGACCCTGATTCTGGGAAAGATTGAGGGCAGGAGGAGAAGGGGACAACAGAGGATGAGATGGTTGGATGGCATCACTGACACAATGGACATGAGTTTGGGTGGACTCTGGGAGTTGGTGATGGACAGGGAGGCCTGGCGTGCTGCGGTTCATGGGGTCGCAAACAGTTGGACGTGACTGAGCGACTGAACTGAATTGAACTGATCCATGATGGATTTTAGATCTTGTTGAATGCAGCCACGTCCATAGACTGTACATACTTGTTGAAAGCGGTGATCTGCTCCTCCAGCATGTCTGTTCCAAGTTTGTCGTCTTCAACTACACATTGTATTTGAAGTTTTTTAATGCCATACCCAACCGGAACTAGTTTAAAAGAGCCCCAGACCAAGCCGTCTGCTTGAATGCTTCTGACGCATTCCTCTAGTTTTGTCATATCAGTCTCATCATCCCAAGGTTTCATGTCTAATAAGATGGAAGACTTGGAGACAAGAGCTGGTTTTCTGACTTTCTTTGACTCATACTGGGCAAGGTGTTCTTCTCTTAGCCTCTTGGCTTCTTCACTTTCCTCCTCCTCCTCAGATCCAAAGAGATCAATGTCATCATCATCTTTACTATCTGTAGCTCCTCTTTCCACATTAACAGGACCATACTTGCCCAAAGCCTTCTTCACTCCTGGCAGGCTGGCCTTTTCCTTCTCTTAAGATTTGATATGATTATACCAATGCAGGGCATGGCCCGAGTCGGCAGGTGATGGGCCAGAGATGGCTTCAAATACTGCCACATCTGCTTGTGATGGCACATACCCCTCGATGGAACTCTTGTCCTCCAAGTAGTCGTTGAGCACCTGGAGGCCAGCAGGGCTTTTCAAGTCTCCAAAACCCATGGCGATGGCTAATCTAGAACTGGGAGGCAGCGGAGGAAAACAGGTGAGCAACCGGTCAACCCCAAGCGCTAACAGGAAAAAAGGTGGTTCTAACCAGTTTTTGTCATGTCCTACCACTGTGCCTTTCTTTTAAAGCTTGTTCCCTGCCCCTTTCCTTCCTGTTTCACTTGTAGAACATGCACATATTTATTTACACAAACTTTTATTTTACAAACCTGGGATGACATTATATGAATTGTCTGCATATTGATATTCTAAAATGTCATTCCATGTCAATACCAACAAAACTACACAATTTACTTTAAGATGTCACATTTATAAACTATGGACACTGAGATTTCTAGAATATTGTTAATGGTGCTAAAATTTATTAGCATAAATTCCTACTCTTAGTTGTTGTTTAGTCACTAAGTTGTGTCCAACTCCTTTGCAACCCCATGGACTGTAGCCTGTCAGGCTTCTCTGTCCGTGGGATTTCCCAGGCAAAAACACTGGAGTGGGTTGCCATTTCTTCTCCAGGGGATCTTCCTAACCCAGCGATTGAACCTGCATCTCTTGCATTGCAGGCAGGAATTTTTACTGCTGAGCCACTAGGGAAGCCCTGGTTATCTTGTAATAGAATACAAAAGTTTCTTCCTTATTACAGGGTGACTGCATTTTTATACTCTATATTTATTGATATAGAAAAAATACATGTATACATGCATACGTGTTTAAAAATGTTTAATGCGGTTATTTCTAAATAGTGTAATTATGGATGATTTTTAAAAAGTATTTTAATTAATTACTGTATTTATTTATTTTTGGCTGCACTGGGTCTTTGCGGCTGCTCTTGAGCTTTCTCTAGTTGTGGCGAGTGGGGGCTACTCTCTAGTTGCGGTTCGTGGGCTTCTCATAGTGGTAGCTTCTCTTGTTGTGGTTCAGTTCAGTTCAGTCACTCAGTCGTGTCCGAATCTCCGCGACCCCATGAATCACAGCACGCCAGGCCTCCCTGTCCCTCACCAACTCTCGAAGTTCACTCAAACTCATGTCCACAGAGTCGGTGATGCCATCCAGCCATCTCATTCTCTGTCGTCCCCTTCTCCTCCCGCCCCCAACCTTTCCCAGCATCAGAGTCTTTTCCAGTGAGTCAACTCGTCGCATGAGGTGGCCAAAGTATTGCAGTTTCAGCTTTAGCATCAGTCCTTCCAATGAACACACAGGACTGATCTTCTTTAGAATGAACTGGTTGGATCTCCTTGCAGTCCAAGGGACTCTCAAGAGTCTTCTCCAACACCGCAATTCAAAAGCATCAATTCTTCGGCGATCAGCTTTCCTCACAGTCCAACTCTCACATCCATACGTGACCACGGGAAAAACCATAGCCTTGACTAGACGGACCTTTGTTGGCAAAGTAATGTCTCTGCTTTTTAATATGCTATCTAGGTTGGTCATAACTTTCCTTCCAAGGAGTAAGCGGTACTCGGCCTTTATGTGCATGGGCTGCAGTACAGTAGTTGCACTCACAGGCTTAGTTGCTCCAAGGCATGTGGAATCTTCCCGGACCACCGATATAACTGATGTCCCCTGTATTGGCAGGCAGAATCCCATCCACTGGACCACCTGAATGATTTTTTAAAAGTCCCGCTTCTCCTTATTTCTTTAAAATGAAAATGTTTTGTTCACACAAAAAAGGAAACATTTCCCAGAACTGAACTTCTGCTCAGGTCAGAGTCCAGTGGAACTGTCGCATCTACCTAGGAACGCAAGGAATGAGTCCTAACATTGCATTAGTTTTTTTGGCAGCCTCATCCTTTACCCGGAGAAGGCGATGGCAAGCCACTCCAGTACTCTTGCCTAGAAAATCCCATGGATGGAGGAGCCTGGTAGGCTGCAGTCCATGGGGTCACTCAGTTGGACATGACTGAGCGACCTCACTTTCACTTTTCACTTTCACGCATTGGAGAAGGAAATGGCAACCCACTCCAGTGTTCTTGCCTGGAGAATCCCAGGGACAGGGGAGCCTGGTGGGCTGCCGTCTATGAGGTCGCACAGAGTCGGACACGACTGAAGCGACTTAGCAGCAGCAGCAGCATCCTTTACCACTTCAAATTGACTTTTCAGTCCACTAAAACCTTCACATTGGTTTAACATTTTCACATGAACTGTGTCCTTGCTTTACTTGTTTGGTTCATTTTTTAGTGTAAGAGATTTCTCATTTGTCCCTGCTCATAGTTTGATCACATCAGAAGACAACCAGTGCAGTTTTCTAATTGGTGAAGGCTGTTTTTTTTCCTCAGCAGGATCCTTTGGGGAAACACAATACTGGAGCTTCACACATGAGAACAAGCTGTCCCCTTTGAGCCCCTCAGGTAATTTTTCTTGGAACATTTTGAAATCTGACTTGAAATCTATAAAAGTTATGTCTGACCATCTTTCTTTGACATTCCAGGAAGTGACAAAGACAGAATAGAAACACTCAGACCCAGACCCAGAGAACAAAGGAGTGGTAGCCAGAGGGGACAGGGGTGAGGGAGCAGGTGAAACGGGTGAATGGGATTAAGACGCACAGACTCCTAGTTTTAAAATAAACAAGTCATGGGGATGTAACGTACAGCACAGGGACTAAGGTCGATAATATTGTAATAACTGTGCTGGTGACAGATGGTTACTAGGCTTATCATGGTGATAATTATATAATGTATAAAAATATCAACACTGTGTTGTATACCTGAAACTAGTATAATATATCAATTATAATTCAATGTGAAACATTCTAGGAAGTTAAATTGTCAATAGGGCAAGAATATACTAGGTGCTCTGCTTCCAGCAGAGGGAGACTTGGAGTTGATGCCCTGATTCTGGGACCTCTGGCACCTTAGCATCTTGCCTTGGAACAGTTTTGCAACCTGAATTTAAAAAGCATCATCACTCCATGTCTTCCTTTCATCTTAACATCTATTCTGTAACTCCTGCCAGGTATTATTTTCCTGTTATCCAAATGCTTTCACTTACAGTTTTGTGATTTCCTTTCGGACTTAAACACTAACTGTTGAATCTTTAATTAGATCTGCTTCCTCTGAACACTGTTATTTTTCCATGGTCATCCTCCAATCATGAGTTCTATATCAACTGTTTGTCTTCTTTGAAAAGATTCAAGTTCCTGTCCCATTCTGGTCTTCTCTGATGAAGCACTTCCAGGCTTTAGGATTTTATTAAAATTAACTAATTACAGGGGAAAAATCCCTTGAAATTGATAAAAAAGAAATGATATTCCCTCTTATTCCAAACAATTGTAGAATGTCATCATTTTTTTTCATAAAAGAACATAGCTTAATCTTTGTAGGGTTAGAAAGGATATAATTTCAGAATTAAAAAGTATTGAAAAAATATTTCATTTTAGACCAGAAATCCTTTGTCACTGTCCAGCTCCAGTCTGCAGACTCATGCAGGAAACCACTACTGTAATACCTGTTTGTTTGCTTGTTTGTTTTTAATTTATTTTTAAATTAAGGATAATTGCTTTACAGAATTTTGTTTTCTATCAAACCTCAACATGAATCGGACATGGTTATACATAAGTCCCCTCCCTCTTGAACCTTCCTCCCTTCTCCCTCCCCATCCCACTCCTCTAGGTTGATGCAGAGCCCCTGTTTGAGTTCCCTGAGACATACAGTAATTCCCACTGGTTATCTATTTTACACATGGTAATGTAAGCTTCCATGTTACTCTCTCCATACATCTCACCCTCTCCTCCCCTCTCCTTGTGTCCATAAGTCTGTTCTCTATGTCTGTTTCTCCATTTTAATATCAATTCATTTATTTGGTTCTCCCAGGTCTTAGTTTGGCTTCCCAGGTGGTCCAGTGGTAACGAATCTGCCTGTCAATGCAGGAGATATAAGAGACACAGGTTTGATCCTTGGGTTGGGAAGATCTCCTGGAGAAGGAAAGGGCAACCCACTCCAGAATTCTTGCCTGGAAAACTCGATGGGCAGAGGAGGCTGGTGGGCTACAGTCTATGGGTCACAAAGAGTCGGACATGACTGAGTGACTGAACACACACACACACACACACGTCTTAGTTGCAGCCCTCAGGCTGGGATCTTTAGTTGAGTCATGTGAACTCTTAGTTGCGGCATGTAGGATCTAGTTCCTTGACAGGGATTGAACCCTAGTCCCCTGCATTGGGAGCCCAGAGTCCTAGCCACTGGACCACCAAGGAAGTCCCTGTAATACATATTTAGGCAGGTTTATTTGGACACTTTTCTCTTTCCTTGAAAATTTTGGGAAGTACATGGCGCCCATTTTTTTAGTTACCATATAATTTACCAGAGGTCCATAAATCTTTGTTATAAGTCATAAGCCCTCCCCCAAATCCTGTTCTCTGGCCCCATGTCAATTATCAGGTGTCAGCCTTGTACTCTTTCTTTTCCAAAGTCAGACTCTTCACACAGAGATGCAAATACCATCCACAATCCTACGTCCTTCAGAGTTGTCTTTGTCCCAGGCTTCTTAAGGTTGTATAACTTATTATCACATGTATCAACTCAAATACGAGATTGCCCAATTATAACAGATTCCACATCAGGCCTCAGAACACACTGGAGGAAGGAGTATCATTAGCAAGGTCAGGTTTGCAGAGCGTTCCTCCTACCCCTTTACAGAATCACCAACCAACAGACTGGGGTCTTGTCTTCCTGGGCTGGAGGAGGGCTCTGTGCATCTGTTGGCATCAATGGAGCCTCCTTAATCTAGGAATTCATTATACTTACAAGTGTCAAGCTAGGATTGTCTTTCCTCCTCAACCCCAGTGAAGAGTGGTATTTAGTAGGATAAAGGTAAAGACTTCTCTGGTATAGCAATGGTGAACTTATGCTATGGAAAACAGTCAACATGAGCAAATGAAGAAATGGTCTGTCTTGAGCTATTTCCCCTGGATGGTGTTGGGACTGACCCTCAAAAATCTCAGGTGCCTCACTTGCTTCTTTCCTCTAGACCAGGACCCTGGGGACTTCCCCGGTGGTCTAGTGGTGAGAGTCTACCTTGCAATGCAGGGGATGTGGGCCTGATCCTTGGTCAGGGAACTAGGATCCCACATGCTGTGGGGCAACTAAGCCCATGCACTGCCATAACTGAAGAGAAGCCCATGTACTAAAATTAAGACCTGACACGGCAAATAAATATTTTAAAAAAGAGAGTTAGAGATCGACCAGGACCCTGGTAGAGAGGGTGGAGCTCAGAGGGAAAGGACCCTCTGGACCCCATCTAAGGAGGATTCAGTGTGAACTGATAGGCCACATGATGAGAAAAGTGACGTTTTGCACCAATTATTGCACATTATTATCAGTCAGCGGGATTATTTTCTATCTGGTTACAAACTGTACCTGCAGCTGTGGGCTTTCGGTATGACATGCCAGAGTGGAGAGAGGTATTCATCAAAATTTCACCACCCTTTTGGCAATGAAATCAGGCTGCATTTTTAGCACACATATTTTGGTGTCTATCCCTGAGGAGGAAGTTATATTTAGCACATTTCCTGCTAGCCACCGACCAGTGCAAGACCTTCTGAGTCTGGAGTTAGTCACAGTCCTAAATGTCTATCTGTGGAAGGTCTCCTTATAAACTGCTAGGCCTGTGAGGAGCCTGAATTTATAGCGTGAACTGTAACCACAAATCCTTAGATCCCACCAGGAAAGGTGCCGATTGGGTGGTATGTTCGTAGTGATTTCTTAGTCCCTGCTGTGGGAAGGTTAGGAAGGCCCCAATCAGATAGAGTGTGTGTGTGTGTACACGCTGGCATGCGTTCATGTGCTGGGTGTGGTAGTGTAAACAGGGCACTCTGAGTGACCTTCCTGAGACTTAAAAAAATTTTTTTTAACTGGAGTATCGTTGATTTACAATGTGTTACTTTCTGTTGTACAGCAAAGTCAATCAGTTATACATATACATGTATCCATTTTTTTTAGATTCTTTTCCCATACAGGTTATTACAGAGTATTGAGAAGAGTTTCCTGTATAACTAGTGTATAACTATACATTAGTCAATCTATTTTATATATCAATTACAATCTCCCAATTTATCCCCTCCCTCTTTTCTCCCCTGGTAGCCCTAAGTTTGTTTTCTACCTCTGTGACTCTATTTCTGTTTTGTAAATAGGTTCATTTGTACCCTCAGATCCTTCTTGTACCTGCTTCTGAGCAATGTGTTTGCACTGTGTTGGAAAATCAGGTCAGTATGTTATGCAGCCTCCCAAAGAGAAGTGGTTCTGGAGCAAACAGGGGATGGACTTTCAGGGCCATAGGACCCACTTCTCCATGTGGATCTTCTGTGTCAAGGGTCAGAGACACAAAATCCCTTAGATCAGTGCCTGCAGACAGTGGGCATCAGAATCTCCCAGGGCATGTGTTTAAATGCAGATGTCACAGTCTAACTCCGCACAGGTAGACTGAGTCAAACTCTGGGGTATACAGTCTGGGAATCTATATTTTAAAAAGTATCCCAAGTTGTTTTGTGATGTGAGCAGGTTTGCTGACTACTGTCTCACTTGGCCTTTTCTCCAAGGGGATGGTAGCAGCACTCTGTTGACATCAAGTCCTTTTGACTTTACGTCTTAAACATATCTTGCATCTTCTATGTGTCCACCAGTTCCTGGCCAAGTCCAAGCTCCCAGCATCTCTGGCCTGGACCACTGCAGTGGCCTCCAAGCTTCCCCTGCAGGGACTCATCCTCCACCAGTCAGTATTCCACATAGCAGCAGTGAGAGTGGTCATTTCCAGTCTCAGATTCTGTCACACTCCCCCAGATTCTGACCTTCACTTCGGTTATTTCTTCCCATTGCTTTTAGATGAACATGACATTCTTCTCACAGCCAGAGGCCCGGATCCCCACCCACCTCCCCAGCCTCATCTCCCAGCCATTGTCCCTGCTAATCCACAGACCCGCCCCACCCCCTTCACTGCCCTTCCTTCAGGCTCAGAGGTCATCACCTCTCCAGGTATGCCTTCCCAACCTCTCAGGGGCCACACTTCTCAGCTGCAGTTTTATACTGATTGCTGTAATCATCTGATTAAACACAAGTTTCCACGTAGAATGTAATTTCCCATGAAGGCAGGGACCATGTTTCTTCATTATCATAGCCCTAGTGCTTGGCACACAGTAAGCTCTAAATACCTGCCTTGGGAATTCTTTGGCAGTCCAGTGGTTAGGACTCGGCACTCCCACTGCCAGGGCCCCAGGTTTGATCCCTGGTCAGGGCATTAAGATTTCACAAGGAATGTGACGTGGCTGAAAAAAAAAAAAAAAATCCAATCCCCCTGTACTGGCCTCCATATGGCAGGTGCTGGCAATCAAGCAATCTTCAGTCACAGAGAAGATGCAGGTCCTGGGATGGACCTGAGCTTTGTAATTATACCCAAACTACATTATGTAATTAAATCATATACAGATTACTAATTTGTCCATTCATTCATTCATAATGGCACATGCAGTATTAAGTGCCATTTTGAGCTGCTGAATTCTGGGCCTAGCTGGAGTCAGCCAGCACAGCAGGCACTGCTGGTAATGATTTGAACACGTTTGGACACTTGGCACACCTCACTTCTCTTGGCTCAATCAAAATAAACATTTACTGAACAAGAACTAGGTGCCAGACATGCCCCTTCTTGCTTAAGCAGCTTGTGGTCTGGGGAGGAAAGACAGACATGACACAAGTGACTACAAGTGTAAGTTTTACAAAGGGGCATTTGAGTAAACCACGGAGACACAGAAGGGATGCAGGTCTCGTCTGGGGAGGGGTCAGTGGAAGGCTTCCCTGCATAATGCATAAGGAATATCTGAACTGAGGTTGAGGATGAGTGGTTTCCCTGGTGGCTCAGATGGTAAAGGATCTGCCTGTAATGCAGGAGACCCGGGTTCTATCCCTGGGTCTGGAAGATCCCCCGGAGAAGGGAATCGCAACCCACTCCAGTATTCTTGCCTGGAGAATCCCACAATAGAGGAGCCTGGCAGGCTGCAGTCTATGAGGTTGCAAAGAGCTGGACACCACTGAGTGGCTAACACTGAGGGCAAGCAGAAAAGGGCATAGGAAGCTATCCAGGTAGAGGCCAAGGTGAACTTCTGATGACGGCTATTTAATGGGCAAGTAGGGAGCACTCAGTTCAGCCTAATTCTCTTGTGAGTTGGGGCTTGGCCCACCCACCCCTCGTCTATCCTCTCAAGTGGTTGGCTGAGATGACCTGTGCTGACCTGGAGACTGGGCAGGGTCCAGAGGGCGGATGATGCACTAAACGGGTGGCGGGTAGCGGGGGGGCTTGTGCATGGGTACCTCTCAGGGCCCCCCCTCTGACTCAGACATCACAGGAGAGGCTGTGAATTCAGCACCACCCCCAGCACTCTTGTCAGAGCCATATTAAACATCATCACCATGAGCAGTTTTGATTCATTTCTTTATTAATATAGAAAAGGAGCCCAAGGCAGCTGGACCAGCAGTACAAAGCACCAGGAGTTAATACTATTCTGGTGAAAGGGCTGGCTTTACGAAAGTGAAGAAGTAGGGAGGAGCTACCCTAGTTCTGGGGCCAGGCCCTGCCTACTGCCCAGAACCAGCCCCCGGGAGAGAGTGACAGGTAGGCTGGGGACAGATGAGCTGGAGACCAGAAGGACAGGCAGCAGGGATGGAGCGCCAGGCAGTGAGAACCATCCTGTGGCTGATGAGGACAGGGAACTGCTGGCTGGAGGCTCCCCACTGGATCCTGGGCAGAGGTTCACATGAGCAGGCAAAAAAACCCTGCAGATACTAGAGGGGATGGGGATCCAGACATAGCTTGGGGTTGAAGGGCCTTCCCTTCTCTCCATCAGGGGTCACTGTTCTCAGTACTGTGGGTGGGGCTTCAGGGCCCAAGGCACAGAGGGGGGCCCAGAGGCCTCCCAGTGGGAGAAAGAAGGGGCAGGGAAGGAAGCACTTGAGTGTTCCCGGCTTAGGCAGCCAGGGTGAGACACAGAGCAGGAAAACAGAATCCCCGCACAAAGAGGCTGCACTGTGCAGCCAGGTGGGCTTATCCTCGGCCAGGACCAGCCCTGTGGCCTCGATGCCTGTCTCAAACCTTAGCAAACAGAGTCTGCGGGAGCCCTGAGCTGTTTCTCCATGGACCAGCCATGCCTTGCCCTGCCCTTTGCCTCCTCTGCTAATGAGAGCTTTGGATATGACCTCTTAGGTCACAGGAGCTCCAGGACCTGCTCTTGGTAATTAAGTGGGAACCAGCCCCTGAACAGAACTGGCATGGGCTGGGGGGCCAGGGGTGATGGAGGAGGAAGATGCCCTGCATGGAACTCCCCCCTTCCCCCGCCGACACACTCCAGACCTGGGCAGGCTGCTAAGAGCCTCTCCTTTGTCCGGGAGAAGCAGCTGCCCTCCCTTGGCACGGGGGGACGTGACTTGGTGCAACCCCTTCACAACCACCAGCCGGTGACACCAGCGTGGAGAGAATGGGGTGGCACTCTGCAACCCTTCATGCTCTTCCCTGGAGTGGGGAGCTCAAGGCCTCTGTGGCTTCTGCCTCCAGCCTTCAGTGGGGGTCACAGTGCTGTTTCTTCTTCTGTGGTCCTGCCCTGGGGACAGCCCGAGACTCCGCCTGGCTGGCACATGTTAGTCAGTGAGGAAAGGACAGAGGGGTAAGTAAGGAGACAGGAAGGTGAGAGCAACTCTCTGGCTTTCTCCTCGTCCTTCAGGAAGAGTGGCTCAGTCGACTGAGTCGCAGATCTCCTCCACCACCGCGTTGAAGATATGCGGCTGGTCTGCGTACACGTGGTGTGAGGCACCCTCGATCTCCTGTGGAGGGAGGACCCCGCCAGGGGCAGGAGGGCTCTTTATTCTAGGCACTGGAAAGCTGCCACACCATTTCTTTTTCTTGTAAACCTGCTTGCCTGCTGCCCATAAGCACTTGTTTTATCCAAGACAACTGTCCACCTTTCTCCCCATATCTTGGCACTTCCCAGTGGCAACCAGTGAGTCCCAGTGTCTCATCCTTACTTCTCCTACGGTCCCTGACTGTATCTTTTCTTCCACACTAGTCCCACCATGCTCATGTCATCCACAGGTTCGATACCCAGGGCCCATGAGGCACCAGCCTGAGTAAGCACGAAGTGAAAATCCTCCAGTCGTGTCTGACTCTTTGTGATCCCATGGACTATAGCCCACCAGGCTCCTCTGTCCATGGACTTCTCCAGGCAAGAATACTGGAGTGGGTAGCCATAAGTAAGCATACTCCTTAGCAAATGAAGGTGGAGGCAGGAGAATGGTGGGAAGGCTTCTTGGCAGCCTCTACTGTACCCAGCTCTGATTTGGAATGGGGATTACAGGGGAAGAGGGGCAGCATGCCTCCCATGCCTGACTACTGGACAGGAACCTGCCTTTTAGCTTGACTGGCTACACAGCAGTGAGGAACCCTGAATTATATTACAGAGAGCCAACCCTTTCAAATTCATGACCCTATCTCAACCTTTCCACTCCTCTTTCTCCCTGACTCTCCCATCACCCTTCGCTACCTGGGCTCATAGCTACACTGAGTCAATCATCCTGTGCTGCAGGTTGCAAGATTTCCACCTCAGCCTGTCTCCTCTGGTGGCCACCTACCAAGTCTCGGACGTAGGAATCCGGCCGCTGCAGCTTCACCTTTTTTCCCGTGCTGGTGTCTATCCAGGTGTTGGCCCCGTAGATCATGGTGATGGGCACGTCTTTTCGAATCAAGTGAATTCGCTCTAACATGGGGCGCCTGGCCCAGCCGAAGGACTCCATCATGGCTTTGAATGCCGTCTCCCCACTGGAAAAGCAAAATGGGGAGAGGCGATGAGTAAATGCCACAGCATAAAATGTCAATTTGTGGGTCTCTCGGAGGCTGGGGCAGTATTGTTGGCATCTTTTTGTTTACCTCAGAGCCCAGCACTAGGCTCATTAAATATTAGGAAGATTATGAGACAGGACTGAATCTCCAGAGGGTCCGAACACAGATGAGGGAGGAGGGACACACTTGTGAAAACCCCACGGCACTGAGGATTGTTCACTAGCACAGCAGGTTAATATGTATTTAACAGCTGTTGATGTGGCAGCCTGGGCGGAGGGTGGGCACATATGAACAAGACACATGAAGTGCCTGCCCTTCCGGAGTTCCCATTTTCCTCATCCTTCAGGCATTACATAATGAATTACAGGATTAACTTAACTTCACATTTCCCAAGAATTATGAAAGGGTAGTGGAGTTCGAGGAGAACACAGACTAGGGAGTTGGCTGGCTGGGGCTGGAGGAGAGGGTCAAAGGGTTCCTTGAGGTGGGCTCTGAAGGGCAAGAACTACAGAAGCACAGAGGGTTAACTGAGGCGACTGGGGAATGAGACGTTAGTCTTGCGAGGACCCAGGGGGAGTAGCAGTCTGTGCCACCTGAGCAGCAACGACGGCCAATCTAACCTACTTTGCTCCCTGGTCATTTCCTGAGGGAGAGCTTTCAGAGGCCGTGTCAGGAGGGGTCTGCAAGGCTGGAGGGGAAGCCAGCTGTCCGGATGGCTCTGTCACTTCTGTGGGAAGCAGGAAAGGTTGGGGAGACTGGCACCCAGCAGGCTCGGTCTGTTCAGGGGTTATGTCCCCAGTCTCCTTAGCATCCCTGACATGAAGGGGAGCCTGAGTTCTGCACAGGTCACCAGAAACAGAGTCCTTTCCTAAGACACTGCAGCACAGTGGAACAGTCATGGACTCTGGAGTCAGAGAGACATACCTGCAAATCCTGGTTCTACTTTCTTAGCAAGTTGTGGAACCAGAATACACCTTAGTTCTCTCATCTACAAACTGGAGAGAAATTATACCCACTTTTTGAGGTCATTATGAGGAAAATGAAAACATGCACAAAGCCCCTAAGTTTAGTGAAGTAGGTATCCCACCCCCCAGATATTATTCTTTCGCTGAATTATATGTTTTCCGAGGGAATGGTAACAGTTATCATGAACTCAAGATTGCAACTCAAAAAGACTCAGGGGCTTATAACACTGAGTGATGGTGTTTGCGGGAAGCGGCTGGTTATCACCAACATTGTCTCTGCTTCTTCCAGGGCCTGAGTGAGTTGTGTGGCTTAGATGGGAGGCCACTCGTTACACTGAAGTAGGACTGACACTGGGGAACACTTTGAGGAAAGGACTAGGGGTGGGCCGGCAAGGTCTCAGAGGGTATGAGACTGGCACCGAGCCCAGCTGAGAGGGGTCACGAGCAGAAAGCTGATTCGACTGTTGAACTGAGTTTCTAGACCGCTGTTTAAGCAGGGCCCTTCCATCAGTTGAGCTTCCGAGGAATGCTGGATGGACAGTTCCCACGCTGCCTGAAAGCAGTCTGAATTTGAGGTTAATGCTCAGACAGTGCTATTGGAATGCAAAGTCCCAGCTGCTTCACAGCTTCAGGCTGAACAGGCCTGAAATGAGGCAGGGCAATGCTGCTGCTCCCAGTGATCCTGGCTCGCCTGCGATGCCTCCCAGCAGCTTGGGGTGAAGTCTCCACAGAGGTGGTGCCTCGTGGTATCAGCAGCTCACATGGCACTGCCCAAGGGAAGATTACCTCCCTGACTCCGCCCTGGCTGGTGGCTGCCAAGACTGCGGATCACAGGGTACGGGCCAGGGGCCCACTGCCTGAGTTGTCACAAACATAAGCTTGTTGAGATTCTGGGGACATCCTCAATTCTCCAAAAGACAGAAAAGGCATTCCTATCCCAACAGTAAGTATTTCAAGGTGCACAAACATTAAATTTTAAAATGTATAATCTTTCCATCAGCAATTCTATTTGTAGGAATGTAGCCTAGAGGTACAGTCATACGTGTGCCAAGGAAGATATACAAGGAGGTTCTCTGAAGCAATATCACATGATATCTCAGACAGAAAATAACAAGAAAATGAGGGAATTACAGGTCTGGGACAGGAAAAGACTTGCTTCCTTTCTTTTCTTTCTTTTCCTTTACAAAATTACCATGTTCATAATACTTCTTCAGTTAAAAAAAAAAAAAAAGATCTTTGCAAATGTTTTCCAGACTCTTTGCCTGTCAGGCTGCTTATCTCCTGGGAAGAGTAAGGGTCTTCCTCTATAGAAACAGGTGGTATGTTTAATTCATCTATTATCTTCTCCATCCTTTTTTGCCTATCCCTGGGGAAGTCTCTGGAAATAAGCAAGCCTGCTAATGCCTATGTTCCCCTAAGTGGATGAGAGCTCTGTGGAAGAAAAAAATACAGCACAGACTGATCCTGGGATAGTTCTGGAGTTTTCCAGCAGCTGGAGTTTTAGCTCCAAACCCATCGACGTTGACCTGACTCCCAGAGCTGCCCTCACCTGGGATTCTGTGCATTGCAGTGGTAGATATACTCTGATATAGTATCATCATCAAAGAAGTCTGCAAACTTGCGCTTGAAGTCCGGTCGGAATCGCTGTACCAGGCCGGGCCCTAGGAGGAAACAGAACGTGGAGGGGCCACTTTGAGTGGGGAGGGAAGACCCCTGTCATTGTATGTTTTAACAACTTTAACCAAACATTATTTCTCTTAAGGGTTTGTTTGCTTTGTACACTTAAGGTTATAGTGACAGAGCATGTTAAGTCTTTTGGGAAGCTCCAGGTAACTACAAACAAGAGTCAGTTAGTTGCCAAAGAATTTGGACAGTCGAAGGTCACTGAGGAACTGGATTATTTGCAGCTCAATGAAATCCTAAGATCCTTTTCTCCAAGGATCACAAACCCCACAAGAGTCCATGGTTGAGATGCTTTGCTTTTAGGGTCTGAACTATGTTCTCTTTCTCCCTGAGACCATTTATGGCCTTTTAATCTTCTGAAGGTAGAGGATGAAAACAAGAGCCCTCTCAGGTTCAGGCCTGTAACAGAATACAAGTGATGAGATAAACCTAACGCTGGCATCTCAGACTCGGGGCACAGTTTTAGAGAAATCTGTTCCTTCCACCTTTCTTTAAATAGTCCATACACAAGCAGTGGGGCACTTGAAACACACTGTAAAAACTGGGCCTAGTGATCAGCTTCTGGCCTCCAGCTATCTTCTGGTCTGCTCTCTCTGTGAGAGGAGGGGTGAGAGGGAGGCATGGCAGGATCCCCTGGGCACTAGTTCTAGTTCTGACCTCTCCTGGCCTCCTCCATGGCTGCCAGCCACCTGCGCCTACCATACTAGCTCTGATGCATGGCCCTGGCCAGAGGCAAGTCCAGAAATGGGGACAGTGATTAGAACAGGGCTCCTGCCTGGAGGATTATGGGAGGTCTGCTGGAGTGCACAGTGCTGGGTACCCTAAGAAGACCAGTCCTCTGCCCACTTAGTACCCTTCGGCACCTGTGTCTCTTGTTTTCTTTCCTTTCTCCCCAGACTCCTACCTTCTGCTCAAATGCTCACTTTTCTCTTTTACCCAGAGGCATTCTGTTTCTCTTGAAGGGCCTAGAGAGACAACTCTTATTCAGCCACTAGCAATTAACCCCTAATAACTGGCTGCTGAACATTACTGTGTATATACAAGCCATCAGTGCAAGATAGAGTATCACCCACCTTTACCTAAAGGGAAGCTGCATTTACTTCATTAAAAGGCTCCTCTCCAGACAGGAAGGTGCCGGCAGTGTGAGGTCAGAAGGCTGGCGCCTATTAAATTTATGCACTCTGGCTGCCCCGCCTCCTTCCTCCCTTCACTCACAGGATTTGCTAAGAGCTACTGAGTGGTGATGTGGTGTCTGACTGGGGTAGGGCATGGTGTAGAGGGGCTTGCCTGCCTCTGTAGGTGATGCTGGAGACTCTGGTTCTGACCTCTCCTGGCAGCAGATGCTGGGTGAGCTGCAGAGATGGGATCCATAGTGACCACGCTGAAACACCAACAGCTGCCACAAACCCACACATGTAGCATAAAAACTCAGCAGAGGAAGAGTCACCTTGTAACCCCTTTCTGTCTCTCTGGGGGCACAGAGTAGAAGTTCTGCTCCATCTGTCTCTTGACTAGAAAAGCTTTTTCCATGCAGATGAAGGGGGGAAAAAAAACTTTCTGAAACTGCCGACCAAGACATTTGGTCCAGATTAACAGCTTTAAATAATAATGCTAGGCTTATTCCCACTTTTCATGAACAAAAGGGGATGGTGAGAGTCCAGACACAGGGGTGTTTCTAGAACAGGACAGCTGTGGTTGGAGGCGACAGTTTCTCTATCTGCAGGCTACTCACCCCAGGGTCCAGCGACTCGAAGAACAGCCAGTGGATTGGAACGCCCTAGGACAGAGGCCACAGCCTTGAGCCAGGTCGGGGGTGCACGGATCTGGCTGGGGTCAGTTGGTCGGAGGGGAAAGCCCCACGGATCCACCAGGATGAGGTGCTTAACTCTAAAGGAGGAAAAGGGAGAAGACAAGCTTTCTTGGCTTGAGGTACCAGAGCCCTTAAGTTGCCCAGGAAGAGAATAGCTGGAAATGAGTGATGGGAGATTCCCAGCAAGGCACTGTTGTGATGGAGACAGGTGGCTCCTCCTTACCTGTCAGGGTACTTGATCGAGTAGGAAGTGGCCAGGAATCCTCCCAGACTGTGCCCCAGGAGGATCATACTGGGGATTCCCATGCTCTCCCGCCATGTTTCTATTGAGGTCACAAACTCGTCCTCGGCCCCCTCTGGATCCCTCGGGAACGCTGGCCTCGAGCTTCGCCCGAAGCCTAGCAGATCGAAGGTGTGCAGTGTGCGGCGGGTGCTCAGTGAATCCATGTTGAGGATCCAGAGGCCCACGCCGCCCCCGAAGCCGTGCACCATCACCAGTGGGGTGCGGTCCCTGAGCTCAGGGCTCACTGTCACTGTCCAGATCTTGTTCTGGTTTGGAAGGGACACATATCGAGCCAGGAACTTGTTCTGCAGGCCTGGAGAGAGGGGGTCCAGGGCAGAGGGATAAGACTGTGTGCTGACCGTGTCATCTTTTTGCTTGGACTCCCACTTTTCAGCTCTCTCTCATCCACAAACCCTTCCTGGCCTCTCTCACCTTTCCTTTTACAACTCTCTGATCATACAGCCTAAGAGTTCAACTCCAAGTACAGTTTGTAGATGTCTAGTGTTAGTAGTCTTAATTGCTCAGTCACGTCTGACTCTTTGCCACCTCACAAACTGTAGCCTGCCAGGCTCCTCTGTCATTGGATTCTCCAGGCAAAAATACTGGAGTGGATTGCCATACTCTTCTCCAGAGGATCTTCCCGATGCAGGGATTGAACCCGGGTCTCCTGCATTGCAAGCAGATTCTCTACCATTTGAGCTACAGGAAAGATCCTTGTACATATCTTATTTGTAGGCATTAAGAGGGGCCAATGTATTCCTTGGGCTCCCTTTGGCTCCAGGGTGGAAGTGACCCACAGAGCTCTGGCATTCATCACTCTTGTACCTGTATATGCCTGGGGCTTGACCGAGGGAGAGTATCCTCACTGAGGGTATTTGGGAGGGTCAAGCCAGGTCCGTCTTAGGGAAAGATGAAGGTGGGCAGTGTTTGCTCTGCTGGCGTGAAGGCAGTCACACAACAGAGCTACCTGAGGTAAGTACTATGAATTTCAGACAAAGGCTTGAAAACTGACTGTTTTGAGGCTGTACTTACTCAGGCCCATAAGAGAGAGGGTAGCCATGGCTAGGGCAATAGGTGCAGGGCAGGAAAGATCATATGAGAAATATGGGAAGATGGGGCCCAAGGGTCTTGTTTGAGTTGATGGCTGCTGGTGCTCCTAGGGGGATGCCCTGACCCCCCAGAACATTGCCTAGAAGAGCTGGCCAGTGGGAATCCCCAACAACTCTGGTAACTGGATGAAGGGGAGGGTGGCTTATTGGGTAGAATACAAGGAACAGTATTATTAGAGAACATAGGATTGCTGGTCCATAGCTAGGAAGGTGGTAAATCTAAGTGTTTGTCTGATGAGAAAGGGAGAGATGGAAAAAGAATAAGAGAAGGAAGAAGTGAAGGTGTATTTGTACACATTGTGTGTTAATAGCTGGTACAGGGTTTGAGATAAAGTTGTGGGATGTGACAGAAACCAGCATGATGGACAGGGCAGGAGATGTTAAGGAACCGCTATCAGAGAATGTGCATCCTCTGCCCAAACTGCTTCCCTCCAATCATGGACATCCCTTCCTTCCACATCAAGCATTGTCAACCAGGAATCAGTGGGCTCAGTGGGTCAGGCTCTGGGAAGACCCTGTATCCTGGGAGGTGGTACAAGCCACCTTCTACTTACACTGGAGGATCCTGGCTTCTACATTCTTCAGTTGAGACATGGAAGTGGGGCGCCAAGTGGGCAGCCAGCTGCTCAGCCAGCCTTGAGGCCTGGACAGGAACACACAGGAACATTCACTAGCAATATTGCAAACACTGATACTCCCAGTCTTGCTGGAAGTTAAAAAAGAGTTATCAGGGTGCAAGGTGTTTCCCAGGCTCAGGAAACCTGCCCCTGTGGCAGTCACCAATTCCCTGGCTGCCTGATAAACTGTTACTCTTCTCTGGTAAATGGTTATTAGCAACAACACACCCTTTGTTTCAACAGATACACAGAATACTATGTGTACAGCACTTTACAGTTTATAAAGCCCTTTCACATTTTTTATCTCATTTGAGCTTTACAACTCCCCTTTGTTACTGGTTATTATAATGTTCAAGGAGGTTACAAGGGAGGAAAAAAAGCCAACTTTTAACAATGTTTCAGTTCTCCTTTGCCATCCCTAGGACTGTATGTTCCTTTAGAGTAGGACAAATTCCCATGCCACCTGCCCTCCTGGCAGAGTACCAGGGTTGGTGTATGCCTGCTTCCCAGCCCCTGGGAGTCCAGAGCACTGTGTCAGTGGCCAGTGGGGCTCTCAGGCAATCAGTCCAGCCTTGAATGATGTGTTGGGATAGGCAGGGAGTAGGAGGAGGGAGACCTGGGTTCAAGTTCAGCTTTGATTCCCTGATAAGACACATGTTGCCTCTGGCCTTGTTTCCAGATTATAAAATGAGTAGGAAGCTCACCACCAATGGCTTGCAGTAAAACAGGTAAGATAACCTATCTTGTTTTCTACTTTACACCCAGGGGACTTTAAGTCATTGCAGGGTACAGGTTGAAAGTACCAGGGTTAAAGTAATTTTTTTAAAAACCCTAGATTTATGTCATAGTAATGTCATTTATGAGCAGAACGGTGTTGGCCTGATAAATAACCTGTCTTTGAGCATCCAGATATGAAAG
Source organism: Moschus berezovskii (assembly GCF_049115385.1). NCBI lineage: Eukaryota > Metazoa > Chordata > Mammalia > Artiodactyla > Moschidae > Moschus > Moschus berezovskii. Next base: position 97,548,713 of record NC_142468.1, read on the forward strand.
GAATCTCATAAGGTACCTGGGATAAAACAGATGCTCAATGAATTGCTTTTGTTATTCCTCTTCCATCCCATATTTCTCTTTTCCTGAACTCTGCCTGGATGAAGTGGATTTTAGGATGGACACTACAAGCTATAGGAAGGGCCTGTAAACATGAGAATAGTCAAGCAGGGGCATTCTGTGAAGGAGTGAGGGCAACTACTACTAATCCCCTCTCGCTATACACTGGACACCATGCTGCATCATTTGAAGTGCAGAATTTTAGATTAGGCTAGTTCTGTGATTGATGGGGTCGCAAAGAGTCGGACACGACTGAGCGACTGAACTGAACTGAACTGAGTTCCTTAGAAATCTAGTCCAGCCTCTTAATTTAACAGATGAGCAAAGTGATGCCCAAAGAGGCCATACATCTAGTTAGAAAAAGAAGCAGAACCAGGACCTGGATCTCAAATCCAGGTTTCAGGAATTCCCTGGTGGTCCAGTGGTTAGGACTTTGCTTTCACTGCTAAGAAACAAGGCCAAAAAACAACAAAAAAAGTCAAATCCAGGTTTCTCCTTGTGTTTCATCTGGACATTCCAGCCTCAGCTTTTTAAGGCCACACACAGATACTCAATATACAACCAGTTTTACACTTGCCTGCTTTCTGAAAGGACGTGTGACCTAAAGCCAGAGGTCAGAGTTCTAATCCTGGCATCACTACTCACCAGCAATGTGCCCTTAGCACATTATTTAGCCTTTCTCTGTCAGAGTTTACTCATCTTTAAAAGGGAGGTAATAATAGTATCTACTTCATAGGGTTGTCATAAAGATCGAATAAATTAAAGCAGAGAATAATGCCTAGCACAATACACACTCTCAGTAAATGTTCTTTTCATTGGCCAAATCATAAACTATCCATATTCTGTGCTTTTCAAGTAGCAAATCTCAGTTACTCAAATCTTAAGAGGTTTGAATTACTGAGGCTGCAGCTGAAAGTGGTCCATCAATGGCTTTAGCCAGATGAGAGCTGTTGGTGTCAATTCTATGAAGACTCAGAACCCTTCAAATAATCCACTGGGATTCCTTACAGGCTTGAAGTGTGGGCACCAAGAGCACAGAATGTTGCTGGTCTTAGGAGATAAACTTTCTCTCCATCCTACAGAGACTGTGACAAGTCAGAGCATGTCATCTGGACCGCACGTGGCCTCGTATCTGCCCAAAGCAGCACTCAGGAGGGATGCTGTCCCAAGGAACAGCATCATGGGCTGCTCTGCAGAGATCCTCAGATATCCCACCTCTCTTCTTCACTGAAAATGCTACCAGTAAAGTGCTGGAAATAGCACCTGGCACACTATCTGCTCAGTACCACTGGGGAGATGAGGAGGCCTGGGGTGGGGAACTGAGACAAGAAGCAAAGTGGCCCCTTAGCCACGAGCTTAACCTGACTGGGGTGGTCTCATCCCTTTAGGGTCAAGGGATCTTTACCCTGATGGTGGGTGAGGCAGAAGAGGTTCTGTGCTGTGTAAGAAGCCTGTTCTAGACCTCTGTGATCTTGGGGTCTAACTTCTTTGGACACTGGATTGTTCATTTGTAAAATGAAACTGCAGTGACTGAATATCAACTCTAATATTCTGTTTCCCTAAGTCATTGTAGGTATTATAAATTTCCTCTTGAAAGCATCATTTTGGAAGGTACCTCTCCTTGGCGGTGCCTTCAAGCCTGGGAAGCTACTACTGTCATAACGTTATTTAGTTTTGAAAGCAGCTCCAAAATGGGGGGAACACGGGATTCAGGAAAGGCCTAGTTCTGGTATAACCCCGGCTTGGGTGGAAGCTGAGTCATTCTCCAAGCAACTTTTCCTTGTTCCTATCAGACGGTGAACTGCTTGCCACACCACCTACAGGTGGCATCCCAAACTTGATGTCATTAAGATCGCGGTAACAAAATCCAAAAGCTCTAATTCTGAAACCGTAGCATTAAGGAGATTGTTAATGATGATTAAAAACTATCAACTAGGATTGCTGGCGACTAAGCGTCTCGCCGGGCGAAAGCTAAAGGAACTTGCAAGCCTATTAACCCAGACCAATCCCAGCCCAGGGGAGCCCTCTCTCCGCTTTCCAAGCCTTCGCGTCGCGGGGCTAAGCGATGCTCTTCCCACACCTCCGACTCGCGTCCGGGAGCAAACGCTGACTAGCAGCAGACCTGACTGCTACCCCCGCACCCGCGTCCACACACGCTTGCTTTGAGGGACCCGAGACATCACCACTAAATATAATCCCAGGGTGCAGGCACTAGAGGGGGCCGAGGAATGATCGCCGAGACTAAAGTGGAAAGTCAGAATCGCTGGGTTGCAGGCAAGCGTTTTCGTCCATCGTTCCCTCGGCTCTGCGGCTGCAACTCCCGGGCAAAAGCAAAGCAAGCAAACGCAGCCCCCAGCCCTCCCCGGAAGCCGACCTGAAAAGGAAAGGCGGGAAGATGTCTAAAACTGTTCCTCAGCCACAGACAGTCCCGGGTGCACGGCCCGAGAGAGAGGGAGAGAGAGAAAAGAGACAAGGTTAACTCACTGCTGCTCCAGATCATCGGCCATAGTAAACAAGCCCTGCCGGGTCGAGCTGAGCCAGCCCATCCCTCCACCTGACGCCAGCACCAGCTGACCCAGAAGAGCGTCGGATAACAAAGTGGGGCGTGGCCAGCGCCGCGGCCGGGGAGGCGGGGTCGCAGGACTCGCGCTGGGCCAGCCCGGACACGTGAGCTGTTTCTGAGCCCCTACTAAGCTAGGACCCGCAGCCCGGCCACACATCTGGGGACAGTGAGGGAGGTAAGCAGTACTGAAACTGCGAGTTCCTCCGTCAAACCTCCATTCTCTGATAATTAAAAGGTAACAGAATTACCCCTGCACGCTCCCACACACTCTTCCCTATTACAGACCCCAGTCCTCCCAGGTCCTCTCCTTAGCGTTCCTTCTAACCAGATGCTTAAGATGTTTGTGGACACAGTACCAGCGGTGGAACGCTCCTACGAAGGGCCTGGGAGCTGGTGGCCCAAGTAGACTGCTAGATTTTGTAAATGAAACTAGGACGCCTAGTTAAGGTTGAATTTCAGATAAACACCAACTACTTTTTTAGAGTAAGTCTGTCCTGTGCAATATTTGGGACATAACTGAGCATCCTATATTTTATCTGGCCACCCCAAACTTAAGCCACGCCTGCCAAGATGAACATTCCTCAGCCCCGGGGATGTCTTTGGCCCCAGCCTGGTTCTCAGGAACAAGGTGGCTCAACCCCAGGTCTCCATCAGTTTGGATGATCCCTGCCTCCCCTGCCCCCAGGAGGGAAGTTGAAGGACTAAACCTGGGTCGGTTTTAAGTAGCTGGAATGGGGGGCGGGGTTGGGGGGGGTGAGGTGGTGAGGGGAGAGAGGTCCTGATTGGTTTGCTCAGCAGAGGAGCCAAATCTTAAGGCTGGCTGGCTCCAGAACTTACCTGAACTGGATAACAAGGCCTGATGTCCCTGGAGTGGGCATCCTCTTGATAAGGTTAAAAACCGACTAGAAGTAGTGGAGGATGGGAGAATACTGATGGTAGGGTTTGTCAAGGTGGGTTTTTTTGGTTTGTTTTTTTAGGCTTTCTGCTGGACTCAGGAGAGTCTGAGATTTCTTTCATGTAACATAGTGTTAAACTGATCTGATTATCATAAGGGCAGGAAGTTCAAGAGAATGGGTATTTAATACACTATTGATACTGTCAGGCGAGTGTATGCTCCTTGGTTCTTTGTCTCGTCACACGAAAGACTCGGAGTGACGGACATTAAAGCCCCCTCGGCGTGTCACAGCTCTCGGGTCTTGGACAGACCGTGTTATAGCTCTTTTAGACAAATCAGTGTTACAGCTCTATTTATTTAGAAGATAGCAGGAAAATCCATCTTCGAGGCGTGAGGGCACGTCGGCCCAAAGACTCAAAGAGAAGAGCGCCCGAGCTCACGGGTGGTGGGGGGTGGAGGGGGGCGAGAGAGCTCCAGCCCTTTGGCTCCTCTTTTTGTTTTTTTTCTCCCCTTGGGCCGATCCTATGCAAATTGGGCTTAGTCAGGAGCGCTGTTCTACCTGAAGTCCTCACTCCGGTCCTCAGACCTTCCTTTGACCTTCCTTGGTTCTATTTTCGCGGGCTTTTCCCTTACTTGTCTTTTAGCCACTGCCATTTTGGACTCCTTTTCCCTATTCTATCTACCTAACAATACTATGTATGAAATAGGTTAAGGAGAACCTACTGTATAGCCCAAGGAACTCAGTGCTCTGTGGTGACCTAAGTGAGAAGGAAATCCAAAAAAGAGGGGACATATGTATACGTATAGCTGTTTCTCTTTGCTGTACAACAGAAACGAACACAACATTGTGAAGCAGAACGGAAAGGCTCCCCACTCCAGTATTCTGGCCTGGAGAATTCCATGGACTGTATGGTCCACGGGATCAAGCAAAGAGTGGAACAGGACTGAGCGACTTTCACTTTCACACTCCAATAAAAATTAATTAAAAAAAAAGAGAGAATGGGCATTTTTAGAGCTTAGGGGTCTGGGAATTTGCAAGGTGTGGGGCAAAGCAGTACTAACAAACCACAGAGTGGTCCCAAACCTCAGGGTGCATGACCATCATCTGGAGGGCTTGTTTAAAAATTCAGGTTTCCAGGACTTCCCTGGTAGTCAGTCCAGTGGTTAAGGCCATGCTTCCAATGCAGGGTTTGAACCCTGGTTGGGAAACTAAGATCCCACATGCCTGTGAGGTGCAGCCAAAAAAAAAAAGTTTCTAAAACCCTACCCTCTGAGATTCTAATTCATTAAGTTTGGTTTGATGCTAATAGCTGTATTTTTCAGAGAAGGCAATGGCAAACCACTCCAGTACTCTTGCCTAGAAAATCCCATGGATGGAGGAGCCTGGTAGGCTGCAGTCCGTGGGGTCGCTAAGGGTCGGACTCAACTGAGCGACTTCACTTTCACTTTTCACTTTCACACATTGGAGAAGGAAATGGCAACCCACTCCAGTGTTGTTGCCTGGAGAATCCCAGGGATGGGGGAGCCTGGTGGGCTTCCATCTATGGGGTCACACAGAGTTGGACACAACTGAAGTGACTTAGCAGCAGTAGCAGTAGCAGCTGTATTTTTAGGAAGCACTTCAGATGCTAAAGTTCAGTAGGACTCATTGGAAATTAGAAGATAATTTCTAGGGTCAGAATTCTGGGTGCAATTTTGGCTTTTCAGCTTATCTGCTACATGATTGTGAGTAAATTATATAGCATCTCTAAATTTTCTTCCTCTGTCTCCTATCTTGTTGTAAGAATTAACCAAGATAATTCAAACATTTAGTATATTTGTTTATGCTAAAAAGTAACTATTATTATTAACATACCTATTCAAAGCCCAGCATTATGTTAAGCGCTAAGAGCACCATTATCAAAAGTAAAGAAACAGGGACTTTCCTGGTAGTCCAGTGGCTAAGAATCATTTCACTGCAACAAAAGATCCTGCATGACACAACTGGAACCTAATGCAGCCAAATTAATTAATTATAAACACACACACAAACCAAGGTGTTATGAAAAGGGAATATTGCCTATAATTCCAATAATCAAAGAATGTTACCTGCCGTTCCGGTAAACAATGAATGTTGCCTGCCATCAGGTCATCAGCCAGAGTAAATGCTGGTTGCCCACTCAGCCTCCCCCCTCCCACCCCCTCACCGCCCCCCTCAATGGTGTGCCCTGAAGGGAATTCAGGATGGAGATAAACAGGAAGCTGTCTGTCCTAGATAGTTAAGATGCATATCTAAGGAATAATTCTTCTTATACGTAATCAAGGACTAAAATCACTAACTTGAGATATCTGGTTTTTGTGATTTCCATGTTCCACTACATGTCTCCACCCCCTGACACTCCCACCCCCATCCCCCATCCCCAGCAAAAACTGCAGTATATCCTGCTCCTCCCTTACTTCTTGGGAGCAGTTCCTCAAAGCAGTCTGAGAGGCTGTCTTCTGGGTTATAGTCCTCAGTAAGGTCCCCAAATAAAACTTAACTCTCAACTTTTAGTTTTTGCAATTTTTCTCTGACTGACAGTGTCAAGGGCTTTTGGAAGCTGTACCATACAGGATATTCCAGGCTACATCACTGTTAGACAGGTTAACAGAATCTCCCACTTTTCAGAAAACCTGTAAGATGTAGAACTTTTCAGGGTAAGAAGACCTGGCTGAGCGCCGAAGAATTGATGCTTTTGAACTGTGGTGTTGGAGAAGACTCTTGAGAGTCCCTTGGACTGCAAGGAAATCCAACCAGTCCATCCTAAAGGAGATCAGTCCTGGGTGTTCATTGGACAGACTGATGCTGAAGCTGAAACGCCAATACTTTGGCCACCTGATGCGAAGAACTGATTCATTTGAAAATACCCTGATGCTGGGAAAGATTGAAGGTGGGAGGAGAAGGAGATGACAGAGGATGAGATAGTTGGATGGCAACAGTGACTCAATAGACATGAGTTTGAGCAAGCTCTGGGAGTTGGTGATGGACAGGGAGGCCTGGCGTCCTGCAGTCCATGGGGTCGCAAAAAGTCAGACACAACTGAGTGACTAACTGAATTCAACTGATGACCTGGCTGGAATTGATATTAGACCTCATCTTTTGAGGCAGTGCAGAGGTGTTTGTATTTTGTCTTTGTGTGCCAAATCAGCTCTACTGTAGAGGTTGGGCATGAGTAGGAAACTTGAACATATGGAAAATGCCTTTTATAACTAAAGTTAAGAGATCTCTTAAGATGTCCCTGTTACTGAACTGAACTTGTGTCCACTCACTGTGCAGCAAAGCTAATTTGTTGACACTGGGTTTGGTGAAGGAAAGTATAGTGGTTATTGTAGGCCCCCAGCCAGAAGTACAAGTGGCTTCTGCTCAGAAGACCTGAACTCCCTGAAGGCTTTCATGAAAGGGTTATTATTTTTTCTTTTTTAAAAAACTTGTTTATTAAAAATTTTAAAAATCAATATATTTTAATAGATATTGTGACTTCCCTGGTGGCTCAGACAGTAAAGCGTCTGCCTACCATGCGGGAGACCCGGGTTCGATCCCTGGGTTGGGAAGATCCTCTGGACAAGGAAATGGCAACGCACTCCAGTACTCTTGCCTGGAAAATCCCATGGACAGAGGAGTGTGGTGGGCTATAGTCCATGGGGTTGCAAAAGAGTTGGACACGACTGAGCGACTTCATTTTTTTTTTTAATAGAAGTATAATTGATTTACAATGTTGCATTAATTTCTTCTGTACAACAAAGTGATTCAGTTATACACATACATACATTCTTAAAGGCAACATTTGAGGTGAGGGTTACAAGGTGCATGACTTTCTTCTGATTGGTTGGTGGTGAGCTAATAGGGTGGGGTTTCAGGAATTTTAATCATCAGCCTTCTGGTTCCAACCAGTCTGGGGTCTATGAGCTTGTGTTCAGCATGTAGTCACCATCCTCCACCTGGATTGGGGGGCGTTAGTTCCTGCAGAACACCTCAAACATAAATGTCAGAGCATTATGTATATTCTTTGGGGAGGAACCAGGGCTGCTTTAAATTGTCTCTTGCCTGCTTGTCCTTTGTTTCTGTGTTCCCTCATCTCCCTAATTAGTAACTGCTTGGGTCTGCTCTTTGGCACTCAGGGAAGGTCTAGGAGACCAAAGACTTTTTCTTAAAAATAATTTTATTTATTTACTTATTTTTGGCTGTGCTGGGTCTTCCTTGCTGCTCGGACTTTTCTCTAGTTGGGGCTACTCTTCGTTGCAGTGAACAGACTTCTCGTTGCCGTGGATCCTCTTGTTGTGGAGCGTAAGCTCTGGGCTTGCAGGCGTCAGTCGCTGTGGCTCATGGGTTCAGTAGCTGCAGTTCCAGGGCCCTAAAGCACAGGCTCAAGAGCTGTGGTACAAGGGCATGTGGGATCTTCCCAGATCGGGGATCAAACCCATGTCTTCTGCCTTGGCAGGTGGATTCTTTACCACTGAGCCACCAGGGAAGCCACAAAGCCTTTTTCTACAAACAAGAAACAGGGGACACACAGGAGCTTTTGTACCAGTGAGGGTCCTACAGGGCTCTGCTTGGTTTCATCCCCAGAGCTATCTCAGGGTTAGGCTGGATCTGTTAGAATTACAGATTGGAGAAGACTCTCAGGGCCTGCCCTAGGCAGGTCTCTGGGGAGAAACACAAGGTACTTGTTTCTCCCTAGCTTCAAGATAAAATACATTGTGTACAAGTGTATTTTTTACCTCTAACATACATGATATTAAGTATGATTTTATGTATGATTAAAGTAAAGAAAAGGAGAAAAGGAAAGATATAAGCATCTGAATGCAGAATTCCAAAGAATAGCAAGGAGAGATAAGAAAGCCTTCCTCAGTGATCAATGCAAAGAAATAGAGGAAAACAACAGAATAGGAAAGACTAGAGATCTCTCCAAGAAAATTAGAGATACCAAGGGAACATTTCATGCAAAGATGGGCTCAATAAAGGACAGAAATGATATGGACCTAACAGAAGCAGAAGATATTAAGAAGAGGTGGCAAGAATACACAGAAGAACCATACAAAAAAGAGCTTCATGACCCAGATAATCAAGATGGTGTGATCACTCACCTAAAGCCAGACATCCTGGAATGGGAAGTCAAGTGGGCCTTAGAAAGCATCACTACGAACAAAGCTAGTGGAGGTGATGGAATTCCAGTTGAGCTATTTCAAATCCTGAAAGATGATGCTGTGAAAGTGCTGCACTCAATATGCCAGCAAATTTGGAAAACTCAGCAGTGGCCAAAGGATTGGAAAAGGTCAATTTTCATTCCAATCCCAAAGAAAGGCAATGCCAAAGAATACTCAGACTACCGCACAATTGCACTCATCTCACATGCTAGTAAAGTCATGCTCAAAATTCTCCAAGCCAGGCTTCAGCAATATGTGAACCGTGAATTTCCAGATGTTCAAGCAGGTTTTAGAAAAGGCAGAGGAACCAGAGATCAAATTACCAACATCCGCTGGATCATGGAGAAAGCAAGAGAGTTCCAGAAAAACATCTATTTCTGCTTCATTGACTATGCCAAAGTCTTTGACTGTGTGGACCACAATAAACTGTGGAAAATTCTGAAAGAGATGGGAATACCAGGCCACCTGACCTGCCTCTTGAGAAACCTGTATGCAGGTCAGGAAGCAACAGTTAGAACTGGACATGGAACAACAGACTGGTTCCTAATAGGAAAAGGAGTACATCAAGGCTGTATATTGTCACCCTGCTTATTTAACTTATATGCAGAGTACAACATGAGGAACGCTGGGCTGGAAGAAGCACAAGCTGGAATCAAGATTGCCAGGAGAAATATCAATAACCTCAGATATGCAGATGACACTACCCTTATGGCAGAAAGTGAAGAAGAACTAAAGAGCCTCTTGATGAAAGTGAAAGAGGAGAATGCAAAAGTTGGCTTAAAACTCAACATTCAGAAAACAAAGATCATGGCATCTGGTCCCATCACTTCATGGCAAATAGATGGGGAAGTAGTGGAAACAGTGTCAGACTTTATTTTTCTGGGCTCCAAAATCACTGCAGATGCTGATTGCAGCCATGAAATTAAAAGACGCTTACTCCTTGGAAGGAAAGTTATGACCAACCTAGACAGCATATTAAAAAGCAGAAACATTACTTTGCCAACAAAGGTCCGTCTACTCAATGCTATGGTTTTTCCCGTGGTCATGTATGGATGTGAGAGTTGGACTGTGAAGAAAGCAGAGCGCTGAAGAATTGATGCTTTTGAACTGTAGTGTTGGAGAAGACTCTTAAGAGTCCTTTGGACTGCAAAGAGATCCAACGAGTCCATTCTAAAGGAGATCAGTCCTGGGTGTTCATTGGAAGGACTGATGCTAAAGCTGAAACTCCAATACTTTGGCCACCTCATGCGAAGGGTTGACTCATTGGAAAAGACTCTGATGCTGGGAGGGATTGGGGGCAGGAGGAGAAGGGGACGACAGAGGATGAGATGGCTGGATGGCATCACCAACTCGATGGACATGAGTTTGAGTGAACTCCGGGAGTTGGTGATAGACAGGGAGGCCTGGTGTGCTGCGATTCATGGGGTTGCAAAGAGTTGGACATGACTGAGCGACTGAACTGAACTGAAAGTATGAATATGATCTTTATGAATGGAAACTAATTTTTAACAAACCCTCTTTCCTGTGCCTGTAAATCACATTAAATTTTCCAGGTGGAACTGATGACCTGATAGCTTATGAATGCCAGGGGTAGACTGTTCTTTGGTTTGAAGTTGGTATCATTGCCTTTTGAATGAACTATGAATAAGGTTTGACCCTCAGATTAAACAAAGAAAGTGAGTAAAATAGCTTTAAAGTCACTCTCTCCAGTATGATAGCCATTAACCACATGTGGCTACTTGCTGTTGCTGCTGCTGCTAAGTCGCGTCAATCGTGTCCGACTGTGCGACCCCATAGACGGTAGCCCATCAGACTCCGCCGTCCCTGGGATTTTCCAGGCAAGAATACTGGAGTGGGTTGCCATTGCCTTCTCTGCATGTGGTTACTTAGATTTGAATTAATAAAAAATCAAAGTTCCTTAAGTCACATTAGCTACATTTCAAGCACCCAACAGCCACCCACATGTGTCTAGTGGCTACCGTATACTGCATGGCACATAGGCTTTTTTATCATCACAGAAAATTCTATTGGACAGCGTTGCTCAAGCAGTGATGATTTCAGTCCCATGTTATGAAGAGTGTTTGGCCCTTGTAAAGGACAATATGGTAAACTCTCTTATGGGTGTCAGGGAGGAAGCAAGATTGAGGGGTTCTTTTTATGGGAATCCCTAAGACTAGAAGGGAAGAAAATGAAAGAAGCCTGTAAAGTTACTCTGTTCCATTGGGGACTACAAGTTCAGTTATGTTAGGATGAAGGATATGGGCTTAGTGAAGCTATTTGCTGCTGTAGGGCTTCCATCAGAAACTTGATACTTGAGAAATTTGACTTTGTACTGTTTGCAATTAGATTCCTCAACATTTTTTTTAAAAGAAAATAATAACCTATTTATTTTATTAGAAAACAAAGTAAAAGAAAAGAAGATTCCTTTTTCTGTACTCAAACAACAAAACTTCTGACACCAAATGTGTGGATTTTCTCATCCTAGGCATTTTCCCAGTTCTCAGTCGACACCCGCTAGGTATTCCTAATATTACTCAGTTCTGGCGCTGACTGCCCTGACTTAGTGCAGGTTAAGAACTGGTTAAGAACCAGGTTAAGAACTCAGTCCCACAAGACTCTCCCCTCCTTCTACTTTAGATGCCAATCTCAAGTTCAGGTTTCGCCTGTGCCTCTGATCACTGGCTATAATTTGGAGGTTCCCAAGACCCCCTCCTAAGGTTTGATAACTTACTGCAATGGTTCACAGACCCAGGAAAACAATTTACTTACTAATGTTAAAGAAGAAACAACAGGGAATTCCCTGGTAGTCCAGTGGTCAGGACTTCGTGCTTTCACTGCCAAGGATGTGGGTTCCGTCCCTGCTTAGGGAACTAAAAAACAAAAACAAAACACAAAAACCAACCAAACAAAAAAAGCACAACAGGTCCAAAATGGAGTCACTTGTGCTAAAACCAGTTTCTAATTAGTCAATGCAGAATTTTCTGGTCAGGACCAATGATATGCTTTCCATCCTCCAAAGAAAGGTTAGGTAATTTGTCACAAAGACCCATTCTGTCTCCCATAGGTAGGTTATCTAAACCTGAAATAAATCTTTTTACTTATTTATTGCTTTTTTTGACTGTGCTGAAAGGCAAGCAGGATCTTAGTTCCCTGACCAGGGATCAAACCTCTGCCCCCTGCTGCAGAGGAAGCATGGAGTCTTTAAGCACTGGACTACCAGGGAAGTCCTGAAATAATCTTTTTTGTTTATGATTTTCCTGTCTTGTTTCTAAAAACCTCTTCCTTTCTGTAACTCTTTGGAGCTCTTCTCTACTAGTAAGTTGGGATGCTGCCTGATTCCTGAGTTGTTCAGTAAAGTCTGTTAGATCTTTAAAATTTACTTTGTTGAATTCTTGCTAACACTAGATTACTGGTTTATTATAAAAAGATACAATTTAGAAACAGCCGTAAGGAAGAGATGCACAGGGTGAGATACAGGGGAAAGGCACATAACTGCCTTTATCTTTTAGGCTGTGTCACCCTCCCAGCATCTAAATGTGATCAGCAACTCATAAGTTCTCAGAACCCCTTTGGTTAGAGTTTTTTATGGAGGCTTCATTACATAGGCATGATTGATTATATAATTGTCTACTGGTGATTGAATTCAGTCTCCAGCCCTTCTCCCCTCACTGCACCTTGAGAAGGAAATGAAAGTTCCAACCTTGGAATCATGTGGTTGGCTTCCCTGGCATCCAGCCTCCATCCTTAGGGACTTTCCAAAAGTCACTTCATTAATATAAACTCCGGTGTGGTGAAAGGGGCTTGTTATGAAAAACAAAAGACATTCCTTCCACCTTTATTGCGCTGGAGCTATTTTTTAGAAACGGGACAAAAACAAAGATAACAAAAAGATGCTCCTATTGCTTTTACCACTTAGGAAATAATGAGGGTTGAAAGCTCTGTGCCAGACCTGGAGATGAAGAACAAATATGTATTTCTTATTGTATCACACTGTCATACAAAGAAAGGGGGTTTTGGCCACACTCGGAGAAGGCAACGTCAACCCACTCCAGTACTCTTGCCTGGAAAATCCCATGGACGGAGGAGTCTGGAAGGCTGCAGTCCATGGGGTCGCTGAGGGTCGGACACGACTGAGCGACTTCACTTTCACTTTTCACTTTTATGCATTGGAGAAGGAAATAGCAACCCACTCGTGTTCTTGCCTGGAGAATCCCAGGGACCGGGGAGCCTGGTGGGCTGCCATCTATGGGGTTGCACAGAGTCGGACACGACTGAAGTGACTTAGCAGCAGCAGCAGCAGGCCAAAGTTTAAAGGGTGGAACTGTTCCATGCAGTAGCAGAGAGAAGAAAAAAAGGGATTTGAAGGAGAAAGTGAAAATAAAAGGGAAAAGAACTGGAAAATAGACTTTTTCACACTAAGATTGTCTTTAGAAGAGTCCTCTCCTTAGGAAGATATGTGTTTCTTTTGATAAAGAATGTCATTTCTTACCATAGTGAGATACACTGTACATTCATGGCTTTTGTTTATCAGGGGACCTTCTTGACCTTCCACTTTCCCATTGTTTTATGATGTTGAGTATTTAAGGGTAGCAGAATATGCCACCCCAAACTATGCCACTTTAGTATAGCATTATTTTGAGCTGAAGGCAACTGAGAAGACACAGATACAAGAAAAGTTCTGGACTTCCCTGGTGGTCCAGTGTTAAGAATTGCCTGCCAATGCAGGGGACACGGGTTTGATCCCTGATCCAGGAAGATTCTGCAGGCTGCTGGGTAACTAAGCCCGTGCTCCACAGCTACTGAGCCCACATGCCGTAACCACTGAAGTCTGAATGCCTAAAACCTCTGCTCCACAACAGGAGAAGCCACCTTAATAAGAAGTTCATGCACCAGAACTAGAGAGTGAGCCCCCGTTCACCACAACTAGCGAAAACCTGCGAGCAGCAGAGAAGACCTAGCACAGCCAAAACCAAAAATAATAATTAAAAATAAAGGTTCTCTGCCCTCCTCTTATTTGCCTAAAAGCAGGACAGAAAGGTGTTCCTGCTCCTCTCTCTACTGGGAAGGACAGAAAACTCTTGACCTTATCAACCCAGAGAGGGCACCAGAGGAATCTACATAACAGACGCTACTAACTGGCCCTTATTTTTCATATATTTACTTGCTCAACTTCATATATTTACTCACAACTTGCTTTGAATTTCTAAACTCAAAGTTGTTTTCCTCTATCTTGTTACTTCTCTGAAAGTTTATTGCTTTCATGGGTTAAGATACTACTGTTAAAAACAAGACAACATGCTCAAAATGGAGTCACTTATGCTAACTTAATTACAATTCCAGTGCTCCCAGAAATGGAATCTTAAACTAGACAATCAGGGATTGCCTGATCAGTACTGTGTGCATGTGTGCCTGCTTAGTCGCTTCAGTTATGTCTGACTCTTTGCAACCCTATGGACTGTAGCCTGCCAGGCTCCTCTGTCCATGGGATTCTCCAGGCAAGAATACTGGAGTAGCTTGCTGTACTATTAGGGAATCTGCCTGATAGATCCCTGCCATCCCCTAAAAGGATTTCCCTGGTGGTTCAGATGGTAAAGCATCTGCCTACGGGAGAACTGGGTTTGATCCCTGGGTCAGGAAGATCCTCTAAAGAAGGAAATGGCAACCCACTCCAGTACTCTTGCCTGGAAAAGCCTATGGATGGAGGAGCCTGGTAGGCTACAGTCCATGGGGTCGCGAAGAGTTGGACATGATTGAGCAACTTCACTTCATCCCCTAAAGGAAAATGACCTTGCTGTAACTAATCTGATTTTTGTCTAGTATAATTAACAGTTCTGTCTCCTTTCTGCCTATGAAAGTCTCTTATTTTAGATAACTCCTCAGAGCACCTTTATATCTTTTGGTTGGATGCTGCCTGACTCATAAATTATTGAAGAAAGCCAATAAAATCTTTACATTTGCTGAGTTGAATTTTGCTTTTTAACATTATATAAGCCCAAGTTCTGACCACCCTTTTGAGTCACTACTGACTGTTCCCCGTGCATGTGCATGCATCTGTTAAGAAACATGTTGGTTTTCCTCTTGTTAATCTGTCTTTCGTCAGTCTAATTACAGGCCCGATGAACCTGAGTAGAGGGAAATAGTTTTTCTTCTCTAACAGTGTTTCAGTAACAAAAGGTCTAAGTTCTACACTGATTTCAGCTTCAACTTATAAATTTGATTTGTGCTCTGAAAGCCGTAAGAGTTGCAGTCCCTCCAGTACCCATTATTTTGCATGCCCAAATATTGGGGCTCTGTGCTTTGCCCAACTTCTAATTATTCAGAGAAATAACAAAGTAGATATAGTTAATTACCTGGGTTAATGATAGTTAATAAGAACAAACATTTCCTTAATATTTACTTTGTGTCAAGTGCTGTGTTAGTTACTGTTAACATTATCTCATTTAATCCCCACAACCTTTGAACTAAAGAATGTCTCGCTTGTCATGTATCTCTAAAAGGACTGAGTCGTTAGTCACTGGGGTGGCTGACCTTCAACACACTCTGAAAGGAATCGAGGGCAGAGATTAGGAATGAGGCACTCTGTGCTTTGGGAAAACTGGCAGAACAGGCCTTCAGATGGATATTTTCAGGAGAAAATTTGAATCCAATTGAGACAGGAGGGAAGGAGGCAGGGCACAACCATTAAAAGAATGATACACAGGGGAATTTCCTGGTGGTCCATTGGTTAGAACTTGGTGCTTTCACTGCAGGGGCCCAGGTTCAACCCCTGATGGAGGAATTAAGATCCCACAAGCCATGTGGCCTGCCCCCTGTCCCCCCCCACCAAAAAAAAAATAGAGGATAGGACAAATACCATTTAGAACCAAGTAGGCCCAAGATGGTGGGAAATTCAAATTCCAGTAGACCTTGAGCCTCATTATAAGCTCACTGTAATACATGTACATGCTCAATGACATACCCACAGGCACCATGACAGTTCTGAGATTGGCCATAAAAGCTCCAAAAGTGAGTGGTAACCCAATTTCTAGAAACCCCAACTCCTTTCTCCAAATAGTTGGAATAATCTTCCCACTTGTTAGCCTATGAAATTACCCAGCCTATAAAAACTAACAACCATGGGGCTTCTCTCTTTCTGAGATGGCCCACGCTTTGTCTATGGAGTATGTAACTCCCTCAATAAACCTGCTTTCACTCTACTTCATCTAGTTCTTGAATTCTTTCCTGTAGGAAGCCAAGGACCCTCATTTTGTGGCTTATCCTGGGGTCTTGCCCAAGACTTGGGAAGTGACCATCCTCTCATGCCCCATTTTCCTGCAACACAACTTCTTGCATTTTCCCATACTTAGAAAAGCACTAAAATCATTCACTAAGGTTTCTGTGCCTTGTGACTAGCAGCAGCCCCTTCCAAGATGTGCCTGACAGCACTTACCCGCTCCCTTCTCCACAATCACAGACATGATCACCTCTCCCCTACCTCTTCAGAGCAGTTCCTCAGAGCTACCTGAGACACTGTCTCTTGGGCTATAGTCCTCAGTAAATCCCCAAATAAAACTGAAACTCACAGCTCTCACATTGGGCATTTTTACTTTAGTCAACAATCCAATAAGCCAGGTATTGTTCTTTCCATTCTGAACAAGAGGAAAATGAGGCTGTCAGACTAACTGACTTGTTCTGGATTAGAGAACCAGTCAACAGCAGGGCTTCCCTGGTGTCTCAGTGGTAAAGAATCTGCCTGCCAATGCAGGACACATGGGTTTGATCCCTGGGTCTGGAAGATTTTCTGGAGAAGGAAATGGCAACCCACTCCAGTATTCCTGTCTGGGAAATCCCAAGGACAGAGGAGCCTGGCAGGCTACAGTCCACAGGGTCGCAAAGAGTCGGACATGACTTAGCAACTAAACAACAACAAAACAGCAGAATCAAGGCTGAAATCCAGGATTGTCTGACTCTTGCGTATGTTCACTACTCAGGACATGACTTTTTACATAGAGATTCTGATTTAAAATACTGAAACTAACACTAGTATTAACAATTTCCCATTGAGAAATCAGTCAAAAAAATGTTTCAATGATTATAGAATCATAAACTGAACACAGAAGACTACTTCTTGCTGTTTTTAGTCCAGAAAGCTTTAGTTCATTATATTGGTGTTTGACTTTGCAGATCTCAGAAAAAGATGTATTCAGTGAGTGAATTTGATGTTTTTCATCTCTTCTGCTTTCCCCCTTTGGGAGTTCCTGTGGAGATGCTAATGATGATAGTAGACAAGGATCAAAGATAGACAAAACATAAGGGAGAGACTACTGGAAGGAGCCTGGGTGATTCCCCTCAGGAATCCACTCCTAAATGATTAAACAGCATCTGCCTAGTCTTTAAAGTTTGAAGTTGAATACTGGTGAGGAAGCTACTGTCCTACTTAGTGATGAGGCAGGGAGAAAGTTTCAACTTGTCAGAGAAACTGAGGCTTCTTGCCTTATATTGAAATTCAGAACTGGCATGGTTATGCACTTTTTTCTCAGCAATATAAGAGAGTTTAGATTGAAGTTCTGATAACAGTGTAAATCTCCATGAGTGTGAATATGAATATATCTTCAAATAGATTGTAAAGTTTTTTGAGGACAGGGATTACATCTCTTCTTTCTAGAACTAAGCAAGGTTTTGCTCACGACTGTTAATCAGTACATTTGTGATGCTCATTTGGTTCCAGTTTAAACACAAATAAAAAGTGAAAATGAATGAAGGAAACTTGCTGTTTTAGGAATTTTGCTTGAATGCCTAGGATAGTTCAGTTCAGTTCAGTTGCTCAGTCGTGTCTGACTCTTTGCGACCCCATGAATCACAGCACGCCAGGCCTCCCTGTCCATCACCAACTCCCGGAGTTCAAAGTTATTAAATGTAAGCTGTAAAAATACCTGGTTCATGTACTACTTGCAGCTCAGAGGGATAAAGACTAGGTCCAGAAGCTCAGATTCATATGAAATTAAAACGCAGAAAATGAGACATTACTTTGCCAACAAAGGTCTGTCTAGTCAAGGCTACGGTTTTCCCAGTGGTCATGTATGGATGTGAGAGTTGGACTGTGAAGAAAGCTGATCGCCGAAGAATTGATGCTTTTGAACTGTGGTGCTGGAGGAGACTCTTGAGAGTCCCTTGGACTGCAAGGAGATCCAACCAGTCCATTCTAAAGATCAACCCTGGGTATTCATTGGAAGGACTGATGCTAAAGTTGAAACTGCAATACTTTGGCCACCTCATGTGACGAGTTGACTCACTGGAAAAGACTCTGATGCTGGGAGGGATTGGGGGCAGGAGGAGAAGGGGACAACAGAGAATGAGATGGCTGGATGGCATCACCGACTGGATGGACATGAGTTTGAGTGAACTCTGGGAGTTGGTGATGGACAGGGAGGCCTGGCGTGCTGTGATTCATGGGGTCGCGGAGAGTTGGACACAACTGAGTGACTGAACTGAACTGAAGGTATATCTTATTTTTTATAAAAAGTTAAAATGCTAGATATGAATAGTTAATCTCACTTGTTAAAATACAAACCCTCAAACCTTTAGTTTCCTCTGAAAAATAAATTGGAGCGGGTAGGGTTTGAATCAGGCACCAGACAATGCTCTTACAGGCCTTTCAGAGCTGTCATTCTGGGATAGCACGACAGGTTCAAGATGATAGCTTGGGAATAGAAGGCTGCTAAACTTGATCATATACTCTTATGCAATTTAATGGACTTTCTCTCCGCCCCTGCCCATTACCAGCTCTTTTAAGACTATATCATATTTCCCTGAGGATACCTACAATCTAGCAAAACGACCTACAATTTAGCAAAATGGGGGCTGGAGGACGCGTCCAATAAATGTCTGCTGATTGAATGAACACCTGCGGGCCTAGGTTTTACCGTTCTTATTCCTAAGCGTCCTCAAGAGGTCAGCTCCCAAATTGAGTTCAGGGTCGGGTGGAGGTCGAGCTCCCCCACTTCCGCCCCGCACTTGCCTTCTCCAATAACCAAATCTAAACTGATGCATACGCAGTGACCGGCTCCGGTGGTTCTCACTGCGGGACAACTTGACTTCCTCTAATGATCTGGGACAGGCATCCGCAGTTAGTGCTCTTAACAGAATTAGGGCCGAGCGGGTACCGAAACCCAGGAAGAGCCAGACATTGACTTAGTTCAGTTCAGTCGCTCAGTCATGTCCGATTCTCCGCGACCCCATGAATCACAGCACGCCAGGCCTCCCGGTCCATCACCAACTCCCGGAGTTCACTCAAACTCATGTCCACAGAGTCGGTGATGCCATCCAGCCATCTCATTCTCTGTCGTCCCCTTCTCCTCCCGCCCCCAACCTTTCCCAGCATCAGAGTCTTTTACAGTGAGTCAACTCGTCGCATGAGGTGGCCAAAGTATTGCAGTTTCAGCTTTAGCGTCAGTCCTTTCAATGAACACCCAGGATTGATCTCCTTTAGAATGGACTG
Source organism: Moschus berezovskii (assembly GCF_049115385.1). Lineage (NCBI taxonomy): Eukaryota > Metazoa > Chordata > Mammalia > Artiodactyla > Moschidae > Moschus > Moschus berezovskii. The sequence goes on from NC_142468.1 coordinate 97,567,868, forward strand.
GTTGGATCTCCTTGCAGTCCAAGGGACTCTCAAGAGTCTTCTCCAACACCACAGTTCAAAAGCATCAATTCTTCGGCGATCAGCTTTCTTCACAGTCCAACTCTCACATCCATACATGACCACGGGAAAAACCATAGCCTTGACTAGACGGACCTTTGTTGGCAAAGTAATGTCTCTGCTAAAGCAGATCCAATTAAGACGCCCAAGAACCAAAGAAAGCCGGAACCCTCGGGTAGCCACGCTGTCCGCTGAAAAACCTATCCTCCTCTTCCTCCCACGCTACCCTGTTGCTAGAGCAACTGTGGGCGTCACTAACCTGACGGCGGAAACAGGATCTAAAGAGTACACGTCTCCAGCTCCGGGGCAGATCCGTTGCGCAGGCGCACTAGCTTTCTCTGGCTGTAGTTCTCACGCAGTAGGCGTATTCTGCGTCTGCGCATTACTTGTTTCGCGCTTTGGCCGGCCTATACGCCTGCGCAAAGTGGCAACTCGAGGAGGGCGGAGCTGGGATATTAGCTGTGCGCAGGCGCCAACGCTGTATCCGGTGTGGTGGTCTGGTCAGTTAGGAGTTTGAGGGTAGGCCGGCGGGAAGATTCAGCTTGTAACCGACTGTAGCCATGTCGGCGTCTGTGTTGTCGGTCATCTCGCGGTTTTTAGAAGAGTACTTGAGCGCCACTCCTCAGCGTTTGAAGTTGTTGGACGCGTACCTCCTGTATATACTGCTGACCGGAGCGCTGCAGTTCGGTTATTGTCTCCTCGTGGGGACCTTCCCCTTCAACTCCTTCCTCTCGGGCTTCATCTCTTGTGTGGGGAGCTTCATCCTAGCGGGTAATGATTCTATAAGTGATCTCGATAATAATGTGTTGCTTTGGTGCGTGCTTCTATTTCCACAGTACTCGGTTCTGTATCAGACCGCCGCCTTCTGAAGTTGTGAGCGGAATCTGCATTGCTGTGTTTTTGTGAGTGGGGAAACTGAGGCTCATTCAGGTTGTCGTACCTAACACCAAAAAGTCGCCGAAGAACTGGACTTAAATCAAGAAATACCTTCATTCTGCTCTTCAACCTGGTGATGCACTTCACTTCATATTGGTCCAGGGAAAATTGCATTTCGGCTTTAACTTAAGTTTAACACAGCTTTGAAGTCGGTAAACTTTTAAAATGGAAAACCCAACTTTGAAGCTGTTATTTTACTATCTGGAACTCAGCTTTCATTCTCCTAATTCTAATGTTGGTGTGATTCAATCAGAAGAATTTTATTTTTCCTTATGCCAGGTCTTTGGGTTTGAGGCTGCTGTGGCTTAAAATTGAATTGGCAGACCCCCTAACTTCCTCCCCAATGAGAAGTTGATGGCTTGTAATTGAAGAAAATGCCTGGTGAGAGGGAATAGTGGAGTTCTTGTGGGGGCTTGTGATTTCATAGCTGTTGGATACTAGGTAATTGGGTCTAAGAAATGAAAATTGCTTTAGAAAAAAGGATTCAGTACAATTCATAGTTGCTGTGGAAGGGTATTGGTTGCATTTCTTTTTATTTTTAAATTTTGTTTTTCTAAAACTTATTTTTAACTGGAGGTTAACTGCTTTACAGTGTTGTGTTGGTTTCTGCCGTACAACAGAGTGAATCAACCATAAGGATACCTGTATCCTCTCCCTCTTGAAACTCCCTCCCACTTCCACACCCCCATCCCCCATCTCTAGGTTGTCATATAGCCCTGGGTTGAGCTCCCTGAGGTACGCAGCAGCCTCCCACTAGCTATCTGGTTCACCCATAGTAATCTGTATGTTTCAGTGCTACTCTCTCAATTCATCCCACCCTTTTCTTCTATTGCTGTGTCCACAAGTCTGTTCTGTCTGCCTTTCTGTTCCTGCCCTGCATATAGGTTCATGAGTACCATTTCTCTAGATTCCATATATATGTGTCAATATATGATATTTGTTTTTTTGTTTCTACTGACTTCACTCTGTGTAACAGGCTCTAGGTTCATCCACCTCAGTTCAGCACCCTCAAATTTATTCCTTTTTATGGCTGAGTCTTACTCCTTGGAAGGAAAGTTATGACCAACCTAGACAGCATATTAAAAAGCAGAGATATTACTTTGCCAACAAAGGTCCGTCAAGTCAAGGCTATAGTTTCTCCAGTGGTCATATATGGATGTGAGAGTTGGATTGTGAAGAAAGCTGAGCGCCGAAGAATTGATGCTTTTGAACTGTGGTGCTGGAGAAGACTCTTGTGAGTCCCTTGGACTGCAAGGAGATCCAACCAGTCCATCCTAAAGGAGACCAGTCCTGGGTGTTCATTGGAAGGACTGATGGTAAAGCTGAAACTCCAATACTTTGGCCACCTCATGCGACGAGTTGACTCACTGGAAAAGACTCTGATGCTGAGAGGGATTGGGGGCAGGAGGAGAAGCGGATGACAGGATGAGATGGCTGGATGGAATCACTGACTTGATGCACATGAGTTTGAGTGAACTCTGGGAGTTGGTGATGGACAGGGAGGCCTGGCGTGCTGTGATTCATGGGGTCGCAAAGAGTCAGACACAACTGAGCGACTGAACTGAATACTCCATTGTATGCATGTACAGCTTCTTTATCCATTTATCTGTTGACAGACATCTCGGTTGCTTCCATGTCCTGACTGTTGTAAATAGTACTGCAGTAAGATTTGGAGTACATGTGTCTTTTTGAATTATGGTTTTCTCAGGGTGTATGCCCAGTAGTGGGATTCCTGGGTTATACGGTAGTTTTAGTCCTAGTTTTTAAAAGTAATCTCCATACTGTTCTCCATAGTGGCTGCCTCAGTTTATGTTCCCACCAACAGTGGAAGAGGGTTCTCTCTTCTCCATATCCTCTCCAGCATTTATCATTTGTATAATACATTTTTTGATGGTGGCCATTCTGACCAGTGTGAGGTGGTGATACCTCATTGTTTTGATTTGTTTAGATCATTTCTCTAATAATGAGCCATGTTGAGCATCTTTTCATGTGTTTATTGGCTGGAATTAGAAAAGGCAGAGGAACCACAGATCGAATTGCCAACATCCACTGGATCATTGAAAAAGCAAGAGAGTTCCAGAAAAACATCTGCTTTATTGGCTGCCAAAGCCTCTGACTGTGTGGATCACAATAAACTATAGAAAATTCTGACAGAGATGGGAATACCAGACCACCTCACCTGCCTTTTGAGAAATCTGTATGCAGGTCAGGAAGCAACAGTTAGAACTGGACATGGAACAACAGACTGGTTCCAAATCGGGAAAGGAGTACGTCAAGGCTGTATATTGTCACCCTGCTTATTTAACTTATGTGTAGAGTATATCATGAGAAACGCTGGGCTGGATGAAGCCCAAGCTGAAATCAAGATTGCCGGGAGAAATATCAATAACCTCAGATATGCAGATGACACTACCCTTATGGCAGAAAGTGAAGAAGAACTAAAGAGCCTCATGATGAAAGAGGATAGTGAAAAAGTTGGCTGAAAACTCAACATTCAGAAAACTGAGATCATGCATCTGGTCCCATCACTTCAGGACAAATAGATGGGGAAACAGTGGAAACAGTGACTGACTTTATTTTTGGGGGGGCTCTAAAATCACTGCAGATGGTGATTGCAGCCATGAAATTAAAAGGCGCTTGCTCCTTGGAAGAAAAGTTATGACCAACCTAGACAGCATATTAAAAAGCAGAGATATTACTTTACCAACAAAGGTTCATCTAGTCAAGGCTATCGTTTTTCCAGTGGTCATGTATGGATGTGAGAGTTGGACTATAAAGAAAGCTGAGTGCTGAAGAATTGATGCTTTTGGAGAAGACTCTTGAGAGTCCCTTGGACTGCAAGGAGATCCAACCAGTCCATCCTAAAGGAGACCAGTTCTGGGTGTTCATTGGAGGAACTGATGCTGAGGCTGAAACTCCAATACTTTGGCCACCTCATGTGAAGAGTTGAATAATTGTAAAAGACCCTGATGCTGGGAGGGATTGGAGGGCAGGAGAAGAAGGGGACAAAGAGGATGAGATGGCTGGATGGCATCACTGAGTCGATAGACATGAGTTTGTTGAACTCCGGGGGTTGGTGATGAACAGAGAGGCCTGGCGTGCTGCAGTCAATGGGATCCCAAAGAGTCGGACATGACTGAGCAACTGAACTGAACTGATACGTCTTTGGAGAAATGTTTGTTTAGGTCTTCTGCCCATGTTTTGGTTGCTTGTTTGTCTTTCTTACATTGAGCTGCCTGAGCTGCTTGTATATTTTGGAGATTAATTCTTTGTCAGTTGCTTTCTCCCATTCTGCAGGTTTTGTTTATAGTTTCCTTTGCTGTGCAAGCGTTTTTAAGTTTAATTCGGTCCCATTTGTCTATTTTTGTTTGCATTTCTTTTGACACCTTTGACCTTACTAAATCCACCACTGCCTTGTGTCTGTTTATTGTGCTTGGGTTTCTAACTTCCCCAAATTCTATCTATTGGAAGAGAAGGGAGGATGTCAGTTTGGCTGAGAAAGGGAATTGTAGGCGATTATGTGGAAGGATTAGGTAGTTCTGGGTGCTAGAACTTTGAGGGCCAGGCCAAGGAATTTTATCCTGGAGGAAATAGGAATGCATCTAAGCATTTAAAACATTAAAAAAATTTTTTTAGATTTGAGTGAAAGAGAGACTTAAAATTGGTGTTAATGTGTAGGATAAATTGGAGGGGAAGTTCTCTAATCTGGTTCCCTTAATTTCTTTTTGGTAGTCTGCTCTCTTCCATCCCTTCTGCATGTGTTATTTAGCATATGTTCTTTGGAAATTGACTAGTACATTGTATATCAGTACAGGATCCTGTCACATTTTTTTTTTTTTATAAAACCCTGATGTTATTTGGGCCCAATGAAAATGATCTGTTTTCTTCTATTCCCTCATGACTAGGGAGACTTACCCATGGTTTCAAGAAGGAACCAGAAGTAGAAAATTGCCATTGAGAAATCTTTTTTTTGTGTTTTTGGATCAACAGTTTACAGTGTAGAAGACTTCAATGATAGAATATTTTTCTTCTAGACAGATTTCAGACATCCTCAGCAGCTGACTGTTTATATTGTGGTTAGATATCTCTAGAAGAGGACACCTGTCCCCTTTTCAGAGTAGCATCCCAGTGTTGGCAGCCCTTCTAGTTTTTCCTTTTTTACTCAATTGAAATCCCTCTTTTTACTCCTTTAAATAAAGTGCTATTTAGGAGGGATGTGTGGAAAACATTAAGACTGTCCTTAAAATAAGTCTTTGATCTTGAAATCAGTTTTTAAGTAGTTTCACAGCTTTTGTCTATTCTGTTTTCTAATCTTTATGAAATATTTTTGGAATTAGCAAAGTTTTGTTTCCCCTAGTTTATAGATCCAAAACAGTTTGAATTTGAAAGGCAAGGAGGCCTAATTCAGAGTGTTTTCTTTCTCATGGCAGCTCTTTGGCCGTGAGGACTGGAGTCCAGTGTTTCTTTGGGAATTATCTATTAGATTCCTAGGCCCATAGCTGTTATCAAAGAGATTGGGAGTTTGGCAGCATTATGCCTGACAGTCCTGTTTCTAAATCTCATATCCATTGCTAGCTGTCTTCTGTCACTCAGGTTCTCAATATCTGCCATCTGGACTACTGTAATCTTCCTTATTGATCTCCCAGCCTCTTGTCTCCCTCCAGTCCCTCTTGTGCTATGTTTGCAGGCTTGATTTGACTTGCAGATCTAACTGTTCTACTCCCCACAGAAAATTTGTCTGTATCCAAAGAGAAATTTAAAATATTTTTTAATGGTGTAGAGGCTCTTTGATGATCTGGCTCTGGCCACATTGCGAGCTTCATCTCTTGTCTCCGCCTCCTCTGTACTTTATATTCCAGTATTGTTATGTTACTTATTATTCCCTGGACATGCCAAGGTGTATTAAGCTATTTTGCCTTTGTTTGATTGCCTGGAAAATTCTTTCACTTCTTAGACAGCTCGAGTGCTGCTTCCCTTTGAGCACTGGCTCTTGAGATTTAGGTCTTCCTCCCATGTTCTGTAGGTGTGTAATGCTCTGTTCATCCATCAGTGCTTAATACTGGATGTTCAGTTGTGAACACGCCTCTCAAAAGTTAAGGAATGTTGACCATTTATGTGTCAGGTTTCCTGGCAGGGAACTGAGAATTTAACTATGGAACATGCAGATGTGGTCTCTACTCCCACAGGGTTTATAATCTGGTGGGAGACGCAGGCAAGTACGTGGATATGGTGCTGTGATGGAGAAGTATTGGTGAGAATAGTGGTCCTGTAACACTTCCCTAATGTGTTTGCTTTTCCAAGAGATGCTTCGTCATTTCTCTCTGCACTCTCACCTGTCTTTTCTCTTTTCTTTTATTCTCAGTTGATCTTGCTTTGTTTTTTGCTTTCCCTTTCCCAGCAAGGAATCATAGCAGCTCACCTCCACTTGTTCCCCTGCTCTCTGACTTCCTTCCTGTGATGGTGGGTGATATGTCCCTTTCCTATCAGGCCACCTCCTCCACTTGTGAAGAGCATCTTGGTGCCCCTTGCTCACTCAAGGGCTCAGCTTCTGTAATCATCCCTCCATTCTGTACCATTAATTTCCCTGCAGTGGATCATTCCCATCATACACATATGCTCGAATTAGTCATCCAGTTAAAACATTAATTTGACTCCAGATACCCCTCTAGCTACTGTTGCATTTCTTTTCCATCATCACGGAATTCCTTGAAAAAACAGTCAAGTCGAGTTGTCTGGTTGTTTCTGCTTTCTCACTTTCCATCTGCTCTTAGCCCGTTCCTGGTGGTGGTCCTTCCCCTCCGCTGCAGGGAACCCGCTCTCCATCGTGCCAGATCTAACGGCCACACCTCACCTCGCCCGAGTGCTCAGCAGCAGTTAGCAGTCGACATAGCTGGCTGCTCCCTTCTGAGTGAATGAAGTACTTTCTTCTCAGAACTGTTACAGCATGGCACTCTCCTGGTGGTTCTCTCTTACCTCATTGGTTTTTCTTTCCTACTGTTTGTGCGAGGTGTTTCTCGGTCTGAGGGTGTGGTTTAAGACCCATCCTCTATTTCTTTCCTTAGGTGAATTTAAATAATATCTTTATAACTGCAACTACCACATTAATATTTTCAGTTTTAACGTGTTCCCTGAATTCCAAATTAGTAAGTCCAGTTGCCCACTGGACATCTTCACTTGATGTTTAACACACAACTCCAAATTGAACCTTCCGGCCCAATCATCTTTTTCTTTGCCAGTCAGAATATAGTGTCAACGTTGGTTAAATTGTCGAAGCTAAAAATTTAGGAGGTTTTCTTGATGCCTTGATTTCTCTTATCTCCCACATCCATTACATCAGCAAGCCCTTCTTTTCCAAAACACAGCAAGTATCTCTCCACTTCTGTCCATTTTACTACCATTGCCCAAGCTCTTTGGCTCCTCCGTGACTCTTTTGTTTCTTTAACACTGCAAACTATTCTCTATATTGTAGTTCTACCATCCTTAAAAAATGTAAATCAGATTATTTTACTCATCGGCTCAAAACCTAGAAATATTACTGCATTGCTCTTAGAACTACATCCAGACCCTTTACTGAAGCTTACAAAGCCCCACTGGATTTGGCCCTTGTCACCCTCTTGCCGTTGATTGCTACGGTCTGGTCAGTCTGACATGTTGTACCTAGAGCTTGTCAACGTTGTTCTTGCTGGCTGGAACACTCTGCCCCTAGATCTTTCCATAGTTGGCTCCTATCAAATTTTGGTCTTAAAATAGCACCTTGTTAGATCTTCTGTTACCACCAAATAAGAGATAGCTCCCCAGTCACTCTTCTGTTACCTTGTTTTCTTTATAGCACATATCTCTACCTCATGTTTCCTTATTTGTTTTCTCGTTTACTAGGGTTCTCTTCATTGAAGTGTAAGTTCTTCGGGAGCCAGACTATTGTCTTATTCTCTGCCAAAATCCTAGCACACTGCATGGCACATAGTAGATGCTCAGTAAATATGTTGCTGAATAAATGAACATTTAAGGAGATAAATTAGAACCACTAAAATGGAGCAGGCTGCCTCAGGAGGTAGTACATTTCCATTTTTGGAAGTGCTCAGGGAGGGATTGAGGATATTTGTAGGGGGGATTTTCTTGAACAGAGGGCTTCAATGATGACTCAGACAGTAAAGAATCTACCTGCAATGCAAGAGATGCGGGTTTGATCCCTGGGTTGGGAAGATCCCTTGGAGAAGGGAATGGCAACCCACTCCAGTATTCTTTTTGCCTGGAGAATTCTATGGACTACAAAGTGTTGGGCATGACTGAGAGCTAACACTTCTTGAACAGGTGTTCTTTGCCTTTTTTTTCACCCCCGCATGTGGGGGATATGTTGCCTCTGTGATAACACAGGCTCTGGATGGTTTGTAATTCTCCACCTGGGGATGACTTATCAGATTCCGGAAATGGTTAAGTATATTTTGAAACGATTCCCGGCTGATTCATGCAGCCCTGTTGGCATGCCCATCCCCAGCATCTCTTGGGCATTTTTGTTGGTCTCTATAACATTCAGGGTCCTTTGCATCTCTGCAAGATTCTGACTCTTATGTTGTTATTGCAGTAACTTCGGTTACTGTGATTGTGTAAATGGTAACATCAGTTCATTTCCTTATCCACCTTCATGTGGAGTTTCTCTTTCCTTTTGTCCCCCATCTCAAGCGCTACTCTACTCCCACCTTTCACCCCAGTAAAAAAAAAGGTGAAAAGTGAAGTCGCTCAATCGTGTCCGACTCTTTGTGACCTCATGGACTGTAGCCCACCACGCTCCTCCGTCCATGGGATTTTCCAGGCAAGAGTACTGGAGTGGGTCGCCATTTCCTTCTCCAGAGGATCTACCTGACCGTGGAGTGGGTTGCCATTTCCTTCTAGCCGCTGTTAATTGTGTTTGGTATCTCTTTCTCCAGGTTTTTTCCTACATTCCAAGAAAAATGAGAAAATATATTTACTTTAAGAGAAATAGGAAATAGTATAGAATTTTTGGCTTTTCTTCAATTAATATATTTTAGATGTCTTTATTATCAACCTATTGGGAATTCACCTCATTCTTTTGAATAATTGCATGGGGTTTTATTGCCTGTCTATAGTGTAATCTATTTAAATAATCCCTTGATGTCATTTGGACTGTTTTCACTTTTTTTTCAGCTTTAGGTACATGCTGTTAGAATGTCCTTGTTCTGTAAGATAAATTGTTTAGTTCAAAGGTGGCAACATTTTAAGTGTTAATAGATGTTCCTAGTTGCTCTGGCAAATGGATGAACCAAGCTATGCTTGCCCCAGCAGATTTTAATTGGCCACCCTAGTTTCAGTCAGTGTCCTTCATGTTTTGAAGAGTCCAGGTTCCTGAAAACATCAGGGGTGTTTCCATGTTTAAGCATAATGACAACTCTGTTGCCATAGTGATGGACTCTTGAGAACTAGTCTAGTAGTTTTCTGACCTTTGGGTTAGATCTTAGTTCGTTGCCTTCTCTTGGTTAGTGGTAAAATGGATGCTCAGTTCAGTCACTCAGTTGTGTCCGACTCTTTCTGACCCCATGGACTGCAGCATGCCAGGCCTCCCTGTCTATCACCAACTCCTGGAGTTTATTCAGACTCCTGTCCATTGAGTCGGTGATGCCATCCAACCCTCTCATCCTTTGTCATCTCCTTCTCCTCCTGCCTTCAATCTTTCGCAGCATCAGGGCCTTTTCCAGTGAGTCAGCTCTTCACATCAGGTGGCCAAAGTATTGGAGTTTCAGCTTCAGCATCAGTCCTTCCAATGAATATTCAGGACTGATTTCCTTTAGGAAGGACTGGTTGGATCTCCTTGCAGTCCAAGGGACTCTCAAGAGTCTTCTCCAACACCACAGTTTAAAAGCATCAATTCTTCGGTGCAGCTTTCTTTATAGTCCATCTCTCACATCCGTACACGACTACTGGAAAAACCATAGCCTTGACTAGACTTACCTTTGTTGGCAAAGTAATGTCTTTGCTTTTTAATATGCTGTATAGGTTGGTCATAGCTTTTCTTCCAAGGAGCAAGCGCCTTTTAATTTCATGGCTGCAATCACCATCTGCAGTGATTTTGGAGCCTTGAAAAATAAAGTCAGCCACTGTTTCCACTGTTTCCCCATCTATTTGCCATGAAGTGATGGGACCAGATGCTAGCCTGAAGTAAATTTAAGTTCTGTAATCATTTGTCACAGGTATAAAGATATTTTGGAAAAGTGTGTCCCTAGAACTTTTTTTTATGTCAAATGGTCACTGTGGCTACAGTATCAGGTTGGAATCTTCAAGGGTACAGAAGGTGGCAATGGAGAGTTCTCTGTCAGAGCGTAACTTAGATCTCTTGCCATTTTTGGGAGATCAAAGATTATCTATAACTGTGAGGTCCTCGTGGATACGCATCTCTGCTATCTAATATATATGTTCTGTTGGAAATAATTCACAATTTTATAACTTGGTCTCAGCCTGCCTCCTTTGTTACTACTTCAACTACATCTCAGTCTTAAAATTTTATAAACTTAAGTCAGGAGATAGAGTTCTCAAGATTTTCTGGTTGCATATATATATTTTCTAATTAAGTCTTTGATTTTTAGTTTAACTCTGAGAAGTCACATTGTTCCCTTTAACAAACCGCAGCAGAAAATTAAGCGTACAACTTGATGAACTTTAAAAAATTTACGCTTTTATCTACTACCACATCAAGATATAGAACATTACCAGCACCCTAAAGGTCTCTCCGCATGCTTTCCAAGTCATCTCTCTTGTGAAAGATTAAAAACCACTATCCTGACTTGTATTACTGTAGATTGTTTTTGGCCGGTTTTAAGCTTTGTAGAAGTAGAATCGTAAGAATGTATTTTTTGGCGTCTGGATTGTATTGCTTGTCATGATATTTGTGGAAATCCATGTTGTGAAGTTCTTTCATTGTTATATGGTATCTGTTGTATGCATATGCCATAATTTACCCACTTGACTGTTTTGTTTGTTTGTGGGTTTTTTTTTTTTTGGTGGCTCAACTTGTGAGATCTTAGTTCTCCAATCAGGGAGGGAATCTGGGTCCCTGTCAGTGAAAGTGCTGAGTCCTAACCACTGGACTGCTGGAGAATACCCCCTATTTTACCATTGATAGATATTAGATTGCATCCATTTGGGTGCCACCATCGGTATCATTCCTGTACATGTCTTTTGATGGACTTATGTATCACTTCTGTTGGAATAGAATTATTGGGTCAGAGGGTCTGAGTATGTGCATTAGTCATACATGTTACATACTTGATAATCATTTTTGTGTTTTTCTTCTTGTACAGTTTGTCTGAGAATACAGATCAACCCACAAAACAAGGCGGATTTCCAAGGCATCTCCCCAGAGCGAGCCTTTGCTGATTTTCTCTTTGCCAGCACCATCCTTCACCTTGTTGTCATGAACTTCGTTGGCTGAATCATTGCTGTTTACTTCACTGAGGAGGAGGAGACTAGAAGAATGTAAGTGATGATCTTAGCGCTTATCACATGATGTTGATTTTAGGAATAGAGATTGGAGGGGGTTGGTTTTGATCATGGTTGGCAGAGTTCCCATAGTGCTGATGAGAGGCTTGCAGAATTTTCCATATCTGTCTGCAAAGTTTGCATTAATATCATCATGATTAATCAGTGCTGCTGATCTTGGTCATTGCCTTCTCTTCTCACTATTCTGGAAATCATTAAGATAGCAGAAAATGGAAGTTTGTTTGTAGCTAATACATTAATTTCTGCACCAATAACCCCATGAAAATAACTCTGAGATCTTAGAAGAGACATAAATTGTAGATTTTGGTTTTAGTTTTGCTCTATAATTTTTTTTCTGATATTGATCTCAGATGACTTCAAATGCTGGGCCATTGTTCCCATAGTACCTAGTATAGTGCTTACACCTGATACACATATAGTATATGCTAAGTGAATGATAGCTTCATGATGACAGCTTCTTGCTAATATATGTGCTAAATTGAAATTAATGGGAAAATTGGATTAGCTTGGGAGAACACCTTAATATATAAGATGAGATGCTATTTGGTTCATTTGTCAGTTTTCCTTTTTTTAGCAGTAGAGCTCTTTTTTTCCCTAAGTATCTCAATCAGTTCAGTTCAGTCGCTCAGTCATGTTTGACTCTTTGCGACCCCATGAACCATAGCACGCCAGGTCTCCCTATCCATCACCAACTCCCAGAGTCCACCCAAACCTATGTCCATTGAGTCGGTGATGCCATCCAACCATCTCATCCTCTGTTGTCCGCTTCTTCTCCTGCCCTCAATCTTTCCCAGCATCAGGGTCTTTTCAGATGAGTCAGCTCTTCGCATGAGGTGGCCAAAGTATGGGTTTCAGCTTCAACATCAGTCCTTCCAGTGAGCACCCAGGACTGATCTCCTTTAGGATGGACTGGTTGGATCTCCTTGCAGCCCAAGGGACTCTCAAGAGTCTTCACCAACACCACAGTTCAAAAGCATCAATTCTTCGGCGCTCAGCTTTCTTCACAGTCCAACTCTCACATCCATACGTGACAACTGGAAAAACCATAGCCTTGACTAGATGAACCTCTGTTGACAAAGTAATGTCTCTGCTTTTTAATATGCTGTCTAGGTTGGTCATAGCTTTCCTTCCAAGGAGTAAGTACCTTTTAATTTCATGGCTGCAGTCATCATCTACAGTGATTTTGGAGCCCAAAACATAGACTCTTAATATATAAAATGGCAGAGGAGCCAGGGTTGTTTTGATTGACAGAGTTGAAAAGCCCTCTTTGCTCCGGCTCCCCTCATGTGTAGTATGCCTTCCCCTCCATCCTTCCCTCCTAAGCAGAATCCTAAAGCACTGAGAAGCACTTGACTCTGTATTAATACTTATTTTATATATGAGGAAAGAGAGTTCCAGAACAGTCTACTGGTTTTCCTTGGCCATGTAGCTCAGTGGTAGTAGAGCAGTGTCCTAGTCCAGTGGTGCTCTTCCAGTATCCTACGTTGCCTACTGATGAGTAAATGCCTCTATTCTCTGCCTTTCCCCTGCAGAATTAAATGTTGCTATTACTGGGGTAGAGAAAAGAGAACCTTAGGAAATGTTACCCTCTCTGGGGGAAGAGGCCCAACCTCTTTCTGTTGTCCTTGGAAAGCTGTCATTTTTGTATTACTCAGAAACCTAACACGTGAGTTACAACAGCCATGGGCAAGGTAGATGTATTAATGTGACTGACTATACTTCAGTTTCTGTCCTAAGTCAGTCAGTTACTTGGTGTGTTACATAAAGCCTTTCCATTTTTTATATTGTCTCAAAAGGGGTTCTGTTAGTTCAGGTGAAGTGTCACTTTTGGCAACAGTTAAGTTGACAGAGGTGGTTTATATCAGTGAAAGAGGTTGAGAACCACTTCTTTCTGCTATCCTGCTGCTGCTGCTGCTGCTAAGTCACTTCAGTCGTGTCCGACTGTGTGTGACCCCATAGATGGAAGCCCACCAGGCTCCCCCTTCCCTGGGATTCTCCAGGCAAGAACACTGGAGTGGGTTGCCATTTCCTTCTCCAATGTGTGAAAGTGAAAAGTGAAAGTGAAGTCGCTCAGTCATGTCCGACTCTTAGCGACCCCACAGACTGCAGCCTACCAGGCTCCTCCATCCATGGGATTTTCTAGGCAAGAGTACTGGAGTATCCTAATACGGTTGAATTTTTTGGAGACCTGATCAGGACTTGAATTGTTCTCTCATCTGCCAGTCAATGCCTTGATACTGTGTATACAAAGAAAAGGAAACTATAGTTCCTGCCTTCAAGAAGTGAGCAGTCTAATGGAGAAGCCTCATGCCCACAGCAGTTAGAGCCATGCAAAAGACCTGAACAAAGTGCTGTGGGGGCTGACAGAAGGCGGCTGCCGTGTGATCTGGGAGCAGAGGCCGCAGGAGAGGTGTCTGACCAGTGACAGCTTCTTCAGTGCAGGTGGAAAACTTAGCCAACAACACTGACCTTCACTGACCTGTGAACATCCCGAGTGACCCTTGGGCTCTGATACTAAACTTGCTGGAAAGGTCATAAGTCTTCTGATTGCCTTACTCTAAAAGCAGTGCCTTACTTTAGAGCAATGCCTTATTCTAAAAAGTAAATGCCTTACTTCTTTCTAAATGAGTCTTGGTGGTGTAGGCTTTAACAAGGGGACAGAGCATACAGTCCAAGGATATTCTCTAGGATCAGGGAGATACCAAATCATGAAAAATTATTTCTTAGGGCTGTCATGATTGGAAGAGGACTCTGTTGCAGAGAGCTTAGTATTTCAAAATTATGACAAAAACAGACAAAAAAGCAGGCTCAGCAGAAACTGCATACTGCAGACCATATTAACGACCTAGGGCCACCTGTTCAGCTGGGAATTACGAGTCCGGGGTACAGCATAATCTTCCAATCCCAGATTGCAGTGTTAAATCATTCTATAGAGGGTATATTCATAGAGAATTCTTCTGTGGGGGACTCATCAGGGTTTTTTTTTTCCCAGAGATCTTTCATTTGACATACAGTATGCCGTCCTGCTCTCAATCTTCAAATAGACCTTTTTCTGCTCTTTTTCTGTGTTTCTAATTCAGTTTTATGTGCAGTGTCCTAAAACACTTTTAAAAATGGTTTTTAAGTGAGTTTTCAATATTTATATCAGAGGGTACAACAAAAATTTAATGCTTTCCATATTTGCCAAGTATGTTGGGAGTTGGGTATAAAAAGAATAAACATCTATAGGGTACTGCTCTTTGTGAATTTTGGAGTAGCATTTAAAACCAGCAGCGACTCTGAAAAAGGCAGATCAGAAGAAAATGGCATTGAGTTAAAGAAATGTTTTCAAGGAGAAGTAAGGAAGTTAGCAGATAGTGAATGCTCACATGGACCAGGTTTTAAGTGCTTCTTATTCTGTCTTATTTTATTTTCAGAACAACCCCTTGAGGATAAACTTGCTAATTCCATTTATGAATGGGAAACCGAGATTCAAAGAGCCTTACTGGAAATTTTTTAAGTCTGATAATCCAGTCTGATGTCAAAAAATGTTTTTAATCTCTATTTTTACTTGTGTTACTTGCTCAATCTTGTCTGACTCTTTGCAACTCCACGGACTGTAGCCCGTCAGGCTCCTCTGTCCATAGGGATTCTTCAGGCAAGGGTACTGTTCAGTTCAGTCGCTCAGTCGTGTCCGACTCTCCGCGACCCCATGAACCACAGCACGCCAGGCCTCCCTGTCCATCACCAACTCCCGGAGTACACTCAAACTCATGTCCACAGAGTCGGTGATGCCATCCAGCCATCTCATTCTCGGTCGTCCCCTTCTCCTCCCGCCCCCAACCTTTCCCAGCATCAGAGTCTTTTCCAGTGAGTCAACTCGTCGCATGAGGTGGCCAAAGTATTGCAGTTTCAGCTTTAGCAACTGTAGTGGGTAGCTATTTTCTTCTCCAGGGAATCTTCCTGACACAGGGAAACCTGGGTCTCCCGCACTGCAGACAGATTCTTTACCATCTGAGCCACCAGGGAAGCCCTAAGTTTTGCTTAAAATTGCTTATTATAGGAACTTCCCTGGTGGTCCAGTGGCTAAGATTCTGTGCTCCCAATGAAGGGGGTTGGGTTCGATCCCTGGTCAGAGAATTAGATCCAACATGCCTCAACTAAGAGTTCCTCTACCATAAGTGAAGTTCCTGTACCGCAACTAAAGATCCTGCATGCTGCAATGAAGATTGAAGATCCTGTGTGCTGCAACCAAGACCCGGGACAGTCGATAAATATATATTAAAAAAAAAAATCATTCCTTCTAAAAAAAATTGCTTATTATAAAGTATTTGACAATTGTACAGTAAGAGAAATGTATTTAAAATGTGGCTACAGTTATTTTACCACAATCTTTTCCTTTATTACTTACTTTCTTTGCTTGTATGACAATGTTAAAAATACAAAAAAGTACAGAGAATAATTTAACACCCCCATGTTCATTACTTGCAATGAACAGATTTTGAACAGACACTAAGCTAAAGTTCCTTTGAATCCCTCCAATCCCCATTGTTTCCCTCTGCTGTAAGACTACTGTCTTCTTGAAGTTTACAAATATATAAAAACTACTGTTACACAACCTTATCCACACTTCAGACTTTGTGGCCTCCTGAAAGCATGTCCAGAGATAGCAGAGTGAGAACCCTGTGGTAAGAGTTAGCTGTTCAGTTGGCAACACTGGTGTAGGTGGCTATTCTTGGGGTCAAGAATAGACTTCATAATATTTAAAAAATTATTATAAAAAGGAAAAATGCTCCTAGTGAGCTTCTGAGTTGGGAGAATCCATGCACCTCTAAAGTGATGGTATTTGGCACTTAGGTGGCAGTAAGTCTATTTTGAATGCATCATATTCAGTAGATTTGAATATTTAAAGATTTACATAGCTACAGGTGAATATTTCCTGTTTTGTTTTTCCATGTCTCCTTGTGAAATTCTTTTCAGAAAATGTCAGCCTACCTCAAGTGTTCGGAAGGGAAGAGAGACTTAGCTACATTGGGTCCGAGCTTGGGAAGGGAAGTTCCCGATGACTCGGCCCTGGATCAGAGGGAAGAGTGAACAGGGCTTTGACAAAGGAAGTGTGCTTAGCCTGGGGGAGATAGTTTGCTACCAGCTTGTGCTGAAACCTTGTTAGTGTTATGTTGTTTTTATGGTGGAGGCTGTTCTACAGGTCTTTAAAAATTCATAGTGTTTAATCCTGGCTGAAGCGAGGGTGCTACAAGGCTGGGCAGAACATAACTCTGACTAACGGAACTATATTCCAACAAACAATTGCTATTGGCTTTTTGAATTCATCAGTAAATATCAGTACTATAGTAATTTAGAAAATTACCTCTAAAGGGAATCTTAATGTTATTTTTTAGGCTCTACTGCCACCTAGTGGCTGGTACATTTCATTGCTGAGAATATACTACAAACTCAAAAGAGAAACTGAGTTTAGGGGAAGAGACCACAAATACCTTTGTGATAAAACCTAGTTTCTTTCCAGTCACAGGAGGGCAGCAGAGGTCCAGGTGGGCCTAGATGTTAGGTGGGGGTTGCTTTACATTCCGACCAGAAGTGGGCAGTGTCGAGTGAGGCACAAAAGGGCATGCAACCTTACAGTGACCCTAGGATTTTGTCACATGTGAAGACCAGGTGAACAATGACCCACAGATGTACTTCTTATTTCTTTTCCTTGTCAGTTCAGGAGCTCCCATTTTGGCTTATTCTAGACCTGTTTCTGACTTGATGGACATGAGTTTGAGTAAGCTCCAGGAGTTGGTGATGGACATGTCACAGTCCATGGGGTTGCAAAGAGTCGAACACAACTGAGTGACTGAACTGAACTGAACTGAGACCTGGTTTTGTTCTTCTCCTGGCCGCCAGCTTTGTGTGTGTGTGTGTGTGTGTGTGTGTGTGTGTGTGTGTGTGTGAGGGGTTTGTGTCTATTTCATTTTCTCTGTGACATTTCACCTTATATTGAATTAGCCATCAGATAAGTTCTGAAAAAGGGGAATACTCTAAATTTGTAGAAAACATTTTGAGTTAGCATAGTCCTTTTTTCAACCCCCCTTTTTTTCCTTGGTTGGAGAGTGAGCTTAGTTTTTACCTGTTCTTAAAACCTTGAATCTGCTTATTTTATTTTATTTTTTTACAAAAACCCCTGATAACTGATGACTTTTAATTGGTGATTTTGCTCTATTTTGTATTTGGTTCACTGAAAACTACCAAAAAAAAAAGAGGGACTATCAGGTAGATTTGTGTGTGTGTGTTTTTTTTTTTTTTTAATTTTGTTCTGTCTTTTAAATTTGGCTGAGCTTTGTGTCTTATGGAGTCCTAGTTCCTGACTAGGGATGGAACCTGGGCCCTGGTAGTGAAAGTGCTGAATCCTAACCGCTGGACCGTCAGGGGACTCCTACAGATTTGTATTCATTAAGTCCCTGCCTTATTTTCTCTACCTTTGAAGCTCAGATGATTCCTGCTGCAAGTCATTCTGCCCCCAGGTTGCATAGGAGCCTCTTGGGGCTCTCATGGTCCCCTGTGCCTGCCCCTAATGCTGCACTTAGCATACACTTAGGAAAGCATTCATTTTCCTGTCTCTCCCACTGGACCCTTAAATGCCCAGGGAATGGGGACCTCAGAGCTTAGCTCGGAGCTAACAGTCATAATGCATGTTTGTTGTGTAAATTGTTTTCAACAGCAAGAAATGCTGTATGAAACAGCTGTATCCTTAGTTATGTGGGTGCTCAGAGATGACGAATGTGCTGTAGAAGAACAAAGCCAGGGAAACAACCCACATGAAGGGTGGTAGAGTGGGGCACGAGCATGAGACTAAAAGTCAGAAGACCTGTGTTGTAGACTTTGCTATGCTGTTAACTGGTTGGATGCAGAAATACGCTTGTCACTGAGCCCTCATTTCCCCTATTGTTACAGGGAGGGAATTGGCCTGGTTGGTCATCAGAGTCTCTTGCAGTTGTTGAAGCCTCTGATTAATAGTATTCATGTTTGGGGAGGATCACACTGTGTGGATCCTCAGCTGAGCTTTGCTTTTTTTCCCCTTGCTTTCTTCCTTTAGTTTTTGCTTTTTATACATTACTAGGTTTTCATCATCCATCAGGGTGGTGGAAAGTTAAAAATGCATGATGTTTGTATATAACCTTTTACAAAATTAGACATTTGTTGAATGTTTTGCCATTATCACATTACCAGGTTTGCAGGACTCACACATTCCACGTGCACTTTTATACACATCAACCTGTGTCATCCTCATAGCTCATGCTGGGATCAGTTCAGTTCAGTCGCTCAGTCATGTCCGATTCTTTGCGACCCCATGGACTGCAGCACACCAGGCCTCCCTGTCCATCACCAACTCCCGGAGCTTAAACTCATATCCATCGAGTCAGAGATGCCATCTCATCCTCTGTCGGCCCCTTCTCCTCCTGACTTCAGTCTTTCCCAGCATCAGGGTCTTTTCCAGTGAGTCAGTTCTTCACATCAGGTGGCCAAAGTATTGGAGTTTCAGCTTCAGCATCAGTCCTTCCAATGAATATTCAGGACAGATTTCCTTTAGGATGAACTCGTTGGCTCTCCTTGCAGTCCAAGGGACTCTCAAGAGTCTTCTTCAACACCCCAGTTCAAAAGCATCAATTCTTTGGCACTCAGCACGCTGGGATGGAGGTAGGCAAATAGTAGCAATCCCTTTCTATACATGAGGTAAGGGAACCTTGAAATTTAATTTGATTTGTCCAGGGCCTGGAACTAATAAGTGACTGAGTAGGAACTCGTTAACTGACATTTTTACTCCAAACTTTTATATTCCTTCCTCTCTTTAGTGTTCAAAGGCTTTTGGATGATGAATATATATGTCTTGTTAGAAGGTTTCCTTTAACAGTATTAAAGTTGCTTCTCTTTTTTAAATGGGAGAAACTTAGAGGTAAATGTTTCTGCACAATAAGTCATCTTTAATATGATCTGGAAGAAATGGTGGCGAACGCACGTCAGGAAACCTGACTTTATCTCAAGAGGGTGACCCTGGGCCAGTGCTGTCCAATAGAACTTTGCTTTGGGCAAACTTGAGTCTGCAGCTGCCCAGTATGGTAGCTACTGGTCACATATAGTTGGTTATTAAACATTAGAAATGTGGCTGTGTGACTGAGGCACTATTTTTTTTTTCCTTTTTGGCCACACCCTGCGGCATGTGGACTCTTAGTGCCCTGACCAGGGATTGAACCCACACCCCTTGCACTGGAAATACAGAGTCTTAACCACTGGGCCGCCAGGGACGCCTCAGACGCTGAATTTTTAATTTTATTTAATGTTAACTCAGTTTGAATAGTCACCTGTGGCCAGTGGCTGTGGTGTTGTACAGCACAGCTCTGTCAGACTCTCAGGTGGCAGTTGCCTCATCTGTTAGATGAGAAGACGAGATGCGTTTTGATTCCTGTTTTCTCCAGTTGTAGTGTTGGCTGGGTGAGTGGACTCTAGGCTGAGAGGGCTTTGAAGGAAGCTCGGCGTCTGAGCGTGTCTGCTCAGCGCTGGTGTCTGAGTAGAGGCGGTGCCGAGGAAGCAGACACTCCAGATGGAAACCACCCTGTCCAGCATCGTCGTTCGTGGCTTCACAGAGAAGAATTGTTTTGCATAGTTCTTTGTGTCGTGCCTTGCTTTCTCTTGAGATGCCGGGAACAGGTCGATGGAATGGCGCTGTCTGTCCTGCTTGGGTGGATAGACTGGAGAAGCTGTGCTTACTCTTCTCAGTAGGTGTCTTCCACTGTACATATCTTGTTATCAGGGGAGGAAATTTTATTAGTCAGTTTCCTGAAACCTTTATCCCCTGGTTAACAGTTGAAACCATTCTTCTGAGCTGGTGAATAGTTCAGTTTTGTTGAGCTAATAATTCAAAGACTCCTAGAAGCTCTGCTTTTAGAATACTGTCTGGTAGATATACTTTTGCCTTAAAAGAAAGGAGCAGATCTATGTAAATAGGAATTTTCTGAAAACCAAAGAAGTTTACTCTCATGAATCATTTTCTTGCCTTTTAGATGGACCATCCCAATGTCTTAGATTTAAATGTTTTAATATCATAAGATCTCAAAGCTTGACTTTGCTAATAAATGAGGGTTTCTTTTAGCATTCTCAGTGGGCCAAGGCTCTTCCCTGAAGTGGCCTATGCTCTAGTCCTCTCTCACCTTGGCTGTTAGCACTGATGCGTTGTGTTAGTTCATAGTCTGTTGTCAGAGAGTTTGCTTAAGAAATTTGATGGAGTGAATAGGTGGGTTTCAGTAGATCTGTTTGTTCTTTTTTTGGCACTATGATCATTTTTGCTCCCCAATTTTTGCTCTTTGTTTTACATATTTCTTCTAATGCCACTGATGTAGGAATATTCTGCAATTATGTAGTGTTTCTGTAAGTGCCATTGTTAGTGAAATAACAATCTGGCTAGGAGTCTTAAGATCTTTCCTTTAAGCTCTGATGCTGGAATCTCCAGATTGCCTGAACCAATACACAAAGTAAGGTGGTGCCCTTTCACGTAGGGGGTTGCTCCCTCTTCTGCAAGGTAGTATTTCCTAACATTTCTCAAGTCACGACACAAATGGAAGATGACAGTATTTTAATGGCACACTGCAGGAAAATGGACTGCTTGTGGCTGGGGACATTGGAGTGCCTAGAGCCAAGGGGTCACCCCTGGCCACACTGAGTTGGAGCACACTGTGGGGGTAGCCCTCCCAGAGGGGTGAGAAAGAAAGCCACTTCTCTTGGAGTTATTCTCCACCTCATTCTTGCCAAATGTAGTCTTACCTTTAAATGAAAACCATTCCTTCTCTTTTGGTCCTTTGTTAAACCTGAGGTTGGGGATCTTTTTCTAGGTTTTTCGAATTCTTCTTTCTTTCACTCCTCACCCCTCCCACCCAACAAGAAGTTCAGTTCAGTTCAGTCGCTCAGTCGTGTCCAACTCTTTGCGACCCCATGAATCACAGCACGCCAGGCCCCCCTGTCCATCACCAACTCCCGGAGTTCACTCAAACTCATATCCACAGAGTCGGTGATGCCATCCAGCCATCTCATTCTCCGTCGTCCCCTTCTCCTCCCGCCCCCAACCTTTCCCAGCATCAGAGTCTTTTCCAGTGAGTCGACTTGTCGCATGAGGTGGCCACAGTATTGCAGCTTCAGCTTTAGCATCAGTCCCTCCAATGAACATCCAGGATTGATCTCCTCTAGAATGGACTGGTTGGATCTCCTTGCAGTATAAGGGACTCTCAAGAGTCTTCTCCAACACCACAGTTCAAAAGCATCGATTCTTCGGCGATCAGCTTTCTTCAGAGTCCAACTCTCACATCCATACATGACCACGGGAAAAAACATTGCCTTGACTAGACAGACCTTGGTTGGCAAAGTAATGTCTCTGCTTTTTAATATATTATCAAGGTTGGTCATAACTTTCCTTCCAAGGAGCAAGCGTCTTTTAATTTCATGGCTGCAATCAGCATCTGCAGTGATTTTGGAGCCCAAAAAAATAAAGTCTGACACTGTTTCCACTGTTTTTCCATCTATTTCCCATGAAGTGATGGGACCAGATGCCATGATCTTTGTTTTCTGAATGTTGAGCTTCAAGCCAACCTTTTCACTCTTCTCTTTCACTTTCATCAAGAGGCTTTTGAGTTCCTCTTCACTTTCTGCCATAAGGGTAGTGCCATCTGCATATCTGAGGTTATTGATATTTCTCCCAGCAATCTTGATTCCAGCTTGTGCTTCTTCCAGCCCAGCGTTCCTCATGATGTACTCTGAAGTTAGTGCTTTCTAAATCCAGAAAAGTTCTTTAGGTTAAGTTGCAGCCCTCTCACCGCAAAGAGGGTTTGTGGATCAGGGAGGTCAGGGTGACTTACATGAAGTCACACAGCTGATGAATTGTAGAGCCAGCGTTAGAACCGCGTCTATAGTTCCAAGTCAGTTAGGTCTTGGAATTGAGATTTGAGCATTCGTTTTTATGGATACTTCTGTAAAATGTTCAGTGAAAAATATTTGCTTTATTTTGGTTGTTCTGCTGGTGCTGCTGCTGCTGCTGCTAAGTCGCTTCGGTCGTGTCCGACTCTGTACGACCCCATAGACGATAGCCCACCAGGATCCCCCGTCCCTGAGATTCTCCAGGCAAGAACAGTGGAGTGGGTTGCCATTTCTTTCTCCAATGCATGAAAGTGAAAAGTGAAAGTGAAGTCGCTCAGTTGTGTCCAACTCAGCGACCCCATGGACTGCAGCCTACCCGGCTCCTCCATCCATGGGATTTTCCAGGCAAGAGTACTGGATTGGGTTGCCATTGCCTTCTCCATTTGGTTGTTCTAGCCTGGTTTAAATACTTTCCAGAATTGGGGAACCCTGTAACTGCCTTTGTCTATATGGGTTTAGAATTTAGGTTAAAGGATTTGAGGCCCTGTCTGTAGTGTCACAGGACATTTTAGAAACCGGGAATATCTCTTCTTACCTCTCTGCTTCTTTCTTTCAGGTTCGCTTTTTAATTTCCCCTGGATAAGAGCTCTTTGACATGGCAGTTTGCTGGACACATGGATTTTCTTCAGATTTATGCTTACTACCAACTCCTTGGGGTGCAGGTGGAGAGCCTAGAGAAGTTCCCTGACTTCCGAGCCAGAACAACTTCGTAATAAGCATTTGTTAGCACAGCCTCTGCCTTCCGTGAAGTGTAACCTTTCTGCCTTCCAAATTAAAAAGCTCCATGCCACTCCTTCCTCTGCCTCTGGCTGTGTTTTTTGGTATAAAAATCCTTTTCGTTCAGTCCTTTGTGCAAATTTCTTTAGGAGTTGATAACTTGCAACTGTGAATCTGCCTCCATGTTTTCATTAAGTGTATTTGAAGTTAATGACAAAAGGCAGCTCTGACAACCCTGGGAAAGGAGAGCCCTTTGTCTTTTCTCTGGAGCTGGTAATCCCTTACTAATCCTTCAATTGTTGCAGGTGGTACTGCTCTTATGACACAGTGCATTCCTGGAACTCCATCATTAAGCACTTTGTGAGAAATTGAGCTACGTGTGTGCTTCCCCATTTATATCTGTTTTACTGTGATTTAGGGGTGAAAAGTGAAATACGTATCTCTTAGTGTAAGACGAGTACAAAAAGTGTGGGAGTTGTGTATATGCTCTCCAATACTCTCACTTTGTTCTTACTATTATCTCAGGGGTTCCAGTCCTCATTAGGTAGATGAAGAAATCGAAGCTCCAATTTGTAACTTGATCAGAGTTCATGACATGCTTGGGTGGAACAATAGGTCTGCTGGCTGAAGTCTAGGCATATTTATATGTATTGTGGTGGCAGCCTTATTTCCATCTTGGGGGCTGTATATAGGAAATAAGCCATGTTGAGGATTCCACTGTTTAAATTTAGCTGACTGCTGCCTTGGTATGTTGGGCTCTAGAGGTTCCCCAACTTGGCTGCACATTAGAATTGCTTAGGGAACTTACACTCTCAATGCTCAGGGCACAGCCCAGACCAATTAAATAAAAATCTTTGGGGGTGGCATCTTTACTTTGTACAGCTACCCAGGAGATTCTAACGTGCAGCCAGATTGGAGGAGTACCACTGGATTCTTGTTCCTCAAAATGTAGCCCATTGACCAGCAGTATTGACATCACCTAGGAGTCTGTTTGAAAAGGAGACTACCCAGCCCCACCTCACTCCCTCCTGAAGCAAAAACTGTTTTAACGTGGTCTGCGTGTGAATCACGTGCATATTAAAATTTTGAGAAGCACCCATCCGGACCAGTGGTTCTCAAATCTTGGTTTATCTCACAGTTCTCTGGGAACTTAGTAATGAGCTTGGGCCTCTGGTTTTTAGCTCTCCATGGAACTCTGACACACACTGAGGTTCGAGAATAGCTCTGGATCAGGAGTCGTCATCACTGAATGACCCGGCAGTGTTTCACTATAACTATCACAAAGGCAGGCTGTTGGTCCTGGGGTTTACCATTCTGAGGGATATTAGTTCACTCATAACTAATAATGCTTTCAAACTTGTGTGCAGCTATGTATCTTTATCAGGAGGCTTCTGAACAATTTTTAGTGTAGATTGATAGACCAGTATTTTGAATAAGAAAAGCAGTGTAAATGGGTCTAAAAACTGGGAATAATAGTACTAATTTTATCAAGGAAGACGTTGCAACTATCAGAGCCACTAATACACACATTTTAATGTCTATCCACGATCTTGAGATATGGGGCAGATACCAAGCACCCACTTAACTGGGTTAGTTGTCTCAGAGGTGATTTAAGCAAGCCGGTATCCGTCAGTGGGAAACATGCATCTTGTGTTGTTTTCTCGCTGTTTGCAGTAGGGCAAAAGGCTATAGACAGCTTTTAGAATCTTGAGTTTAAATTCAGTTTAATAAAACTTCATTTTTGGGCTTTGTTCACTTGTTCGGTGGTTCTCAACTCTAGTTTTAAAAAAAACTATTTTAATAGAAGGCTAATTACAATATTGTGGTTTTTGCCATACATCGACATGAATCCGCCACGGGTGTACACGTGTTCCCCATCTTGAACCCCCGTCCCACCTCCCTCCCCATCCCGTCCCCCAGGGTCATCCCAGTGCACCAGCCCTGAGCACCCTGTCTCCTGCATTGAACCTGGATTGGCAATCTGTTTCATATATGATAATATACATGTTTCAATGCTATTCTCTCAACTCATCCCACCCTCGCCTTCTCCCACAGAGTCCAAAAGTCTGTTCTTTATATCTGTGTCTCTTTTGCTGTCTCGCATATAGGGTCATTGTTACCATCTTTCTAAATTCCATATATATACGTTAATATACTGTATTGGTGCTTTTCTGACTTACCTCGCTCTGTATAATAGGCTCCAGTTTCATCCACCTCATTAGAACTGATTCAAATGGCATTCTTTTTAATAGTTGAGTGGTTCTCAACTCGAGATGCAGAAAATTTACCTGTGAAACTATTTAAAAGTTTAAAAAGTACATTCCCCCTCTCCCCGATGGAATATCTGATTCTCAGGTGTTTTTTTTTTTTTTTTTTAGCTAAGAGGCACTGAACCAGGATGGGTGATTTTTCTCATCCAGCGGGCCTTCCAGCCTGGGTCTTCCTCGATGCCCATCAACTCTGCTGTGATGGTGCCCCTCTATGGGCCTCAAACGTGGGTGCCCAGAGAAGCGTGCTTCAACAGTGGGTTTTGAGTATCATGCCACAGAGTGAGCTGTAGTCTAGCATTTTCTGCTGTCTCCAGTGCAACACCTTTACAAAGTGGCTTTATTTTTATTTTCTATGCTCTTCTGTGGGGCCGGAAACCATTGGCCACAAGCACTGTACATGGTCTGTTCCCTGCCATTCTTTGCACTGGCGGGAAGCCCGGCCCTGAGCACCTCCTGCCCACACACTTCCTGCCGCCTATCACATGGAAACCATCGTTTCTGTTTTCTTCTCTTAGCAGCCAATACCTTTGGCCTCTTTGATCACATCCTTTCATCTTAGTCTTCAAAACACTTTTGTTATGATGGTTGAAAGTACTTGGGGGGTGGGGGTCAGAGAGGCCCGCCCTCTGGTTTTGGAGGCTCAGCAAACTTGCCCTGGTGGTTACCAGGGGCTGGGGCGCTTGTGTACAGGCTCAGTTTGACCGTGTCCTCTCCCATCTTGGCTTGCGGCTCAGGGCTTCTATGACTTCCTGTCTTTAACTTTTAAAAACTTAACGAATATAAAAAATGGATTTTTCCTTTTGGTAGAAACCCAACACAATACTGTAAAGCAATTATCCTTCAGTGAAAAATAAATAAATGGATTTTTCCTGCACGAGGAAACAATACTTCACAGAACAAGGATCTTAGATAAGGAAATGAGGGGGGAAAAAAGACTTCTGAGGAATTAAAAAAATACTTGCTTAGGTTGAATTAATAGGCGGGTTCAAGCTTATGCAGACCTGTTCATGGGATGAAAAGGAGAGGCATTTTCAAGACCCTAGTTGGGCAGCCAGCTACTGCCAGAAGTACTTCGCTTGCCCTGAAGGTGTTGATTCAAGGACACGTTCTGCCACTTCCTGTCTGTTGACCTGAAGACCTTTTGTTTTGTCTCTCAAATTTAGCCAATAATTAGGCACCCAGGCATGGTGCTGTATAGCACATGGGATCACCAGAGACAAGATAACAGCCTTGCTGTCCAAGAGTGGCTACCACTGAGCGCCCTCCGTATGTCTGCCGTGGTATTAAGTGTCCTGTTACTTGCGT
The DNA here is from genome assembly GCF_049115385.1 of Moschus berezovskii. Classification (NCBI taxonomy): domain Eukaryota; kingdom Metazoa; phylum Chordata; class Mammalia; order Artiodactyla; family Moschidae; genus Moschus; species Moschus berezovskii. Next base: position 97,594,597 of record NC_142468.1, read on the forward strand.
TTCCCTGTGAGATGGTTGGATGGCATAATGGACTCCATGGACATGAGTTTGAGCAAACTCTAGGAGATAGGGACGGACAGGGAAGTCTGGCATGCTGCAGTCCATGGGGTTGCAAAGAGTTGGACATGACTTAGTGACTGAACAACAGCAATAATCCCATGAAGGGGAAGGTAGTGTTCTTCTTCAGATGAGGAAATGGAAACTCAGACGACAGTGTGAGGGTTTGAATCTTATTTCTGATTTCAAAGCACTTGGGTTAGACTTTATGAGGAAATGATAGAATAGCATAGGGCTAATAGGACTTCTCACTGTTGTCGCAACAAAATATAAGTGAAAGTACCTTGTTAATACGAGTGCTGTACAAATGTATTGGTACCCTGAGAGCAGTAGTCAGAAATGCGGAAAACTGTCCACACATACACCCTCAGCTGCACATCCAGTTTTACTGGCTTTCAGCTAAAGGACTGTGGTGGCCAAGGTCAGGTCTTCCTCTTTCTGAGGGAGTCCCTAGATGTCCCTAGAGACATTCCTGGGGTCTGCTATTTGAAACTGCTCTGCCTTTTTAAATCCCAAGGATGAAGAGCTTTGTTTCTTAACTTTTTATTACTGAAAATGTCACAGACACACAATGCACACACATGGATGCATGTCAAGAGATAAATTTACAGATACCCAACATTTGGCTTCAAAGATTATCAATGTTTTTTTACCCCATCTGGACTTCCCTTGTGGCTCAGCTGGTAAAGAATCCACCTGCGATGTGAGAGACCTGGGTTCGATCTATGGGTTGGGAAGATCCCTGGAGAAGGGAAAGGCTAGCCACTCCAGTATTCTGGCCTGGAGAATTCCATGGACTATACAGTCCAAAGAGTCAGACACGACTGAACGATTTTCACTACTCCGTCTAGTTTCAAGATCCTATAAGAGACTTCTGATGGGGAAGCTCTTTCTATGACTCCATCATTGAGTTAAAAAATATTTGCGTGCCTACTCTCCAGGACACGCAGACGTGATCAGAACAGACAAGGTAACTCCCTTTTTGAGCCTTATATTCTAGTCAGGAAGAGGGCCAAATTACCACATGAATAGAACTGCCGGAAGTGGAGTGAAGGACACAAATGGTATGAAGTGATCATGAATGGGGATGAGGTGGGAGCTAAGAAGATACGGTGGTCAGGAAAGCCTCTCTAAGCAGGAGACATTTATCATCAGTCATGGCACTGGCAGCTGGAGAGTGTCTGTTCCGTTCCGTCTCTCAGTCGTGTCCGACTCTTTGCGACCCCGTGGACTGTAGCCTACCAGGCTTCTCGGTCCATGGGATTCTCCAGGCAAGAATACTGGAGTGGGTTACCGTTTCCTTCTCCAGGGGATCTTCCCGACCCAGGGATCGAACCCGGGTCTCCCGCATTGGAGGCAGACGCCTTAACCTCTGAGCCGCCAGGGAAGCTCTCGGAGAGTGTCTAGGTATTACTTTACTAACTCTCGTCGCCTTGTGATTGAGTCCTGGAGTTTGCTTTTGCAGAAAGCATTGCCTCAGGAGATGACTAATCAACAACATTTACCGAAGGAGTGTCTCCTAAGCAAACAGTTTTGCAATTCTACTCTAATCCTAGAGAATGATCAAGAGTCCTGAACAGGGAAGGGAAATCCAGACAGAATAGAAGACACCAGTCTTGGGGCGGGGGTGGGAGTGGGCGATCAGTTGGTTCTGAGATCCCATCTTTTCCTGCTCCTTCCTCTGTGATGGCTGTATCTGGAGACACCTGGGATTTGAGCGTCCACTAGCGCTGATGTGGGCCTCATTCACTGTGATGGCAAGTGAGCCACTTTGCCTTTCTCCATTTGTGAAATATGCTGCCTACTGCTTAGCTTTCCTGTGAAGGTCAAAGCCAGATCATGTTTGCTTTGGTGTTGCACAGACACGCTATCCTTCATAAAGATTCCAGATAAGGATGTTGCCTCACCCACGTCTCCTGGTATATCACTGGAATAACTTGGGTCAGCAAGGAGAAGCAAGGCCTCCCTAGAGTTTGCTAAAAATAGTGTCTCACCGTCTCCACTGGAAAAAAAGTCCTGTTTCATGTTAGCCCAGTTTCCTCCCATCAAGGCTAGAAGCATGAAATGGAGACCAGTTGCTGACCACTCTCTGAACCACAGTCCTTCATCTGCTCAAACTCTCTGAAGTCCTGCCAACCATGTCTCTCATTTATATGCTCTTCCCCTAATCGTTCCTTTTTTTCTCCTTGGCTGAATTCTGTGTGGGTGGCTCAGGAAAAGGGTAGACAAGCACACTTTCTGCTTCTCGGGGAGATTTTTAAAGAATCTGACAATGCGAGGGCTCTCTCCCCTGGATCATATTGCCTCTGGAATGGGAGTGTGCCCACATTTCCAAAACAAACAGTGAGGATGGGCTGCCCTTTTCCCAAGGTGGTGAGACCCCTCTGGGATGATGTAGGGTGTTCTGGCTTGGGACGATGGCTGCCCAGTAAAACGACCCACTGCGGGGTGGTTCCACCTTCATTCCTTAAAACTTTATGTCTAGCCAGGGCTCAAGGGGGCCCAGTTTGGGGGAGAGGCTTGTACCATGTGGCATGTGGATTCTTAGCTCCCCAATCAGGAATTGAACCTGTGCCCCCTGCAGTGGAAGTGCAGAGTCCTAACTGCTGGACTGCCAGGGAATCCACAAGGGGGCCCTTTAGAAAGCAGAGAGGGTTCCAGAGGGTAAGAGGGGAGATGAAAAGCAAGAGTGTTCAGGGATGTTGCAAAGAGAGGAGTGGGCAGCCTGGAGTGCCCTGGGACCAGGAGGGCTGGCTTTGTTCTGAAAATCAGCTGCAGCCTTGCAGGGCCTCCCAGTGCTGTAATTTCCCCTCCCTCAAGCTGTCCTGGAAGCCGTGGAAGTGAAGCGAAGTGAACTGAAGTCGCTCAGTCGTGTCCGACTCTTTGCGACCTGTGGACTGTAGCCTTCCGGTCTCCTCCATCCATGGGATTTTCCAGGCAAGAATACTGGAGTGGGTTACCATTTCCTTCTCCAGGGGAACTTCCTGACCCAGGGATCGAACCCAGGTCTCCTGAATTGTAGGCAGATGCTTTACTGTCTGGAGGGGAAAAGAAAATGCATGCAATGGTGTAACCAGAAGCTCCTGGGGCCATAATGGGGGAGAAATGCCTGTCCACTGTGGGCAACAGAGACACACTGGTGGGCTGAGAACCCTAGGCTCACTTGGGCGCTGGCCTAGTGAAGCAGCAGCCCCACTTTTCCCTCAGCGTGGTGGTCCAGCCTGACCCAGCTCTACTGACCCACAGACAGGGTCTCCGTTCAATTTTCTGGGCATTCCCTTAAAATTTGCATTCAGTTTACTATGCTGAAACTGTGCATGTGTTAATAGGAACAGTACTTTATTGAGATATAATTTACCTGTGCTAAAATGCACAAATCTTATGTGTACAGTTGGGCTTATTTTGACGTGTCTATACACCTGTGTAAATCACCCAAATCAAGATGCAGACTATTTCCACCACCTGGAAGCTTCCCTGGGGCCCCTTTCCAGCCAGTGCTTGTACCCCAGAGGCATCCACTGTTCCCATTTCTGTCACTGGTGATTAGTTTTGTTTGTTCTTGAGCTTCATCTGTGTGGAGTCAATCCCTGGGGCCTGGCCTGTGTCTGCACTTGGCAGTTATGCACTGTGAGAGGAGCCTTGGTTCTTAAACTCCCCTGTGAGAGAGCACTGATCCCATTGGGAAGCTGAAACTGTGGGTAGTTAGTGAGATGCCCAAAGGGCAGGAGGTAGTGGTGGATCCTGGTGGCCAGCCCAGGCTCCCTGATTCTGAATCCAAAGCTCTCTCCAGTCTCTCGGGGGCTCCCCCAACCCCTCCCTGGGGGCTCCTATCTAGTGCTCTGGATGAAGGAGCCTGGTGATCCTGGGCAGGTAGCGCCCCCTGCTGTCTACGGGGCCAGACCCTACACCCTCTCTTCTCCAAGGGATGTGACAGGATCACCCGGGCAGAAGCCCAGGGCAGTGATGGACAAAGGGCAGGGGCTCGGCTCCTGGAAGGGAGTCTCCTGTCCTTTTATTTTTCTCTGAAAAAGAAAAGACGTTTTCTTAAGCGTTTGGGGGGGTTTTCCTTCCTCAAAAGAAGCGGATTAAGGGAGAAGAGGCATCTTTGGTGGAGCTCTGCTGCCCCCAGGTGGGTGGCTGGGACACTACCGCAGAGCCGGACGTCCAAACCCTAGGTCTCAGGTTCAGAAGGTCCTTCTGCGGCTCTCCATCTCCCGGGCCCCTGAATCCTGGTCTCCTTGGCTTCTGAAAGCCAGATGTCCCTCTAGGCCATCATCTTGCACTTCAACCCTGACCTGGAGCGGCTCCTTGGAGAACCAGCTCCAGCTGTGCGTAGGAGAGGGGATGCAGCCCCTCACCTCCCGGGGAGGGCGGGCTGGACGGAAGCCTGGCGGGCCTGCCCTGAGTGGAGCGACGCTGTGATCGAGCGTGCTCAAGCTTGGATCTTAGGCCTCGGCTGGGGGAGCGGTGACAGGCGGGCCGGGGGACTTCCCGCCGTGGGGTGCGCAGCCCCGCTGCCCGCCGTGGGCGTGGGCGCCGCCGGCCCCCCAGCTCGCCGCCTTCCTGTCGCACCTGCGGTCGTGGTGGTGTAACGGCCCGGCCCTCCCGGCCCCGGCACGTGGCCTGGGGTGATGCTATCTCTAACTCGGTATTTTTAACTCGTTTTTCCAGAGGATGTGGCTCCTGCGGGAGAGCTTCAAAGGGTGCCCCGCTCGCCCCTCGCGGCAGCCATGACGTCATGGAAATGGGAGGGGCCGCCCCAGCACCCCCCAAACACCTGCACGGAAGTGGGAGGCTTTTTCCACTTCCTGACCTACATCTGGCTACTGACTCAATGTCTGACCTGCTCATTAATTTCAAAATATGGCTCTCAGTGTGATACTCAGGGGAAACCTTACTCATGTGTGTGTCTGGGTGAAACCAGGCCTGAATCCCAGGTGGCCTTACACAGAGTCAGGGCACTGCCCGCCAGCCCCCTGGCTTCTCAGTGTACTCATTAACAGTGATAGTGACCGGGGCTTGCAGACCTCCCCAGACCCACCCATCAGTCAGAAGCTCTTCTTCCCACAGGTAGATGGAGAGTTTTAAGATAGGACATGTGGAGAAAGTAAGGTGAATGGTAAGTTGGCCCTGGACCTGGGTGTGGGCCTCCAGTAACAGGAGGGCTGATTCCTAGAAGCCCTGTGTGCTTTCCCATCCCCCAGGCTCTACTGATGAGTGCCCACCCGAGGCTGCTCTGGCCAAGGGACCATCACTCAGGTTCTGCTTTCCCTGATAGTTCTTGACAGGTTACTCTTAGCTCTTGGCTAAATTATGAAATGCCTTCTCAGGAGGCTCAACGGTAAAGAATCTGCCTGCCCATGCAGGAGACACAGGAGACTTGAGTTCAGTCTCTGGGTTGGGAAAATCCCCTGGAGTAGGAAATGGCAACCCACTCCAGTATTCTTGCTTGGAAAATTCCATGGACAGCGTGGCAGACTATAGTCTGTGAGGTTGCAAAGAGTCAGACAAGATTGAGCAACCACACATACACAAATTGTGAAAATGTGGCTCATTGGGCCACTTCATCTGTTAATCCCTGTTTTCCTTTCTTTATGCTCCTCACCCCCCTGTACACATATACGTCTTCGCTTCTTCCCCAGTGTCTGATGAGCCCCCTGCCTCATTTATTTGTTCACTTGCTGCTTAAGTGTATATTAACCATCAGTTGTGTGCCAGGCACTGTGCTGGGTGTTGCAGACACATGGGTGAACACCATATACTTCCCATCCCAAGGAGCTCATAACTGAATGGATTTTCTTGCTGAGATATTACCTGATAACTAAAGTGATATCTGTTAAAGGCTTTACATGTGACCCCATGGGAGTTAGATTTTATGGGCAAACCAAGAAGAAAACAACTCTTCAAGACTCAGATGGCTGCCCCTCCAATGGTTGGTCATGGTGAGGGGTGCTCTGTTGGGGCTAAGACCCCACCCAAGCGTTCCTGAAGCACATACTGACTTAGCTTGCCCTTTTCCTGACCGGTTCATGATTCCAGTTAGATTCAGAGGGTAGATTTCTGGGTGAAGTGGCAGAGAATTCTCTAGAATCTTAGGCTTGGGGTCCAGAGAAGTCATTTGGTCCATTTTTCTGCCTCCAGGGTTGGCCTGAGCTGAAGTCTTTTGGGGGCAGTAGGATGTCTGTCCAAAGAATTCTGTTCTGCAGCTGGCCTTGGGGGCACATTCCCCCTTGGGATGGCATGGCTGTCCCTCCCTGGGGCTGGCCCCTGCTGGTGAGGGCCGGGGGTCTTCAGGCTGGGCCTTCTCAGGGCCTTGGTGATCATGTCTCCAGGTTTCCTCAGCAGCCTCTTCCCTCCACGCTGAACACTGTCTGGTCCCTTACTGCACGGAGGGGTCTGCCGCAGTGGCCCTCGGCCCAGCGCCGCCCTCCTAGTGGGCATAGGCACCTTTCCCAGGCCTGCTCACAAGGCCACTTCAATCACACCCTGGTGTGGCCTGGGCCAGACATGAGAACAGAGTGGACACAGCTGCCGAGGACTCTGCACCACCCCTTCAGCACTCTTGCTTAGCTGGCTGTCGGCATAACAGCCTCAGACCTGAGAGAAGGTTCTTGGTGGGATAGAGGAATCTGGATTTGGGATGGAAAACGACCCCAAGCTGATGCTGACCCTGTTTTCCAGATGGCCTCTTACCTGCCCGAGGCCTTGTCACTCTCAGCTTGGTCTGGGCCTGGAAGGAGTGGGCCTTAGGATCCCTGGGCACTGCTGCCGCATCCCTTCCTAGTTCCTCAGGTGGCCTCAGGGGTCCAGTGGCCACAGGGCCCTACCATCTGAGGACCCTGAGCTGACATGACTCCACAGGCTCCCTTGGTTTCCTTCCACCTGGGCCTCCTCTGTAGTTCTCGGAGGGATCGGTCTTTGGCCCCTTTACTGCCTTTCAGGGTCCCTGCCCCTGTCCCCTGCCACAAGCCCCATTTCCCCTTCATCCTCAGCATCTTCGCAGCCAAGTCTCAGGAGCAGACCTGCCTCCCCAGCCACCCACACAGTCTTTTGCCTGGATCTTATGTATACAGACCAAAGTGGATTACTATTTTAGAAGGAAAAAAAAAAAGGCTAATTTGCCTAAAGTTTTTAACAGTTGATAAAGGCCTGCTCTGTTAACCCTCCCAGAGGCATTTTCATTTAATATGGGGAAGAGAATGCTTTAATTAAAAGAAATTCCCAATGGTGGAGTCTCTGGCATTGTGTTAGACTGATGAGGAGGCAGTTTTGAATTCCCTGCAGGTGGTAACTCTTCTTCTGGGTGTGAGAGTGACCTGCTATGATGGGATTTCCTCTGAGATCTTTCCCTTTAGTGGTCTTTAACGGCACTTGTATTTAGGCTGCTCAGAGACCACTGGGGTTTCTGTGACTATCCTTGGTAGGGCTGCCAGTATTGAACATGGTTCTTAACCTCTATAGCAGCCATGGAATCAGAGATGTGGGGAGTTGGAGGCAGCCTCCAGTCCTAGGTGGCATAGGTTTTATAGGTGGTGACCCTGGAACTCACGGACGGGAGGGACATGCTGATGTTACCTATTGAGCGGGTGGCTCCAAGCTTGTAGAAAGCCGCAGACCTGAATTGTAGCTGGAAGGATTTGCTTGTTTCTGGCTGTGTGGTCAGAGACACACAGGTGAACTGTGGATGTATTTGGGGCTAGAACCCCTCCCACTCCTACACCAGGAATCGGTAAGCACTGGGCTCTAGTCTTGAGAGTGGTAATTGTGAGGTGGATGACTGAGTGGTGTCTGAGGGGTGCCCTTTTCCTAAGCACCCCAGGAAAGGTGCTAAGGCAGCAGGAGGCTCAGGAGAATCCCAGGGGACCCTGTCTCCTGTCTTCTAGGTGAGGACTTGAGATGCCTGCTCTCCTTGGCCAATCCCTGGGCTTGAGAGGAGAGAGCTCATCTCTGCTTTCCTTGCTCTCACATCCAGGGTGGTGGGAGCAGAAAGTCTGGCTAGGGTCACCCTCTTTTTCCCCACTTCCCCCACTCCTAGACTGACACTCCAAGGGGCTGAGCCTCTGGTGGGCACCCGGGCAGTGGAGTGGTAGGTGGTCCCCAGCCATGAACTTGTAGAGTAATGCAGTTTCAGTGGGAATCCAGTCTGAAAGGAAAGGCAAAGGAAATGTTTCTTCAGGGCAAGAGACAGTGGGTGGCCTTTTGGGGACACTTGCTGTGTGGTCCCTGTCTGCCAGATTTCAGCTTCAGGTCATTACCACCCATGTACATGGGCATCCTGCTATGGGTTGCCCAGAGGAAGACCAGGGACCCAGGCTTTTAAGTGGGTTTGTTTGGCCCCCAGCACAGCCTTCTCAGTGGAATTTTTTAAAGGTTTTTCCAGGAAGAGGTGGGCTTAAGCAGCTTGTTGAGTTAGGCCTGCTGAATGTCCTCATGGATGGACGGCTTGGTTTCTTTCTGCCCAACTAGTGATCCACAGCAAGCTGAAAATGACCCGGACCAAACTCAGTCAAACAGGAGCACAGTCTCTTCCAAATCGCTTTTATTGAAGCCGTGGCAGCAGAATATACAATGTGGCTCAGATACACAGCAGAGCAGGGCCTAGATCATGAAAAGATAATTTTTCCCCACATCTTGGGAAAAAGGGTGATATATATTTTTTTATGAACACTATGTAAAAAATATCACCACACAACATTCTCCGGGAGCTAGAGCCCAAGAGAACCCACTGGGGATCCACCATCCAGTGGGACATCAGAGGCAGTCTCTGGAGGGTGGGGATGGGGAGGGAATGTCCCCACAGCCAGGAGAGGCTGCAGCAGCCCCCCAACTTTGCCGAGAATGCCAGGCAGTGACAAGCAGCAGTGAGGAACAGAGTGGGTGGCAGCCATGCTGGGCAGCTTGTCAGCATCTTGATCGCCAGAATCTGGAGGATCCAGTTGGTGGTATGGCCAGCCAGGCCAGAGAGGAGGAGGGAGCCTTCTCATCCATGGGGGCAGAGGGTGCGCCTCTCTGCTTGAAGAGGGAGAGGGAGGGCGGCGGGGAGCCAGGGGCTCTCAGGTTGTCGGTGACCTGGGATGAGGAAGAACAGGGTCAGGCTGCATAGTGATGAGATCCAGGACAGTCAGGGGTGTGATGAGGATGCTTCTGTTTGCAGAGTTCTAGGGGCAGATGGACCCAGAGTTCTTTTTGATGAGATGCTCTTGTCAGTGGGATGACCTGGGACCCTGAGGGAAAGGGTCTGGAGATTCTAGTCAGAATTAGGGTGGATAACAAATACAATACTGCCTCACCACGTTGGGGCCAGAAGGCCTGAGTAAAGGAATGTGGGGCCTCATAGGATTTGCAGTGAATGGGGTACAGTAGAAGGCGTAGGTATGGTGAGTCTGGGTCCTAAGTGTCTCCTAAGTTCCACTCATTAGCTGTGTGGCCTTGATGTTCCTTGGCCTCGGTTTCTTAATTCCCAAAATGAGGATAATAGCAACTGTTCCTCATACTTTGTAGGTGAGACGTGGCTCAAAGGAGGTGACCAATGTCACCTGAGGAGTGTATTGTGTTTCCTAAGTCTTTTGGGCCATTGCTATTAACAAGAGGAACCAGTAACTGGAAAAGAGGAGCCTGGTGGGTCCAGACTTAGGCCCGAAAAGCAAGAGCCTGGGGGAAGTTCCTTTTCAGAGCTTGGGGACCTGTTCCCAGGGCCCCACCACCTGGCTGAGATGTCAGCTCACCTCAACTGGACCGCAGCCGCAGCGTCATGAGCAGGTTAAACCCAACCACCTTCAGGAGGAGGATGCGGAACCCGATCACTTTCAGGTTTTGGGAGTTTAGGTTCATATCTGCAAAAACAAGGAGCCACAGCAGTCATGGCACAGGTCTGCACAGCCCCCGCGACACCAAAACAGGGTGGGGAGTATGGTGGGCTTCAGTGCCTGGATCTGCCTCTCCCTTTGAGCTTTGGTGCACATCCCCTCATAAACATATCTGTACATCCCTCCAGGGTCAACAGGGCTTCCCAGGTGGCACAGTGGTAAAGACTGTCTGCCAGGGCAGGAGACGCAAGAGAGTGGGTTCGATCCCTGAGTTGGGAAGATCTCCTGGAGTAAGAAATGGCAACCCGTTCCAGTATTCTTGCCTGGAAAATTCCATGGACAGAAAAGCCTGGTGAGCTACAGTCCATGGGGTCGCAAAGAGTCGGACACCACTTAGTAACTGAGCACGCACGCGCCAGGGTCAACAGCATTTCATTTCCAAAGGGAAACACTAACAGCGCTTACTCTGTTTCAGGGCTGAGCCTCTCGGTGGATGGGGAGGGTGACTGCTCAGAACTTGGCACACGCAACACCCTGGGTCGGTGCCCCTTAGTGAGAATCTAGTGGCAGAACCGCAAGAGGGATGAAAGTGAAAGTGGCTCAGTCGTGCCCAACTCTTTGCGACCCCATGGACTATGCAGTCCATGGAATTCTCCAGGCCAGAATACTGGAGTGGGTTGCCTTTCCCTTCTCCAGGGGATCTTCTCAACCCAGGGATTGAACCCAAGTCTCCCACATTGCGGGTGGATTCTTTACCAGCTGAGCCACAAGGGAAGCCCAAGAATACTGGAGTGGGTAGCCTATTCCTTCTTCAGGGGATCTTCCTGACCCAGGGATTGAACCCAGGTCTCCTGCATTGCAGGTGGATTCTTTACCAGCTGAGCCACAAGGAAAGCCCAAGAGGGATGACTCGGTACAAATGACTCAAATGGACATGAACATGGGCCCAGAGTAGGTGGTGAGGAGCGGTGGGGATCTTTGAGAGCCAAGGTCACCTCCCACATGAGTTCTGCTGCTCCTTCTGAAAGAAGGCAAAACCCCCAGGCTATGGAGGGAGAACATCCATGGGAAGACCTGATTAGTCTAGGGCTTTATGTGAGCTGGTCAGAGATTTCCCAGCTGGGCCACCCAGAAGCTCTCTTGATCTCTGTGGACAGTGGAGCCACAGAAAGGAATACAGAGGCCCGGGAGTGAGTCATTGGTCTAAAAACTAGACTTATCCTTGAAGTTCTTAGAATGGAAAAGAAAATTAGAGATGGTGAGAGGAATCTAGGGATTCAAGAATGTCCCCAGGCAGTTTGAATGGGGCTTGAACCGCTGTTCTTGTTCCTTAGAACTTCATTCCTAGATCCACATGCTCCTTCATACTGCCTCTATCCCATCTCGGCGATTGTGGGTTCATCGTCTCCCCAGACCTGTGTGAAGCCACGATGGACCCTTCCCTTACCTGTTTCAAAGCTTTTCTCTATCAGCTTGGCATTACAGGAGATTCCTAAAAGGAGAAATAAAGACATTTTTCTTAGAGTCCTGAGCGTTCTGACCTCCCACCCCAGAAGCTGGGCTGGTGAGTGTTTCCAGCCGTTCCATGCCTCCTCGTGGAGTGATCTGGAAGGAACTTGTCCCGTATGGGACCACCTGTTGAGGCCACCACTCACCCTCGAAAGACCAGCACCCTGGCTTCTAGGCTCCATTTCATTCACTTAATACTGGTTGTGCTAAGTGCATGTTACATGACACAAAGACTCAGGGTGAGTTCCGCTCTGGAGTCTGATACAGGAAGTAAGACAGACACGGTGAGAAGTGCCATAAGGGGTATAGGTGCTTTCACCTGTTCCGCAAGGTTTGACGCCTGCACCCCAAATCTGTTTGCTTGTTTTTTCTCACTCAGTAAATGGCATTATCACTGACCTAGTTGCTCAGAAAGAAAATCCAGCCACCTTCCTCAATTCCCTCTTTTCCTTTTCAATCCTGCATGGTTCTAGCTTTGAATCCCAAATAGTGTTGAGCTTTTAACTCCCCTGCCACAGGGACTTCCCTGATGGTCCAAGACTCTGTGCTCCCAATGCAGGGGGCCTGGGTTCCATCCCTGGTTGGGGAACTAGATTCCACAAGCTGCAACTAAGAGTTCAAATGTCCTAACGAAGGCCCAGTGCCTTAGTTAAATAAATAAAAAACAAAATATCAAATAAACAACTCCCCTGACACAACCCCATCCTGGTCTCCATCATCTCTCAGCTGCATGAGCTTCTTTTCTGTTTCCACTCTCGGCTCCTACAATCCATTTTCCACTCTAGTCAGAGTGATTAAAAAAAAATTATTTCTTTATTTTGGCTGTGCCAGGCATTCCTTGCTGTTCAGTCTTTCTCTAGCTGCAGTGAGCAGGAGCGCCTCTCTAGTTTTGGTGCCAAGGCTTCTCCCTGTGGTGGCTCCTTGGTGCAGAGCACGGGCTCTAGGGTGCGCGGGCTTTAATTAATAGTTGCAATACATGGGCTCAGGAGTTTTGGCTCCTGGGCTCTAGAGCATAGGCTCAGTATCTGTGGCACACGGGGCTTAGTTGCTCCATGGCATGTGGGACTTCCTGAACAGGGATCGAACCTGTGTCCCTTGCACTGGCAGGCAGATTCTTTACCACCGAGCCACTGGGGAACCCCCCAGAATGATTTTATTTTTTAAAGTAAATTGGGTGTCGTTCGCCTGCTTATAGGCAACCAATAGCTCCTCACTGTACCTAAACAGTGTCTCCCTCTCGTGACGGGCAAGGCTCTGTGATCTGGTTCTGGCCTATCCCTTCCGTCTCATCTCCTCCTGCCCTTTGCCTTTCTCACTGTGCTCCTGACTCTATAAGGTCCTTTCTCTTCTAATAGCTGGTACTTCCTTAGCCTTGAAATCTCAGCTCAGATAGCATTTCCCCAGAGGACCCTTCTCTGACTTTTGTCCGTAGGGTGGCTGTTTCCCTAACTCCAAGTTAAAGCAAGTATGATAATCTGGAGTTCTTTAGATTTCCGCTTGTTGATGGTTGGTCTCCCCCAGCTGGAATGGGGCTTGCTCAGAGCAGACCCCTCATTGGCTGCATTTCTTTCTCCACGGCAGCACCGGGCATGTTGTACAGGCACAATCAGCAATTGCTGAGTGAATGAATGAACGAGGTTAGAGCTGGGAAAGCCCTTTGGCCGAGAGGGAGGAGTAAAAGGAGGGATGTGGGAGAAGCACACCGGAGCCTGGAGGAGCAGTGAGGGGCTGAGCAGAGGCAGGGGGTGGGGACTCAGGGAGGGTGAGCTTCAGGGCCCTGGCGCTCTCAGGCCTCTTCCCCCTCTGCTATTTGTCTAGGACATTCTGTGACCTGCCTGGATGGGGCTCACTGATGCTCAGGAATGAGAAGGGAGGGGTCTTTGCTGACGTTGATGAGGTTGAGACCACCAATCAGAGCAGCTTTTAGATGTCACAAACCTGAGCCCTGGCACAAATGGGCCTCTCAATGGAGGAGACGACTTAGAGCAGAGCCCAGGCTGCACTCACCGGAGCTGGAGGCGAAGGGAATGGTCTTGTTGAAGGTGTCTGCGCATCCAGAGTCGCTGGCGTTTCCCCAAGTCACTATCCCGTTGCTCTTGGATCCCAGGATCTCCATGCTGAGCACGGTGCTGTTTGTTTTGTGTACCACGTTCCACTTGGGCCCCGTGATTTGTGTCAGCTCGACTTGATTTGAGTCAAAATCGGTGAATAGGCAGACAGAAGTATGGCTGGATTCGGGGCTTCTCAGCTGGTACACAGTGGGGTTGGGGTCCTTGATTTCTGTGGACCAAAAGGACCCAGGTTAGGAGATGGTTGTTTTCCTCCTTGCTCCAACCAAGGCCTGAGTCCAGATGCCAGTGATGGGCAAGAATAGGGCTCTATGGGGCTGGCAAGTCACATTCTCAGGTTTTAGGTGGAAAAGAAGATTCTAGAAACCATCTGCTCACAATGGACGGGACTCAGGGACAGGCACAAACTACGGGTCCTGGCCAAGAGGCCAAGCTCTCAATGAACACAATCTGCCAGGCTCTGCCTACCATTCAAGGAAACCAGCAATGCAGGGCTACTTAAGGATGCTGCCCATTTTTCTACTTAATAGGAACTTTTTCAAAAGCTCAGAAGGCCTAGGAAGCAACAACATAGTTCTGGCAGGACAAAGCAAGCAGAGAAAAAGAGACCCAGCAAAGCACACCACATGTTTTAGAGTCTAGGGTCTCCCGTCTTGGGCTGGTGTTGACAGGAGTGTGATGTTTGTAATAGACTGGCATGAACTTGGAAGATAGGCCACATCACCAGGAGATTTCTCTCACTGATAAAAGCTTTAGGCTCTAAATCAGAACCCTTGTGTCTAAGCCCCGGCTCTCCTATTTACTAGCTATAAGGCTTTGAGCAATTCACACCAGCTCCTTGAGTCTCAGGAATTTCATCTGTCAAATGGGGATATTGCCTCATCCTTTTTCCTGAGCAGGCTCTTCTGAGAAGCCACGAGAGTTTCTCCATATAAAGTTATATTTAATAAACTGAAATAATTTTAGTAATTGCAGCTCTTGATACTGCCAGGAGATTGGCATGATAACTGCGCTACCCAGTAATACACAGTTTCTACTCTTTGGCCTCGGGAAAGCAGGAGCTGCTGGAGGCTTTTCTTTAGTGCTGAGAAGGACTCCTCAGGATTTTCATGGGATTCTGTGTTTTTAAAGCAACCCTCAGTGTTTATTCTTTCAGACCTCCTGTGTTTGGAGGAGGAAGCAGAGGTTTACTAGGATGATTAACACGTTGGGGCCACCCAGCAAGTTTACAGCAGGGCTGGGATGGCAGCTTCCGGGGCTGGTTCTCTGCTCCCCTAGCTCCTCACCACACAGGCAAAATTTTGCAGACCAGTGATACATGACGCACCCCATACGCTGAGCCAGTCAGGGTGGCCTTGGCAATGCAGATATCCAGCTGGATGAAAACCAGGGGAGTCAGCCCTTGGCATGGCCTTGGGATGCTGAATCAAGGCGGAGCTGCCTATGGGTAGGGTTGTCGATGGTCACATGTGAGCGACACCCAAAGCTCTGTCTTCAAAGGCTTCTGCCTGCTCCCCTCCAATCTCCATGTGCCTGAGAGGACGACGTCACTGTGGGTTAAGGATTTACGGCAGAAATATTTTACTGGGAGGGGAGAGACGCGAAGCCATTAGCTAATACCACACCCCAGTGGATGTGTCAGTCGTTAGTGGGAGTCATGGGTGGGACCAGAGAGGGTGATGTGGAAGGGTGTGGAAGTGCTGAGAGAATGCGGCCTCAAGAAAGCTGAGGCTAAAGTGCCACCTGACACAGGCTGACCTCAGAGGGAGAAAGGGCTTGTTATGGAGTGTTTCTTAAGTGTTTTGGGCCATTGCTATTAACAAGAGGAGCCACTAACTGGAGAAGAGGAGTCTGGTGGGTCCAGACTTAGGCCTGAAAAGCAAGAGCCTGCCATGGGGTCACAAAGAGCTGGATACGACTGAGCGGCTGAACAGCAACAAACATCAAGGAAAATTAAAAATCCAATTAGCAGTTAAACCTTCATTTTGAGACCCCAGTAGCCACATGTGGCTGCTGCCTACAGTGTAGGACAGTGCAGGTTGACAGAATATTTCCATTGTCACCGAAAATTTTGTCGGATGGCATTGGTCTGGAGGGTGCAATGCCATGGACCACACGGAAAGGCTGAGGAGGCTAAGAGTGAGACTTAAAGCCAGCTGAGATCCTTGAAGGGTGATACCAGGGCAGGCTTATTGTTGCTCAGCTTTGCTAGTGACAGATCAAAATGAAAGAGCAGTTAGTGAAGTCAGAGAATTGAGGTGATTTTTAGCCTCCCTCAATTCTTGTTTTTACCAGGTGATACCCTTGGGCTTTCCCCATGTTCATTCTTGCTGTTGTTTCTCCTGTCCAGCTTCCTTACCCCTGGTTTCCTTCTTACTCACCCTCTCCTGCTGCCCCCACTTCAGTCTTTTCTTTGAGCTCATCATCCAAATGACCTGTCTTAAACATGGAGCTGATCGAGTCACTTTCTGTTCAAAATACTCCAGAGACTCCTATTGCCTATAGGATAATGCCCATACTTCGTGGCACAGCATTTGGTAGTTGCCATGATTTGGAGTGCTTGAATTTCCTCTCTCAAGTCCTTTATATGCCCTGTATGAGTACAGCTGGACAAAACTCTTCACCCTGGCTCCCTGGAATATAAGCTGTGTGACAACTAGGATGTGTCCCTAGATCACTGCTGTGTCCCTAGTCTTTGCCATGTACTAGGTGCTCAAGAAATAATTGTGGGATAAATAAGCAGCCTAGTGACCATCAGATTTGGAAAATTTCTACTAATTAGACTTTTTGGTCAAAAAGCCTGGATATTGATCCCTAAACTTGGCTTTTTAAAGCCCTCTTTTAGGGACTTACGTGGTGGTCCAATGGCTAAGAATGAGCTCCCAGTGCTGGGAGTCCAGGTTCGATCCCTGATCAGGGAGCTAGATCCCACATGGCACAACTTAGGGTTCGCATGGCACAGCTAAAGATATTGTGTGCCACAGCCAAGACTTGGTGCAGTCAAATAAATAAATACAAATAAATACTAAAGAAGAAGTCCTTAAAAAATAAAGCCCCTTTTTACTTTTATCCCCAGGTACCTCAGCGCAACATTTTGGTCTGAAAACTAAGAATGAGTCATTATTAATTTGGAGGTCTTTAGGGGTCCATCTGCCAGAGCCCTGGGAGAGAAACATCCTGTTCCACTTTAGTAAGATAAATGCCTCCTACCACTGATGGCATCTCAGAAGGTAGGCTTAGCAAGACTGGATCAACTTTTCAGTGTGTAAGTCCAGCGATTTCTAGATCCTCACCATTCATTTAAATTCAGAATTAACCACAGAAGCATATGTTTCAGGGCTCTAGTGCCTAAGATCCCCAGGGCACAGCAATGATGGAAAGCTCCCTTACCACCAAATCTGTGTTTGAAAGTTGGGCACCAGGAACCCTAAATGTGAGTGAGCAGTACTGACTTTGAGTTTGAGTCCCACTGAGGCCCTTGTGAGTGTCAGGAAGCAGTGAACCTTCACAGACATACCTGGAGTGATGGAGACTCTGGTTCCCTTGCCCAACTGCACCTGGGAAGCAACACCTCCATCTCACTCTCACTGTCTTTACTCCAGAAAGCCTTAGGTTTCCCCTCCTCTGATGGATGGGCTCTTACAGCCCACTGAGCAACAAAGAGGGGGGTGGTCTAGGCCATGAGCTGTCCATGGGAAGAGCTGGCCTCTCTCATCTTCACCTCTGGTCTGCATTTCTGAATTGTTTCCCTGTTTCCCAGTGTCTGGCCTTGGGCCTAATGGTCTATATTATCCTGAAGCCTCTAGCATTCCTTTTCTCCATTGTCTCTGAAGACATCTTTGACTTTCTCTCCATCTAACTTCATTATCAGAGTGTTTACTTGGCCAAAATGCACATGCCTTGTTCATTCCTGAGATCATGCCCTCTTTCTTGGTGTTTCTTATGCCTGGAAGTCCCCTCATCTCCTTGCTTTGCCCAAATAGATCTTAATTTATCCTTTAGCCTCAACAAATTCTTTCTACTTCATAAAACCTTTTCCAAGTAGGCCAACTTTTCAGCCAGGACCCCATTTCTCTGAATCTCTAACGTGCCTGTTAACATCATCAGCTGGTTGATATAAAAAATGGTTTTCAGGTTGCTAAATTTATAATATCTTGGTCCCTTTGACTAGTTTTTATACTGTTTGGAGACAGTTCAGATATTCATACTCAGTCTCACATTTTATAGAGTGATGGCCACAGAGAAGGCATTTAAAGTTATCTGTTGAATGATTAAAGTCAAATTTTAATGTGTTTGACCTAGAGAAACACAGATTTTCAAGATCAATAGTGTTCCCTTTTCCATTCACAGAGGCCTTTGTAAGACAGTTATAGCACTCACAGATAGCCTTGCCATAGTGATACTAAGATCCCAGGGAAAAGGTTAGTGACACTGGTCCATGGGGTTGCAAATGGTGCCACCTGGAATGACTCACCAGATATTATGGACACCTGGGTTCCTTTCCCAAACGTGAGTTTACTGATCACTCCTGTATTCACACTGCTGGGGACACCATTACAGAAACTCTCTGGCCCTGCCTCCTACTTCAGTGGGAAACACTGGTCTCTCAGAGGGGACGGAGGATCACACTCTTTAGAGTTAGACCTTCTGCTCTTCTGTATTGAATCTTTGTCTCTTAATCCTTTTCTTCCTGCCCCATCCTGCTATAGTGCCCTGGATTGGAGGTTCTGATTTCCATAAACACAGAATTTAGTAGACAACCTCCCCTTGCTCAGGACAACAGTGTCTTGGATCCTCTCGTGAAAGGTCCAGGACTCCTCGCCCATCATCTGACTCATGATTTTTCAGGTTCTGGCCCAAGGGTGTTTCCTGAGCATTCAGTGCAAGATGAGAGGGTGTTCTGGGATGGGTGGAAAGAACATTTTGGGATTCAACAGAAGAAAGCACCTGGGCTCAACTGGACATCTCAGACAAAGAAGAATTAGCTGTCAATGTCCATCTTTGCCCCACATTACTTACTTGGTTGGACACTCAGTCTGGTCCCTGCTCCAAAATTTAACTTATCAGTGCTGAATCTCCACCAAGGGTAAGGTCTTTGCAATAACCGTCCTGACATTAACCTGCTGGAACCTACCAGGCTCCGAGGGCACCATCTGAGAAGGGACCCTGGCTTTTGTTTCTTAGGTTTCCTATTTCCCATGGAAATTGTTCCCCTTTCCCTTAACAATAATGAAGCTTTAGAATAACAAAGCCTTCACGATGAGGATAATTAGTATTATTTAGAAAAGCTGTCATTTATTGATTACTTGTTATATGCTGAGCATTATCTCATATTACGATGTGGTAATTTTTATTTTTCTGTTGAGAAAGTGAGGACTTAATTAGCTGGAGAGGACAAATCCAGACTCCCCCCAAGGTCTGCCAGCCTCCTAAGCTATGCTGTGAACCCTACACCATCCTGCCTCCGTACCTTGTCGTATTTGCCATTCACATAGGGGTCTGGGTCATTTTTACCCTGGAAGCAGTTCAAAATTCTACTCAGAGAGGAAGATTCTGTAGCTATCCCCACACTATGCTCCTTAGTCCATCCAGGGAATTTAGCTACCTGCTGCAATAAAAGAGAATTTGTGTTTGCCATTAACTCATCTCTTTCCCCCAAGAGCATTTAGCTAATTTCCTGAATGCTCAGATTATCTGGTGCTGATATGATCCGTTTCGCTTGAAAGCACCAAGTATCTTCAACTCTTCTTATGTTTCTGTAAATTGTTCTGCTCAGATTTTCATTTACCCAGCTGGCTCTTAGCACTTGCATCTTTAACATGAGAAATGGGAACCTTTCAAGTTACCAGAGAGTTTGTAGAAATGGAAACGAGTGTTTCACATATCCTCAAGTTTGCCATAGATCATTGCCGGTTTTCTCACAGACAAATGGTCAGTCAGTTTGCCTTGGTCATTCACACCGTCATACTCACGTGAGTGTACGGTCAGCCTGGTCCCAGTTCCAAAGGTCAGCTTATTGTAGCCACCAGATGACACACACTAGCAGGATGCTTTACAAGAACTCTAGCCCCTGGCAGAGTTAGCAATGACTCCTGTGTCTGTTTTACAGATTCCTTCACAATCCCCCTTTCTCTCGCACAAGAGAAAAGTCCGGCTCACTGACTCCTGATTCCTGAGCTTTCTGTGTAACAACCTCACACACCTTTCTCTTCCAGCCAGCCTTGAGCAGGTCAGGCTCTTTCTGGAGGGTGGATGCCCATTCTAGATTCCACACTGAAAGTGAGGAAAGAAAACTGAGAGTCTGGAGAGAAACCAGAGATTAATTGGGAAATGAATCTTGAGGGAAAATTCACAGCACTGGCAACAGATGGAAAACCTGGAGTACAACTTAATCATGGAAGGGAGGCCTATGAGAGCGCTCCTATTAGAAAGCGGTTCCATTACTCCTTGAGGGCAGACACAGGCTAGTATTGCCATAGGAATAGTCCCATAAAGTGCACAAGCAGGACTGCTTAATTGTGAAGGTTGTGAGAATCAGGAGTGAGTTGCCGATGGGGCCCAGGAATCTAGTTCTCTGGAAAGTTCCAAGGTTAGGGTTAACGTTCATATGGGGACAAAAAGAAGTCTCCAGTTTGAGAGTGGTTTAGACAAGTCCTTTTCAGTGAGAATTTCACAGAACTCTAGTCCTAAATTTCTCTGCAAAAAAGATTCTAAGCTCAAAGAAGTTTGGAAAATGCTGTATACTCTATTTTCAGTCCTGAAGCCTGACAATGCATATTAGCATTTTAAAGGCTCTGAGAGGTCTTACAATAAAGAAATTTAGAGCTTCTTAAACTTATTTGATCCAATAATGTTTTTTTCTTAAAACATCCATTAACCTCTGTGGAACATGTACAGGTTTAGATATACATTCCCCGGAAGTCCCTTTTCTAGTTCAAAGAATTTAAAATTCATCCTAAATTTCAGCCTAATTTTATCCTTAAGCTTTCATGTTCTGAGTCTGTTTGTTCTCCTACCAACTCCTACCGACACAATTAGGGGTCTCATTGACGCTGATTATTTCCTTCTAATCATTATGAAACAGCTTCATTCTATTCGGGCAATTGCTGAACAGCAGTCAGCTATGTAGCAAATCTTCTTGGTGCTGTCAGGAATGGCTCGAGGGCAGATATGAACGCAGTCATCAGGCAAGACCACATCACCCCAACACTTTGCAGGGTTTACCTATTGGGAACAATGGCAACTTGAAAGCCTGGCCCAAGTGTGAATTTATTGGTTTTCTTTCCACACACCTTCCTACACACCTTAGAGCTGGGTGCTTCAGAGGAGGTTCTGGAGGAGAAAAGTTTCTGTCCTGGGTGGCGTCTCAAGTAGAGACATATACTTCAGGGATTTATCACTAGACCACTTTCCTTTTTGCTTCCATAGGATTTTCCACTTGTGTTACTTCCCTAGGAGGGTGGTGCAATTCTTATACCTCTGAACTCTGGTTCTTCAGAATTATGATGGGGTTTCAGGCTTTCTAAAGACAACCTGAACTGACCCAGGGCAGGGAAGAGGCTTCGGTGAGTGCACAAATATGGAGGAAGCTTTCCCTCGAGAAACGGGCTCTCACCCCCCAATGGATGTTCAGATGGATTCTGTAATCCCTTGGTTTTGAAATCTAGCAACTCTGTTGGAGAATACTTGCGACTGTCTAAACCAATAGGTTCTAAACAGTTACTACCTCTGCACTGAAGTCTTCCCCAACTCTCTAGCTAAAGGCATTTTTCAACAATCATTTGTTTGGTGATGCCTATGTGTCAGGCATGGTGCTGGGGGGTGGAGGTGTAAGGATGAAGGAGAGCGGGTCTCAGCCTCACAGGGCTTATGGTGCAGTACAGGATGGATGAAAGTACCAAGCAGCTAGGACAGGAGGTCAGGATGCCTTCCCTCCTGCTATTCCATCTCAACTCGTGTGCACTTCCACTGCAGTGTGGTGACACTGTCTTTAACTGTCTGTTTGTATGGATGTCTATCCACTGGGAGATACTGGATGACAGAGACTCTGCCTTTTCCTTTCTTCCTTCTCTCCCTTCTATCCTTCCCTTCCTCCCTCCTTTTCTTCTATAGTGCTTAGAATGTATTGGGTTGGCCAAAAAATTCGTTCAGGTTTTTCCGTAAGATCTTTATGGAAAAACCCGAATGAGCCTTTTGTGTGTTCTCAGTTGCTCAGTTGTGTCCAACCCTTTTTTGACCCCTTGGACTATAGCCTGCCAGGCTCGTCTGTCCATGGGATTTTCCAGGCAAGAATACTGGAGCAGGTTGCCATTTTCTACTCCAGGGGATCTTCCTAACCCAGGATAGAACCCACGTCTCTTATGGCTCCTGCATTGAATGAGCCTTTTGGTCAACCCAATAATAGTTATTTGGTAAATATTTGTTGAATGAAAGCCCTCTCAGTATTTTAATTCATTTTAAATGCAATCCTGCTATCTTCTTTTATTAAGACTGTTTCGTTTGTCTTTTAAGTTTTATATGGGTCCATTTTCTAAACTCAATATTTTTACTGCATTATTTAGGCCTTAAATCCTTCCCATGTCTCTTGATTCGACATGGAACTTTGAGAGTTCCATGAGTGTATCCCATGCCCATGGTCTTTGGGAAATTTAACTTATCACCCTTCATAAAAATTAAATGGTAACAAAAATAAACTTTTTGGCATAATCAGTCTGATTTCTTTTCTAATAAAGGTCTTTTATCTCAAAGGAATCTAGAAATAGCAAAAGAGTCTACCTCTGTAATGATGAAAAGGCCAGGCCCCACTGGCAATTACTACGTTTAGAAAATAAACCACTGTTGAGCTTGCAGCTGGGAATTCAAATTTCAAAACTTTCAAACCTCATGAAGAAGCATGAGAAATTAGTTCGGGAAGTGCAGACTCAACATCCAAGAAAGCAGAATAGGGACTTTCTGTGCTTTTGGCTGGAGTCTAAGGTTGGGCACTTACTTGGATGCACTCGGAGTCTTGTTCCACTCCCAAAAGTGAGTGTTCTGCTGCCTGTGTCCACACCCTGCTACAGTGCAGTACAAATACTGCTCTCTGCCACCCAGGGCGGCTGCCCTGGCCCCCTCCTTCCCCCATGCAGCCTTCACTCTTGGAAACTGAGCTTTCGAACAGTCTGTTCCAAGGTTTTGATGATAAATTTCTTTCTGTGTTACTTTATGCCCAATAACCAGTCCCCCTAGGTTTCTACTCCTCTCCCTGCCATGCCTGCATTCTGCCAACCCAGTTCAATGACTTTACTCATCTCTTCAGAAATGATGAGTCCTGGGACCAAGGCTGCCATGGTTGCCATGACAACAAGGCTTGGGTTGGGCAAACCAGGGACCAGACCAGTAGCTTTTGAGGCTACTGTGATCTTCCTTCAGAGAATACAGGAGGGACAGTGGTAGCAGTGTGGTGGCATGGTTAATAGTAAGGCCCTGGTGTCAAATAGATTAGAGTTAAAATCTAGCTCTGTCATTCCTCCCTGTATGATGTTGGGTTGGGCAAGTTATTTGTTTCAAGCCTCTGTTTCTTCATCTGTAAAATGGGCCTAATACTAGCTACCTAGCATTAGGATAGATGTGAGCATTGAATGAGAAATTCTGTGAAGGACAGGATGTAGTCACTGGCACATGTCAGACAGTTAGTAAACAGTAGCTAGTAATACTGGAGAAGGCAATGGCAAGCCACTCCAGTACTCTTGCCTAGAAAAATCCCATGGATGGAGAAGCCTGGTAGGCTGCAGTCCGTGGGGTCGCTAAGGGTCGGACACGACTGAGCGGCTTCACTTTCACTTTTCACTTTCACACATTGGGGAAGGAAATGGCAACCCACTCCAGTGTTCTTGCCTGGAGAATCCCAGGGACGGGGGAGCCTGGTGGGCTTCCGTCTATGGGGTCGCACAGAGTCGGACACGACTGAAGTGACTCAGCAGCAGCAGCAGCTAGTAATACAATGGTTCCCAGCAATGATTTCCACTGAGGGAGGGATGAGGCTTTTTGCAGCCAGAGGAGACCTGTCCCTGTTCCACCGCCCTTTCCAACACCTCAGGGTGCCTCAGCAGTCTGACTGGGATGCTCTTGCCTGGGACAGATATCTCATGGATCCAAGATAAAGTGGTAAGAGATTCTCAGCCAGAGAGTTGAGGGGTAAGATGGACCCCTTGGCCGCCAAGAAGATACTTATGCTTCAGAAACCTAACCAAGAGTGAAGCCTTTTATCTCAGCCCTCAGGGATGTGTGCTCTGCACACACCATGCAAAACCCTTGTCCAGCACCTCAATCATTTCATTAGACCTGACACAATGGTAGGTTACTCCCAGACAACAATGGGCTCTCTAACGACGGAGCAGACCAATCTCAGACTCCCTCATTACTGCAGTATCCTTCCACATGTGTCCTCTGTCTACAGAATATCCCTTGACTGTTTCTATAATACTCACGTGGGTGAACAACAAGCTTGGTCCCTCTTCCAAGTAGAAGTCCATAGTTTCGTCTTGATACACACAGCAAGGAAAGCCCTTGCTAAAACCCATCTCACATGACCTCCCTCTATCTGTTGCCCCAGTGGTTGGGGCAACAATCCAGGGAAACACTAGCCGACATGCCCAGAGTGGCAGGAATCTCCCACAGTTGTGCAGGGCCCCTGAACCTAGGGGCGGTGATGGGACTAGAAGAGCGCCATGCTTCCTTTACTCAGGAGAATGCACATGCTCCTGTCGGGAGAAGCAAGGCAACAACTCCCTTGTAGCAGCAGCACCACCAGCATTGTCTGCTTGCCTGGGGCCACAGTGGAGTCTAACTCTGTTACTCTTTCGTTAAACACAAGGGCTCCCGGAATGGAGGCAAAGGAGATTTTATATTATATTGTCAGTGGAGACGCTGAGAGAAAGCAACAAGGGGCACACAAAGGTGAGACACAAAGGTTCTTAGAGTGACCTTCTAAGAATGTTAGGTGCGGCATTGATGGAGGACATGCCCTTCCTACTCCCATGAACATAAGTTGTCCAGCACCTATGGGGTAGGAGCATCGATGCGTGGAGGAGAGGGTCGTGCCCAGGAGGATCCCAGCTCACTTACTTGGTGTGACCAGCACCCGAGTCCCATTTCCAAAAGTGACTCTGTTCCCATAATCACACTCTGGGTAACTGCATTACAAAAACGTCCTGGATTTGCCCACCCTCTCACAGAGGAGACACATACTTCCCAGGAGCTCTAAATGCTGGGAACCTGGGAAGGCTGACCCTAACCTTCTTCCTGAGATGGGTACGCTGAGCGCTGGAGGGAGATTCCCTAATGGCTGTAGCAGCTTCAGCCCCATTGCCACCCAGCACCTCCATTTTCCTCATCACAGCCATCAACAAACAGCCTCTGGCTACTTCTCCTGCACGGGGTCGGGGGGAAGCAGAGCCTTTACAACGCTTGGTGACAAACTGGTCTCCTACCTCGGCTGTGTGGGTGTGCATGTTTCTGAAGGTACCGGGCAGCAGCGGGCATTTCCCACCTCAGCTGCCCCCACTGAGAGGAAGGCACCATCATCTTGGGGACACTTGCAAAAATGTATGTTTCACTTTGCCAGAAAGAGTGGGAGCAAGAGCATTTTCAGTAAGCTGTGCTGGGGCACAAGCTAAAAACATGCTTCGGTGAGGCTCAGAGTCACCGCATCCTCCCCGGGGCTGAGCAAGACTCCTGGTGACTCACGCCTGACTCATTCCTGCTTCTACAGTTTCTGTCCTCCCCTCAGTCAGGCTGCTTTCTGTCAAGGGTTGTCAAGAAAGTCAAGCATCTCAGCAGATAACAGTCTTAGGTCCTTTTCCAGAAACACAGAGGTGGAATCCTGCTTGCTCTCTGCCAGGGAATGCGGACTATCCACTGTCCTGTTTCCAGCCAGTAGGGCCCCAGGTCCTGTGCATGACCGCACACAGCACGCTGCTTGGCGTGCCCACTTATAAATTGTTAATAGACTTTTAATAGATGGGTGTTTTGTTTTTCTGACAAGACTGGAAGTTCTCAAGAGCAAGAACGGCATCTTACGTGTCTTCTTTTCTTGGTTTGTTTCTTTTTAAATCACAAATGGTCCCTGGCTTGTTGATGATACTCAGTTATCACCTACTGAGGTGAACTGGGTTTTACTGTGCATAATTATTGGGACAAGAAGGCCAGTTTAGGGAGAGGTTAAAAGCTAAGTATACTCTGGGTAAATATGAGCTGCAATATCTAAGTGCTTATGCAGGAAAAGCTAAGGAAGCATTTCTCAGAGAGGTAGTCAGGAGGCAGCATAGAAACCAAAATATCATGAGGTTAATATGGACCCTCAGTAGAGAGGGGGCAATGGAATGAACAAGTACTTGATTCCAAAGGAAACACAGATGTTTTTCTCCTGTTACCTTCACACTGATTCTCCTTAAAGGGTAAAATGAATAACATGGGAGAAAAGTAAATTCAAAGTTAGCAGCATTGTTATGATTAATAATAACAAAACAGTAGTGGTAATAATAATAATGAGATGACAATAATAATGATTATTATCATCATCATCATATTATGTTTAGACCAGATCAAATGCTACATAGATACATGTAAACCCAATACTTGAAGTGAGGTTACACGTTTCTGGAGATCTGACTTACTTGGGTTGATCAAAAGTTGGGTGCCAGTTCCAAATATGAATTTCTGATAACCTGTGTTCACACTCTGACATAACTCTATACAAAATGGTACCCCATGACTGGGCCAACTGTATACAAATGAGCCCTAGAGCTGTGCCATAGCGTAGGATTCCTCAATTACACACAAGTTAGTTACTAAGTGTGTGTGATCATCAAAGTGGGAAGAGGTGTATAATTTTACTATTTAACCTTCATTTCTAATAATATTGGAAGATGACAAGAAATAAGTCACAACTCAATAGAAAATCCTGCTCTGTATACAGTAGATTATATTAAAAATGTGTGAATATTCAGGTTTAAAAAGTCATTCATATAATTACAGTTTTAGTTCTAGATGGGACCTAGGGTAGCTATGTCCATCCACACTTACTAAGTGTTCAATACATATTTCTATGTGGATAATGCTCATGGATATATATATCATGCAACTTTACCATTGCCAATGTATCTTATTTAAAGAGCAGACAAGGAAAAAGTCAATGAAAACAGATATCCATATCCTTCAACTATAATAAAAATCAGGTTATTTCATGGAACTTACTTGTTTCAACAAATAGCTTTGTTCCTGTTCCAAAGACAAATTTGAAGCCTCCAGTATTTCCCACAGTGATTTGTGCTGTGACAAAATGGACCACTTCCTTCTCCTTCCATTTTTATACCACAGCTGGGGATTTGGCTCAGGGAACCTTATTTTGGGGAAGGTAAGGAGCACTTTTTTGTTTTTTTTTGGCCATGTGGAATTTCCTCGACCAGAGATCAAAACCGTGCCCCTTGAAGTAGAAGCACAGACTCTTAAGCAAGGAGCAATTTTTTTTTTAATAGTCTCCCAATAAAACCCAGTTTTTTTTTCTGCTCATGAACAATCTCATATATCTTTC
The DNA here is from genome assembly GCF_049115385.1 of Moschus berezovskii. Taxonomy (NCBI): domain Eukaryota; kingdom Metazoa; phylum Chordata; class Mammalia; order Artiodactyla; family Moschidae; genus Moschus; species Moschus berezovskii. The sequence goes on from NC_142468.1 coordinate 97,621,611, forward strand.
CTGTTAGAAGTGTTAGTTCACCAAACAGCAGTCATGGAATATGGCCCAGAGACCAAGATCCCCACATTTTAGTCCGAGCCCTAGTTCTTACTGAATTTATGATAATGGACAATTCAATGAACTTCTCTGGATCTTAATTTCCTTATAGAAAAAAAATTTCCCTTTCAGAGCTAAAGTTCTATGATCCAGCAGTGCCCAAAGTGCCCTCACCATTGCATATTTCTATAGTTCACATGAGTGAGGCACTTACAGATGGATTACCCTGGAGACTGTCTGCCTGGGGAAAATACAACAAATACTGAGAGGAAAGGACAGTCAGCGTTAAGGAAGTGGTGGCTGCCAGCTCTTCTCTCTCCTGTCTCCACAGAGGGAAATACTCTCAGCAGCCCCCTGTATTTCTTATTTCTCATTAAAAGGTGCAGAGAATCCTTTAGATTTGCAGCACCCAAGTCAAAATCTTTCAAGGCTCCATCTCTCAATCATGGCAGTATCTAAGAAAAGAAAAGATAAATTCCATATATTCCCTTAGTAATTCTGACTGGCATCCTCTTTCACTTCTAAGTAAGCACTGGCACAGGGTCCGTGACATAAAGTAGTAGAAAGAGTAAGTCTTTGAGATCAGGCAGGCAGATCCTGGTTTGACTGTAGACCCTTCTACTCACTAACCCTGGGATCTTGGGCAATACTTCTCTGAACCTCAGTTTTCTCTTCTGTAAAATAGGAATACTGTTCCTTGATCCGTAGAGTTGGTTGAAGATACACAATACTGTATGTCATGCACCTAACATGATATCTACCCATCACAGAAACTGAGATGGTGGTTATGATTTCTATGTTGCTAAATTATTAATCAATAAGGTTTTTTTTTAGCGTTAGAGAATTTGTGAAATAGCCGTAAGAGTCAATGTCCTTGGGTTGTAGTGATATAAACTCTAGGGTGCTATAGGAGTAAGATCCTAGAACCACATATTTTGAGTGCTTCAACCCTCTCATCTCACACTGGAGGAGTCTGAGGCACACAGAGGGGCAATGACACAGTCATTTGGGGTGCAATCAAATCTAGAACTCTAGACTGAAACCCTGGGCTCCTTTCTCTGCACTTCACTGACTCTTCTTGAATAATGCTTAGTGCAAAGGGACATAGCCTCTGGAATGAGCTGGGGCATAGGTAAAGTGACCTTGAATAGCCTCCTATGGTGAGTCTCAGAGTCAATGGCAGTGGAGGTAGAAAAATTCTATTAGATTATAGCCATGCAATTTCCTGCTTTTTATCTTTTTTCCTCTTTCTGGCATTTAGCTCAATTTTAGTGCTAAAAACTCTAATACTGGACAGAGCTTTTTGTCCTGTCCATTTTCCTCCTGTTACCTTCAAACTGATTCTCCTTAAAGGGTAAGATGAATAGCATGGCAGAAAAGTAAATTCAAAGTTAGCAGCATTATTATGATTAATAATAACAAGACCAGTTCAGTTCAGTCGCTCAGTCGTGTCTGACTCTTTGCGACCCCATGACTCTGCCAGACCTCCCTGTCTATCACCAACTCCAGGAGTTCATCAAACTCATGTGGTAATAATAATGATATGACAGTAATAACGATTGTCATCATCATCATATTATATTTAGACCAGAGCAAACGCTACATAGATACATGTAAACCCAGTACTGGAAGTGAGGTTACACATTTCTGGAGATCTGACTTACTTGGGTTGATCAAAAGTTGGGTGCCAGTTCCAAATACGAATTTCTGATAACCTGTGTTCACACTCTGACATAACTCCATACAAAATGGTACCCCATGACTGGGCCAGCTGTATACAAATGGAGCCCTATAGCAGGGCCTAGAACAGGCTAGACACCACAGGCTAGTCTTTAAGCAGGAAGCCAAGCGATTTCTGGAGAAACCCAGGTTTGTCAGCCTCACATCTTGGGAAAAGTCTTAATAGTTTGCTAAATTTCAACATAAGGAAAGGATGCTCATAGAGTGTTTGAATATTTTCACTAATTTATCTGAGTGCCACAATTCTTAATACTTCAACACTAGATTGTGGTTAATTATAAATAAGATACAAATGACAAAAATGACATCTCCTTGAGAAACTTCCAGTCACTGTCATTGAAACACATTTCGCATTTACCATAGAATTGCACACTTACTTAGCTTCACTTTTAGATGGGTGCCTTTCCCAAAGGTGAGTTTGTTTCCTCCTCCCCAATTCCCACAGTGTCTGATGCCTCACGATAAACTCCCTCTGTCACTTCACCCATTTTCTTGATCTACCTGATGAGTTAGAAAATATCTCACACTTAATATAGCTATTTGACTTACTCATATGAGAAAAAACTCCCCGCAGCCCAAGAAGAATAAATTCACGGGCTGCTGGTGCCAAGGGGCCAGAGAGGCATCTAGACCTACTCTCCCATTTTTGGATGAGAAACCTGAGGTCCAAAGGCAAGAGATCTGCTCCAGGTTTCACTGCTAGCTGGTAGCAAAGATCAAAACATGAGTCTGTTTGACTCTCAATCTAGTATTTTTCCCTCTCTACCACATACTGGTATGTACTGTGTCACTTACTGTATTCTATTCTTCTCTGTGACCCGGAAACTTGATTTCTCTGGGTATTTGATTTCAATTAAACAAGCGCTTTTCAAGGCAATGGCAACCCACTCCAATACTCTTGCCTGGAGAATCCCACGGAGGGAGGAGCCTGGGAGGCTGCAGTCCATAGGGTCGCAAAGAGTCGGACATGACTGACCGACTTCACTTTCATTTTCAAGCAATTACTTTGTAAAAGGACCATATTAGATACTTCGTGGTATATGACAGGAGCCTCTGCTGTTAAGGATCTTTCAGTTTTAATAGGCAGATCTTCTCACTAATGAAAGAGTTCTGTAGCTGCATGTGTCACAGACTGTCCAGTAGTCCACGGCTAGATACAGGATACCGAGGAAGAGGAAAGGGAGGGATGCCAGGGGAGACACCACAGGCTAGTCTTTAAGCAGAAGCCAAGCTATTTCTGGGGAAACCCAGGTTTGTCTTAATCACCTAGGGTATTAGTCTCTATTCCATCCTGATCTAGTGAATTAGTTCAACTAATTCAACTAATCCAACTCTTCTGTTGGTTACTTTCCTTTTTCAAAGTCTTCCATGAAGGCTCAACCTTAAATTCATAGGTCAACTGATAAAACAAGGATGATGTCACAAGGGTAAAACACAGTAATTACGTGTAGAAGCCTTAAACCAGAGAACGAGAAAAGAGGAGTGGGATTGGGTCAACATTTACCTGGAAGGACGAGAAGAACAGTGCCCTTTCCAAAAGTAAGTGTGTTGAATCCTGAATTCACACTGTAGCAAACCCCCATACAAAAATAGCCTGTAGTGTTGGGCCCTTCAACCTCTGACCTACTTAGGAAAGGAAAGAAGACCAACACTCGAATCTGTTATGTGCCAAGTGGGTTAACAACCTCTCTATATAACCTTGCCTTATTTGGGCCATAACTATGCCATGAACTCTGATACTATTATCCTTATTTTACCAAGGAAGAACAGATGATGTGGGGCTGAGCACGTGGAACCAGTCCTGCTACACAAGTACCCTGGATGCATGAGGCTTTTTAGTGCAGGACAGATACATGTTAGGAGGAGCTATGAGAGAAGGACTCTCCTTTTTGTTTCTAAGAGAATGAGACTGCAGCTGTGTTGCAGTTAATCCTTTTGCCAGAACCAGATGTTAGAACACTAGTATCAGTGATCCCCAAACTCCAGCTCATCCCCTATCATACAGTCATTTCCTGAGACATGAAAACATGTTCCGCAACCTTCCTGCTGTTCCTCTGATCCTCTACTCACCAGGCCTGACCAGCAGTCTAGTGCCGCTTCCGAAGGTCCACGTATAGCCTCCGCCCTTCCCACAGTGTTTCTTTGTCAGTCAAAAACACCTGCAAGCCCACATATCTTCTCATACCCAAGACTGAGAGATACAGCCCCTTCATCTTAACTTTCTTTTTACCTTCTGCATAACACAGGCCGTTTGACTCAAATATGAGCATTTATTGTGCAACACTTAAAATGAAGCCTTTATCTACTCACAGCCCTGGGTCTATCACCATCCAACTCTTGATTTTCAACTCTATTTATCCAGCAGATGTATCTAGCTCTTTTGTCTTCATTACACTTATCAAACTTTAAATTCCTGCCATAGTGTCTCTCCCAATTTTACCTTCAATCAATCTGAAACTTCATGGAATAACCTTCAGATCACAGAGTGACAACTTACTGCTCCTACCTCCTTATCTTGCAGACTTAGTGGTTCAGTGGCACCTTGGTTACCTACTTGAGTTCTGTTCTGTCCCCAAAGTCAGGCATGCCTCTGATTAAAGGGCATCCATTCTGGTTCAAAAAAGTGAAAAAAAGTGAAGTCGCTCAGTCGTATCCGACTCTTTGCGACCCCATGGACTGTAGCCTACCAGGCTCCTCCCTCCATGGGATTCTCCAGGCAAGAGTATTGGAGTGGGTTGCCATTTCCTTCTCCAATTCTGGTTCAGGTCTGGTTAAAAAAAAAAAATCACTTGCCTTCTCTTTGGTTCTTATTCTCTGCAAATTTACTGTTTCAGTTGGCCTCATGGGCAATGTCTTGGCTTTCTTTTCTATTAAGAAAGAACACAACTTGGATAAGACAAAACTATTAGAACATTAAGGGTTGGATGAGGGATCTTTCTAAATATCTTTATTTAAATCTTTCAAAAATGGCCAGAAAAGGCTTATTACATCCCCATTATGTGCTCCAAATGTTACAATCTGTGAGATGACAACACAAGGAAGGAGAAATGCTTAGGAATTTAGACTTACTTGGGGTGACTTGAAGTGTTGTTCTAGTTCCAAAGGCAGCCTTAGGTCACCCCTAGGATTCATGCTGCAATGCAGGCCTATGCAGAATGGCTTCCTTTCTGCCATTCTCATGTGGGTGACGTATAAGTGTCTGTACTTCAGTAGAAGAGAAAGTGGTTTTCACCGTCTATGGCTACAGATCAACATGAAAATAGCTCTTTTACTAAGAACCTATATATTCTCTATGTAGAATTATACTAGCCATCCTCGCTTTTTCTTTATGTTCTGAAAACAATCATAATATTTTACATGTACATAGCATTTGCTAGTTTATAAAAGTAGTTTCATATCCATTAACTTTATTTTAGTTTTAAAAAAACTTCTGAGGTGAGATGAAGTATTTTCATTTTACAGGTGAAGAAATTGTGGCCCAGATGCACTGATCTAGCCAGGATTAGAAGGACTAGCAGTGTTTAGCCAAACTGCCTTTTTCTTTATGATCCACTCTCGGACTGAACTGTTCCAGTCTGTTATTTTTGGTTCATTGACATGACTATTTTTGCTCCACAGTTAGATCTTTCTAGCCTCTGTGCCATTACTTTAACATTTCTTTCTACATCAGAATGATTTTAGTCCACATAAACCATCCATTTCTTGACGCTCAGGCCCTACAAATACTGCAGTAAGTTCAACGGCCACATTAAGCCTCCTACTTTAGTGACATATTGTCTACTTACTGGGTTTTACTGATAATCTTGTCCCACTTGCAAAGATGAATGTGTTATAAATCACAGCACAGTGCTGCCTGACAATAATTCCTGAGCTACCTTGATAATAGATTAGTGTGATTAGCGTGTATCTGTCCTCCTTCCTGGGAACTCTGGCTGGGATTTCCTCCCTTTTTATTATTGAAATAAAGACTAAGCCATGGAGTTAAGCCTCTGAAAGCTTCTTTTTTAGAGCACAATAGAACTGATGGAGGGGAAAGCCTGAGAAGAGTCCAAGTGATAGTCTCTAGACAATTCTGACATATTTCCTTCAGAAAGATTTGCAAAATTTCACCAAGTCATCTCGTTTTACCAGCCAAAGGACATCAGCTCTGGTCCCCATGTTTACTTAGGCGCCAACCTCTATACACAAGCTCCCTTCACCAGTGGTTAGTGAATTGCTCCCATCCCTGTAGGTAATCTATCTTTCTTTTATCACTTACTTTAGTTTATTTTTAAAAAAATTTGTGAGCATGTGGTGGGTATGGTTGGAGTATTAGACATGGGGGATAGTACATATGTTTTTCATTTTGTTTTAATGTCTTTCATCACCAAACCCCAATATTCCTTGAGTTAAAGAATAAGGAGATAGGGACTTCCTTGGTGGTCCAGTGGCTAAGGCTCTGCACTCCCAAGGTAGGGGGCTGTAGTTCAATCCCTGGTCAGGGAACTAGATCCCACATGCTGCAACTAAGAGTTTGCATACCACTACTAAGACCCGGAACAGTCATATAAATAAATATTTAAAAAAGAAGATACACAGAAACACACAGGGACATATTTAGAAAAAAAGAATGAAACATTTAGTCCCCTGTACAATGTAAGTCTGCAGGATAAGTTCAGGTGTATGATCAATAATAACCAGGTACTTACTGGGATGCACTGATACTGTGGTTCCTTTCCCAAAGACCAATGCATTTCTTGCTTGGTAGGCACAGTGAAACAAGGCCCTGCAAATACCTTGAGTACCTGCTCACTCACCTAACAAGGGACACTTGTATTCTGTCCTTGCCTTTGGCAAGGAATTCAGTGAACTCTTAGGGTTTGGGAATGCAACAGTAAAGCTCTGTTACTTTGTGAGAAAGAAGGTAGATGTGGTGGGTCCTGCACTCACTTAACAACTCTTCACCCAACACCTCCATGTGTGAGGCCCGGTGCTAGGTGCTAGGATATAGCTGAAAGCCACTGGGACACTGTCCCTGTCCCCATGGCACTTACAGTCTAGAAGGAAGCACACAGAAACCAATCCATAGATAATGCACTGTCAAGTGATGAAAGTGCAGGAACAGATCAGGCTGGATAATGGGATGGAGAACCAGGCACTGTCTGTGTTTGGTGGCTTGTTGGATGGATTAGGCAGGAAAGGTCTCTCTGAGAAGGTGATGTCTGAAGTGAGACCCAAGCATGGAAGAATGAGTTGTCACCTCCATTTACAGATCGGCAATTTGAGGGCCTGAAATATCAAAGCCTGGCTCCAAATCACACAGTGGCAAGGATGGCCATGGATGCCTAGATCATGCCTTCTCTCTGTTGAAATACTAGATACAGTTCCACCTCATAAATTCCTGCTTAGGAAAGATGAAATGAGACTGAGGTTCTCCCAAAGTGATTCTGGGACACTACAGGAACTGGGAACTGTGGCAATGGTTGTTGAGTGCATTAAGGTTGTAGGAGGAGGCCCACTGGAAGAGAAGATATTAGCCTCTCAGAGTGTTTCTCAGATGACGTCTCTGACGGAGCTGACCCCTGAGATGGGGAGACTTCTGCCATTCTGGTTCTCCAGTAAACTGTCAAACAATGAAAACCATTACCTAACGAAATGAGCTCTTATAGTTAGGATGGGGAGGACATGGGAAGAACTCTGTTCTCCACTAAATCTGAATAAACTGAAAACATTTGGCAGTTCCCTTAGATTTATAAAAAAGCCTGTTACATGTCTCAGTAACTAATAGAATTCAAAATTCAATACTTACTAAGATTCACCTTTAACACGGTCCCACTTCCAAAAACCAACTTCTGGCTACTTGAAAACCCCACAGTGATCTATTTCACCACAAAAACCAAAGTGAGCTTCATTTACAAGCACAGAAATTCTCCCAGGTTCTCTTGCTTGGTTGACACCCAGTTCAACACTAAACACACATTTAGGTAAACTCAAGAAAAGTCTTAAAGTCATACATTCTTCGGCATGGTAGGAAACCTCCGAAACCATTTCCTACAAGCTCACAACCTCACTCATTTCTCTCCCAAGTGATCTCAGGTCTTGATGGTCTCCAGGGACAGTCTCAGTTACCAATTCTCATGTTCTGGTTTCTCATGGCTAGAAAGGTTCACCTTATATCCATGTTCAACCCTTTCTCTGCCATAACCAAGATCCATGAAACTTTTTGATTTCCAAGTTTACCCTCAAACAGAATTTTTCATCAAATCTGACTCTCAAAAAATTCATGAATCATCTGACTGCCCATACTTTTCAAAGAGATTTCACATACATTATCTTACTTGATTCTAACAAAATCCTTCGAGCTAGGCAGAGCTAGAATCATAATCTCCATGTCATAGATGAACTGAGGCTTACAGGGCTTCCCATGGGCACATGGCTGGTGAGTGACTGAGACAGATCCACTGTCTTTTGGCCCCGAGTTGAATGCCTTAATGATTTATTTGTACATGTTTATTGATCATATCACCATGGCTTTCAAGGATCTCTCCCTTCTTTTTTCTCTTCCCTAATGAAAAAGGCTAAAGCTGAAACTGCAATACTTTGGCCACCTCATGCGACGAGTTGACTCACTGGAAAAGACTCTGATGCTGGGAAAGGTTGGGGGCGGGAGGAGAAGGGGACGACGGAGAATGAGATGGCTGGATGGCATCACCGACTCTGTGGACATGAGTTTGAGTGTACTCCGGGAGTTGGTGATGGACAGGGAGGCCTGGCGTGCTGTGATTCATGGGGTCGCGGAGAGTCGGACACGACTGAGCGACTGAACTGAACTGAACTGAATGAAAAAGGCAGTATCCTCAACAACAAAAACAATATCCATTTCCTCCCTTAGAAAAAACCAAAACAAAACAGAACCTCTCTAAATAAACCTCCAGCTCAACTTTTTCAGAGTAATGTCCTTTTAATCCTCACATGCTTTCTGTGAGCCAGGAGATAAGAGTTACGAATATTTCAGTTGCATTAATTGGGAAAAATGAGGGCCAGAGGAGATAAATCAGAGTGATGGTTATAGAGGGTGCAGCCTGGTACAGACAGCAATATATTGCAGCCTGGTACAGACAGCAATATATTGCACCCTAGAACATGTGGGTGCTGGCCCTGCTATTGTAAGCACGGTCAAATCCTTTAACCGCTCTGAATCGAGAGAATCATTGCTTTCCTCTTTCTTCTACTTTGTGGGACAAAGATGTGAAGAAATAAGGAAAGGGCCTTAACTATTTTCCTTTTCTTAAGAAGACAGATCCTAGAAAATATCAATATAGTGTTATTTTTCTCCACACTGAATTTGTGAATCCCTATATGCTCATGCCTAAGAACAACACTACACAATTTTAAGGCAAGTTTGAGATAGATTAATGTGGGCCCACACAGCACACTCAATCTAAAATTGATGACTAGGTTCCTGCTTCAGTGTTGGAAACAGAATTGTGGGTCAAGTACCGGTACTCACTCAGCTTGACTATCACCCTGGTTCCTCCTCCAAAGGTTAGCTTGCTTCCTGCAGTGGTGGTCACACAGTGATTTGAGGCCCAGCAAAAACCACAGGGACCAAAGAATTCACACTCTTTAGATGCCTGACCCCTGTCCTGTGGCTGGAGGAAAGTGGAGGGCTTGTGATGGTTAGGGTAATCCTGGCTCCCAGCGCTGTGCCCACTTTGTAGAGCTGAAATGCTTGTCTGTGGCACATATTTGGGTCTCATTCTTTCGTACATTAACCTACTTCTCTGCTTTGGCTGTTTGGACCTGGGTCTGTGAATGAGAATAATAGCTGTCAACAAAACCTCACTCAGGGGCCCATTTGACCATTTGTAACCCACAAAGGAACCTGAGAACAGGAAGTCCTATAAGCTCTATAAGACTTCTGGGATCAGGCTGTTCATACATACAGCTTAATGAACCCACCTATACATAGGCATGCACATTATGAGCCTCTTTATATTCAATTTAGTGCCCTGGGAAGACCCCTAAGAGAGGAAGGATATTTAGTCTTGGGTCTACTCAGGCCCTCCGAGCTGCTGTACACTGTGATCAGCTTTTCTTTCCTTGGTCCAAGTTGCAGACCCTAACTCCCTCCAGTTATTCTAGAGCCCATTCAATGGGGAGGCTTCTACTAAGGAGGAGGGAGGAGGCTTCCTGGGGAAAGTTGACAGAATATGATGGAGAGGTCATTCATAAGAAAGAAGTTGATAGGGCCTCTGGACTCCAGAAAAATAACCCTGGCAACCCTGTACCTCAGTCTGGCACGTCCAGCCAAGTGTTGGGTGTAGACTAGAGTGGGGGTTTTGGGATGCCTCACACACTCCAGTGGGAATGCCCTTCTCCTTTGCCTTTAGTGAGGACAAGCACAGCCTCCTCTAAGAGTCTCAGGCTCCTGAAAGGGATCCTAGGTGGTCCTGATCTTTCTTCTGCTTCCCCATCCCAGTCTACCTAGGAAGGAGTGAGTGTCTTCCAGGAACAGCAATACAGATATTCCCTTAGTTTTAGAACTAAGGGCATTCATTCATCTCCCTTTTCAGTTTCTTCATAGAAATGTTTCCCTGGAGTAGATAACAACCCACTCACCAGGCTGTACAGTTAGCCGGGTTCCTCTTCCAAAGTAGAACCTCCCCAGACTTGAGCCTCTATTGACACAGTGCCAGCCCCCTTTACATGAACCTGCTCCTAATGTTCCCCATCCCTGTCTCTCCTGCCCTGGGGGCCAGGGTTGAAAATCCACCTTCATCCTCTTTAAGTGGCTTTAAGTCTTTCCTTGTGCAGTCGACAGTCTGAGTGGGACAGTCAGATCTCAGAGGCTATCTCTCAGGGGACAAATGGTCTATGCTAACAATAGCATTCCCACCTGCAGAGGCACCCTCCCATCAGAAAGCAATTACACGTCCTTTTGAGAGTGTTTAAATTGGAAGGAACTTGGCTTCCCGGGCCCTATTTCCCCATATAAAAGACAGTTCACTTAGTTGGACTGTCATTGTGTTTGGATCCTTTTCCAAAGCTGAACTTGTGAAAACTCTGATAGACTAAATCTGTCCTTTGCGGAGTCACCCCATTCCCCTCCTTCGACCTCTGGTCGTCCCTCCAGGCATTCTCTTTTCCTCTTTTTTCCTTCCTGATATCACTCTTTATTTTCCCATTTACGGCACTGGGAAATCATATCCCACCATCTCCTAGGTATAAAAAGCCCAAATAGGCTTTAGCTCATGAATAATTCAATGACATATTTCTTTGACTATCAAAACAATAAAAATAGAAGAAACACGTCTGAGCTCACCTTTTCATCCTCTAGGCTGGAGTCATGAGATCTTAGCACTTAGAGTTGAAAGGGAGCCCAGAGATGATTCAGTCCAATATCTAAAATGGCACAGAAACCCCTTCTACAACATCAGATAGTCAGCTACAGGACCCAGTGTGGAGTTCTCCAAGGAAGAAAGGTCGCACACTTCACAAAGCAGCCTTTCCACTGCAGGCCTTGTTCAGAAAGGTTCCACAGAAGGCCGAGACACAGCTCCTTTCATCCACTGGTTTTGATTTTGCCTCCTGTCCTCACCCCTTCCCTTGTCTAAATGGCAGTCCTTCAAATATTTGAAAAGAGCTATATCTCATCTTAATACAGCCCACTGACATCCTCTCTTACTTTTTTTAGGAATCTGAGAGAATTCCAGATAGCTAGCTTGGTTTTCATCTGATGTTAAAGCCAATGCTCTCGACAAATTTATCCCTGTGAAGGTGCTCCTGAGGAGAGCCTTTTGGGATGGAGGAGGATGTGAGGGCAACCATGAGGCAGGCAGGTTTTGTCCTAATGCAAACTGGGACAGCTTTTTGGAATTTCATTACTGACCACTGTGCGCCCCAGGAGGAATTGCTTGTAGTCGTGCCCACCATTTTGTTTTAAAGTTATTCTTGTTTCTTCCTTTTTTACTTACTTGCTCTCACAGTTACTATGGCTCCTGATCCAAAGGTGAACTTGTAGTTATTTAGAGTCACAGTGCTACATCTTCCTACGCAAACTCTCTCTTGGATAAGAGAGGGGGCTGCGGGGACAGGCAGGCTGCCCCGAGGTCTCCCCTGTGTAGAGCTCTCTGGTAACTTTTAACCTCTTGTTTTATTTTTCACTTTCACAATTTCCTCATCTGTGAAATGGGGATGGCAACAACTATTTCACAGGATTGTGAGGAAGATTAAGTGAGTTAAAGTGTGAGAGGCATTTACACCATAGCAAGTGTTCAGTAAATATAGTTATTAGATTATTATCAATATAATTATAATAAACAATTTTAATTTAATAAAATTTTAATTTGTCATATCTCCTTTCTGAGGTCCTGGATAGTCATAATCCTTTTAAATTATGTCCAGAGGCTTTTTTTTTGAGCCAACTAATAATAAAAGCAACTATAGTTAAAATCTGAGAATTTTCCTTATATAGGATATCATCCCAAGAGTATGGTTGGCAGTTTCAAAATGTTTGCTGAATCATAGGATTTTTTTTTACTACATTTTATGTCAGTTTAAGGGACATATGAACAAGGGCCAAAAAACAAGAAAAGAACTCAAAATCAATACAGACTGGTAAGAGGAATTTAGGATAATGTGCTGGTGACTTTTTCTTATAGACAACTGTCACTTACTTGGCTTTACACTGAGTTTTGTCCCAGATCCGAAGTAAAATCTGTTGGTGTTGTACACCATGTTTACTACCATTACAAAAAGTCTCCTGGACTTTCTGAAAGGAAGGTGTGTTATCCAGAGATAACTAACCAAGCTGGGCCAAGACTAACCCAAGGCCACGAGTTTTCTTTTTCTTTTTTTGCTACTTTACTAGAAAATTCAAGAACCAAAGTGAGCAATGAACCAAGAAGACACATTCATTATCAAAGACAGGCAAGATAAGGGCATCTGATTTTCTTCATTGTTTTATTGATTTCTTTTCTTTCGTTTTCTGCTTGGATTCATTCTTGTGTCTTCTGTGCTCCATACACACAATATTTGAAATAAGGACTCTGCAAATAAATGCTCTTTACTTTTCTCTCTTCCTAATTATAAATGGAAGTTCTCCTCAGATAGACTAGATTGTAAGGAGAATCCTGATTCTGCCTTTAGTTCCAGGGCTATCCAGGAGCTTCGCTCCCTGAGTTGGACCTGGGTCTGTGTCGTGCTTGGCAACCTGACCTGAGCTTCTTTTCAAGGACACCCTGAACCACACCAGCAAGCTAGAAGTGTTCTATGTGTATGATCAAACAAGATCACTGCGTCCTGTCCATCAAAGTACCTCCATTATATAACCAAATGTACTTTAACAGCCCCCACCCAGCCCCCACAATGAAACTGTAGGTTTTGGCTTTTTTCCCCTGCTCTCTGCCTGCATATTCCCTTTAGGAAGGGGGAAAAAAGAGGCCGCAGACTTGGCTGTCATTTGCAAGTCTAGATGAAACATTATTTATGGGCAAAATATTTTGCTGACACTTTCAAGAGAAAGGAAACCTCAGTGCCAACAGTTAGACACCCACACTGGATTTAAACAAATCTCAACAAATGAACACAGTTATGAGAAATAAAATAGAGGTGACTTCAGTCTAAGGCAAGTAATTATAATACTTACACAGTTTGGGAGGGTAAAGGGCTTACTTGTTCTTACTTGTAGAAATGATAAGCAGTGTGTTACAGGAATGCTTTGCTGGAAGGGCACCAGAAAGCTATAGAAATAGAGCTTCATTTAAATATCTTAAATAGGCACTTTTGTGTTTAGTGACTTATGTAGAAATAAGCCAGGATGAGCTAGCAACATAGCTGGCCAACTAGACTTGGTTTAAGATAACTCCTGTTAAAACCATCTTGTAGCATTTCACCCATTCTAGTGAAAATATTATGAGAAACAGAGGTTCCCATTATGAAATCTGTTATTCTTCTAGGTTAGGGCAGCTTCTTTTCTACTCATTTTGACCAACTCCTATTCCAAACTTGGCAAAAAGGCTTCTTTCTCTTTGGTCTTTGATAAATAATTCTCTTCTTATGTTACCTTTTAAAGTATGTGTTGTCAGTTTCTCTCCCCACCCCACCTGCAGCCGCATTATGTTACATAAATATATACTATACATTTACAGATTAATAAATTCATGAAAGTATTACTTAAATGTGATGGCCTACCAGGTACAACAGTCAGTTGGGTCCCAGATCCAAAGGTCAGTTGCCAGCCTGAACTAGAGGAAGCACTGTGATAAGCCCCACAACAAAAACCAGAGCCAATGGCCCAGGTTGGCTGGAGCACAGAGTAAAGAGCTGGCGATGACTTTACGAATTAGGCCTGTCGAACTAGGTTTGCTCTGGAATGACCAAATTGTCTATCTACAAATCATAAAGAAAGCCTTTTTTGTCTTTAAAATCTCACCTTCTTTTAGGGAACCTTTGCTTCTCACTTTCTACTACAGAGTTCGAGGTATCAAACATACGCTTTTAATATATAGAGAGGGTAAGCCCTCTCTGATTTCGTAGGTCAAACCAGTATTTACATCTTTTCATCTAAGAAGACTCACAAAGCCAGGACAGAGAATATTTCTCCACTGCTCTGAGTTTCGCTGAGTTACACCACCAGGAAATTGCCCTATCCAGGAGAATTAATGATAGGGACTTAAGTTTTAGCCTGAGCTCAACCATAGACTGGCTGTGGGGCCGTGATCTGTCTCTTCCCTGGGCCTCAGTTTCCTTATATGTGGACAGTCAGAAAAGATGATTTTTAAGGGTTCTCTCTGCTCCACGAGGCTATGCTATACACATTTTTGGCCTAAATTCTCAGAAACAGAAATTGTCCCAACAGTCAGTCAGTCAGTTCAGTCGCTCAGTTGTGTCCGACTCTTTGCGACCCCATGAATCACAGCACGCCAGGCCTCCCTGTCCATCACCAACTCCCGGAGTTCACTCAAACTCATGTCCATCAAGTCGGTGATGCCATCCAGCCATCTCATTCTCTGTCGTCCCCGTCTCCTCCCACCCCCTATCCCGCCCAGCATCAGACTCTTCCAGTGAGTCAACTTGTCGCATGATGTGGCCAAAGTATTGGAGTTTCAGCTTTAGCATCAGCCCTTCCAAAGAACACCCAGGATCGATCTCCCTTAGAATGGACTGGTTGGATCTCCTTGCAGTCCAAGGGACTCTCAAGAGTCTTTTCCAGCACCACAGTTCAAAAGCATCAATTCTTCGGCGATCAGCTTTCTTCACACAGTACTCATGAATAAACTTTGTTTTAAAAGTGATTTTCAGACCTTGGGAGAGGTGAATCACAGTTACTCTGGTCAATGATCACTATTTACAAGGTTCCTTCTATAAATTGACATAATCTTAGCCAAAAAGAATAGTGCCTTAGAGGCTTGGAAAGGAAGAAGTCTTGTCACTGATGATGGTACAAATCTAGGGCCACAGATCCTAGTCAGCACCTCAAGTAATCAGTCACATACCACTGTCTCACCGAATATATTCTGGGAGCAATTCGCAGACACTCCCTAACATGGCCCATTTTACACAAAGATGTCAGATCCTCGCCAGGGGACTTTTGTCCTTCTATCTGACGCTCATTCACCCTTTCTAAACATTCTTCCGATAGTGTATAATTGGGTCTAAATCATCGTTTAATCCATAGACATTGCTTAATCCAGGGATACACATTTATACTTACTGGGCTTCACAGATAACTCGGTTCCCTGTCCAAAGATAAGCTTTCCTCCCTGGTTATAATTCACACAGTGTTATACAGCCTGTCAAAAACACATCCAATCTTCCTGCACACATTTCTAATCTCCCCCTCCAGAATCCGCAGCCCATCTCTCCCACACCACGGCATGAATCACGGCTCTACATTCTCCTGTAAGTTCTTTCCTTATAAGGGAAATCAGGTACCTATACAGGGGACTGACAGGGAATAATGAGAGTTCCTATTTATCCAAAAATGTTACTGTTTAACACCAAACCAGTCTCTCACTTTTGCTTAATGGCTCTGGGGACTGCTGTTCAGCAAAATGGCTTCCTTTCAAATATGTCTCTCATGGTCTCGGCTAGAAATACTTGGCACACGGGTTAGACTTAAGGACAGCTGAGGCTCCATGGAATCAGGCTTACCTGGGGTGACCACAGCCTGGGTCCCCGCTCCAAAATTCAATTTCCCCCAGCCGTCAGTTGTCACACTGTGACGAACACCTCTACAAAATGGCTTCCCCAGAGAAGACAGCCGCTAAATGAAGACAAATGGCTCGTGGGGAAACAATCTTGCTACAAAATGAGGGAACTGCATGATCCGAGATATAAGCTTTTCCTCTGCTTCTCTTCTAATTTCTCTTATTACAAGACACCAAGAATGATGTTGCCAGGAGCTGCACTTCCAAGGCTGCAGGGCCAGGGAGTAGCACTGCTTGGGTTAATGAAGACCAGGCTTAGGGAAGACTGGGCTCTGCAGTGATAAAACCCCAGAGTTGAGGAGTTTACCTAAAACCCTACCCAGCGCTCAGCACCTGGAGCTCAGGTGAAAGCTGGTTACCACAGCTACCCTCTCATTTAAATAACCTGCTGCTTCAGCTCCAACCGTCTACTGGAAAAACTGTTCTCGCTGAGTTCCGTTCCTGTTAGAATATGCCAATCTCTGAGAGGCCTCAGTTTTTAAGTGTATGAAATGGGCATAACTCTACTGGCATCTCCTCCTGAGGAAGACTTGCCATCAAGACGCTTTTACTTATTGGAATGTGACAGCATGGACGTGCCCCAAGTCTGGGCTGTCGGTGGGGTCCTGGTGAGTTTCTCCCCCTCTGCACCTCCCAGAGCTCCTTCAAAGACAAGGAAGATGACCAGGCCCTGGGCCTTGGTCTGCTCAGCCCCTAGAACGTCTGTCTGGCCCAAGGAGATCCCTGTGGGAAATAGAGCAGGTCTTCTCTTGGAGATTATCATATTCAGAGCACAAGTCAAATTGGATGCCACTTACTCGGCTTGACAAGCAGCCTTGTCCCCTTCCCAAAGACGAGGGAGAAGCCTTGTCCTTCCCCACAGTGATTATCTCAGCATCAAAAACCTGCCAACTCAGCTCTCCCCCGACAAAGTCCTCCTGAGAAGGGAAACCTCCAATGTACTTCCCCCAGTATTATTCATATGGTCCTGTGATCTTCCTCCCTGAATAAACATCCCTCTCACTCCTTACTCTCCTTTCCATCCTGGCTGCAAGGTCACAGTGGACCCAGGCCTCAAGCACAGGCTGGTTTCTGCTCCACCACTCCATACTTACGGGGCTGCACAGACAATCTGGTTCCTCCACTGAAGATCAAACCCTGGCCATAGTTATTCCCACAGTGCCCCTGGGCTTTACAAAAACCCCTCAGAACCCCCCAGAGCCCCCTCCCCCCCAACTCACACATCTCACAACACTGCCAATGACCCACGACCCAGACTCTGTGCTTTTAGCTTTAGGATGCTTATCCTGTTCAGTCTGAGTACAAAGGGAGTTTGGGACATGACAAGCAAGGGTTCCCAAACTTAACCCAGCAACCCTGGTGCCCCAAAGGAGGCAGCTCTGCATTAATGAGCCAGAACTTTTTTCACAGAGCAGCTCCAGGGCTGGGAAGAGGCTTAGAGAGTGTCTCTCTTTCTCCTCCTGCCTCCAGGCAGGGTTGCGCTTCAGTCAGCCCTGAGGAGGGTGTCTATCTCCTTTCAAAAACCCTCCAGAGAAAGTGCCCGGCAACTCCTCCTGACAGCTCATTTTCACTGTTCACAAACCTATTAGGAAGGTTTTACTACTAACCTAACTCGCTTCCTCTTGCAGTATTAGCCATGTCCTGTGGTTTGAGTCCCAAGGTGGGGTCAGGCAGGGAGCTGGGGCACACAGCACCTCCAGCTTTCGTTTAATGCATCCTCTCCCAGATTTAGCTATGACTAGAGTCCCACTTTATCCTCCACCCCTTTTCTTCAATATTATCTGGCCCAATTTGCCTCTATAGACTCGATATTCTCCATCCCTGGGTCTGAGAGCTTCATTTAGGGGCTATCTTCAGGCATCGTTTCTCTCATGAGCATTACTACCTACAGGAGCAGAGACACAATCTGGGGGCAAGTAGCTCTTCCCTGTGAAGCTGCCATCCTCTCTGTCTCTGGCCCTCCGCATGGGGAGCCCATGTCTGGGAGGGAGTTGTGCTGGGGTCAGCTTGCTGAGAGGATGGTGCTAGGTTTCAGCTGCTACAGCCCTCACCTAACTACACTGTGAGCTGCATCCCCGCTCTAAGGGGCTATTGTATAGCCTCAGGATCTCGGGCCATGCAGCTCTCTGCAAAAATCTCTCCCCTGCCTCTGACATTTGGATGATTTTGTATTTAAATTAGCCAGGGTTCTTTCTATTTCCCTTTAGACACTTTCCAATCCCAGGTGAAGAATTTCATAGAGCAGGCTGACATTCTCCACCCTCCCCTCCTGCCAGCTCTTCTCCTGATGCATGACAGAGCCTTGACAGAAGAGCCTGAGGGGTGAAACAAAAGTGCTACTGTGTGTTGGAGATTATGTTTATCATTATTATTAATAGCTAGGGTTTAATGAGCTCTTTCTGTGTTTTGGGCACTATGCTAAATATTTTCGCTATTATTATTTTATTTGATCTTTTCAATAGCATAATGAGGTAGAGATATTTTTATCCTCATTTTATGAATGAGGAAACCGAGGCTCAGAGAGGTTAATGAATTTGCCCCAAATCACACAGCTGGTAAAGTAGTGGAGCCAGAACTTGAATTTAGGTTTTTCTGTCTCCAAAGCCCTCACTAGAATGCCTAATCCCTATTCATTTTGATTCATGTCCTGAGGGAAACATGGCATCTTAGAGATGCTACAGAAAAGAGATTCAGAGCTGAATTTTATATTTAACTGTAGGAATTTTATTCTCAAACTAGATGCCTAGAGTTCTAGCGGTTCTTTTCAGAGATTTAAATCGCAGTGCACACATGGGTAGTCAAAGTTAGATGTACTTTATTTCTGGCAGCAAAGGCTGTGAAATTTTAGAATTGATTACAGAAAGAAGCTGAGGAATTCCCTGCCCTAGACCATCAGACAGAGCCAAAGACCCCTATTTGGCTGAGAACGTGCAGAGAAGCCAGACCGGGGTGGAGGGTCTTCTCTGGAGGTTCTTCCCAACTTTCTCATTGGCTCAGTTATTGTTTATATCTCGATTTCTTTGAAAATGCTGTCTATGCTCCTGAAAGCCCCTCACCATGAGCCAGAGCAAGTGTGTGTGTGTGCGCGCGCGCGTGCGTGAGCACACGTGTACATGCACATCTCATTTTAAAGCAGAGAAAGAAACCAACTCTCTTTGGCCTGGGGAAAGAACATTAATAAAGAGCCCAAGCAGATGCACAGGATTAAAGTATTTTTCAAACTAACGATTTGATTGATTGCCCCTGAAGGCACAGCCAAAGAAGAACACAACTTACTTGGCTTCACAGCTAGCGCGGTCCCGTCCCCAAAGGTTAATTTGCCTGTACCGGTGTTACACAGTGTTCAGTGCTATTGCAATAACCTTGACTTGGGCCTCTAGGAAGACAGGTGGAGGTGGAGGAGGCAGACAGGAAAACAAAACCTGAAATGACTGCCCATGGCCAAAACAATCTCCTTGTAATTAGGTTAGAATGTGGGATGAATACTAATAACTAGCAACTTCCCAGTCCAATTCTATTTGCTGTAATTTTCCTTGAGAGAATGAGCCTTGGCAGGAGCAACTCCTGGAAGTTCACTCAAGGTGGCTGCTGCAGGGTCTCCTGGGATCCCCTCTGGTTTGTTGTTCCTGCAAGCCCTTTATCTGTTTACATCCAATTCCTGCCTCCCCCCTTCCCCTTGGCTTTCCCTGGGCCTTCCTCTTTGTGGAGGTTCACATATTTTCTCTGGGAGAAACTACATGGCTCTTAAAAGCCAAGTACAATGCCCCAGAGGATATGTGCATTAATAACCTTGTTTTCCAACTGATATCATGAACCACCCAACACAAACCAAGCAAAGAAAATACCACCTGTGTTTTGACAGCTTCTGCATGATGCAAGGCAGGCATTTGGGGAAGAATAATTAGCCAGAAAGAAGAACTTACTTGGTATGACCAAGAGTTTGGTGCCCTTCCCGAAGGTAAGTTGGTAACTCCCAACCCCAGAGTAGGCACAGAGTTTCCTTTCTTTGCAAAAACCCCACAGATGCTGAGAAAAATCAAACCATTTACAGTATAGGAACAGTGCTGACAAAAGCTCAGGCTAAAACAATAACCAGAGGACAGGCAGAAGAGAAGGGCTGTTACAGAGACTTGCCATGAGGTGGACCATCCCTGAGTCCTATAGAGACCTGGCTGGATTTCAGAGGTCACCTGGTCCATCCTCCTGTCTTCAGCCAAGGAACAACGTACTCTTCAAGAGCTCCTGGGAAGGTAGCTCTCCTTTGCCAATAGCCTTTGCATTCAAGGATGTAACTGTTCCTTATATCTAATTGAAATCTGCAAACTGCAGTCTGAGTTCTTTATGTCTTGAGTTGCCTTCACTGAAGACAGATTTCATGTCATGCTCCAAGCAGAAATTCAACACAACTCACCCAACCAGTCCCAAGGGTCACCTTTGGGGAGGAAACCGATACTGAAGGAAGAGGAGATCAGGGTGAATATTGGCTTTATCTGTGATTTGGATTGCTTTTATAATGAGAAATTTTCATATATTACTTAGACAAATTAAAATGAATAACAACATTAGACAGAAACCCACAATATATTTAAAAGCGGCTCTTGGATCTCAGAAAAGCTTCCCTGTGCTCCCTAGACTAAGGAGTCTCAGTTTCTCTGTTCTAGGGTTTTGGGTTCCTGGGATCAGGGGAGAGAACTGGGCAGGATATGTGGCCAGAGCCAGTTGGAGGGGTGGAGGCCGGGGTGAGGTATGGGGCTTGCCCCTGATTGTCTGGTTGGCTTTTGATTTATGTCAGAGTAACCTGTTCATCCCCCTGCCAAGTACTAACTTCCCAGCTCCTACTAGACCTTTCCTGGGGAAAAAAGCATTCATAGGTTCACCGAAAAATTATTTAAGTATGGATGCTATTGCTGATCAAAATCAGGGATGGCCAGGGACACTTACTTGGAGTCACAACAAGTCTTGTGCCTTTTCCAAAGACAGGTCGCCTGTCTCCTGAATCCCCACAGTGATTGCCTTTATCACAAAAACTCTGAATGCCTGGCCTTGGGTGTTTACTGAATGTTTCTTCATGTTAATTTTTTTCCCTGGGTGGAATGACCCAGAAATCTCCTCCACTAAACCATAGCTTTTGTTTTCCCTTAGCACGTCTTTGCCTCCTTCTCCCTGGAAGCCCATACTGGCTTCCATACATGGAGTTGTAGCCTGAGAATGCATTTGTGAACTATCTGCAAACTTCCAGCTTATTGTTAGCCTGTGAAATATATTCCAAAGGAAACTCCTGTCTCTGGCCTCATAATGAACCCTTTGCTGTGCTAGGAATAAATAGGAGTGGCTGCTTTACCTAAATGAAGAAAAGGATTTGGAAAATGGCATAGAGTGAGAAGGCTCAACACAAGATGTTGTTCTTGGCTGACACACCATCTTTGTTGCCTCTGGCATTAAAGTAGCTCTTAAAAAAGTTATCTCCGACTCATCCCTGGAACAAAGGAAATGCGAAGGCGTGGGGCACCAGAGCCAGGAATTTTAGCAGAGGCTGAACAGAGAAAGTGGGTCTTTTATGAAGAATGGAAGGCTGGGGTCATTTCCAAAGCCACTTTGTTGAAGTCAGAAATCATCCTGGATTTAATGATGTGTCCAAAGTCCATGAGGGGGTGGGGAGCAGCCTGAGGGGAAACTTGAAAATGACCCTTGCACACAAGTTTCACAATTTTTGAATCTTAACATGTATAAACTGGGGAAAGGATAATTAATATTTAAGCACCAAAAGCACTGGTAGCAACTTTTCAAGCTCTAGAGGGGAAAGAATTTGATGTCTGGCTAAGCTGTGGAAGGGTCAAGGACTGGGCCTCTCTGTAGAGCAGAAGGACTCAGGATTAGAGGCTGCCCACATGTCTTAGAGCTGAAGAAGCTTTTCCCACCCAACACCAAACCACTTTCAGTCAACGGGAGTCAATATCAGAAAATCACATGAACAGCACTTACTGGGGAGAACATGAAGCTGAGTCCCTCTTCCAAAGACAATGTTTCCAGCGGTTTGTTCACACTGTGTTTGGGGCCACAACAAAAACTCCCAGTGACTCTTCAGGAAAGCTTGATGGCTATCTCACCTTCAAGGGGCATTTTCCTTTCTACTATAGTAAACAGGCCTTGTTATCTCTTCAGTTATCTTTCTCTGTGTCTCCTGGTTGTTTTGCTTCAATTTTATGCTGCTTGTTGCAAACATGCAGAGGGGAAATTGGACGACCTCATTTGACACTGAGAGTGAATGATAAAAGCAACAATTCAGTGAATTCCTTTGTGATATCTAACACAGTTCTGTGGCAGCAGGTGAAAAATGACTGAGCAGACAGCTAGCGAGCTAGAAGCCCACTCCTCAGAGTCTGAAGAAAGATGGGGGCAGGAAGGGGCTACACAAGACACACATCTGAATTTCACCTGAAACAGAACTGTTTCACAGAGCCCTCACTTCACCCTGGGCTCTGTTCTGGAGGGGTCGTACCACCTAACCCTGAAGATACCTTACCTGAGGTCAAGCTCATGTTTGCTACATTGATTATAGACCTGCCCTATGAGTGGTAGTGCGGGTCATCCCTTGGCCCAGAAGGACTCTAGCCTTTCAGGGAATGTTGTTCTTTCACAGTCCATGCATATGTTTTCTCACCACTAGGAGATGGACACTGGATGGCATTACCACCAGTCCTGATTGAACCCTCGTTTGACCCATAAAAAAACAAACCCCACTGTTTCCTCCTCATTGACTACCTGACCCCCCAAGTGTCTTTATCACAGTTATAAAAAAGGATTAGCGTGGATTGGTCATATTTGCTAGCTCTAAAGCAAACTTGGGCTTCCCAGGTGGTGCTAGTGGTAAAGAACCCACTTGCCAGTGCAAGAGACATGAGAGACGGGACTTTGATCCCTGGGTCAGGAAGATCCCCTGGAGAAGGGCATGACAACCCACTCTGGTAGTCTTGCCTGGGAAATCCCATGGACAGAGGACCCTGGCAGGCTTCAGTCCATAGGGTGGCAAAGAGTCAGACACGACTGAAGTGACTTAGTATAGCAGAGCACACAGCGCAAAGTAAAGTTATGGAGTCCTCTAGTTTGTTTATTTGTCTTTGGTCATTTCCCACAGTTAAACCATTCAAAGATTAAGCCATTCTATTTCAAAGCTCTTTGGTCAGTTGGTCAGTCCATAGTTTCAATTATAACCTAATGTATGGCATCACCGACTCTGTGGACATGAGTTTGAGTGAACTCCGGGAGTTGGTGATGGACAGGGAGGCCTGGCGTGCTGTGATTCATGGGGTCGCGGAGAGTCGGACACGACTGAGCGACTGAACTGAACTGAACTGAGAGTTTAATAACTCAGTCAGTCAACTTGACAACACCTGCCTCTTACTATTATTTTTTTGGCTTGACACTTGGATGAGTCACTTTGTTTCCAAAATGTATTGTGGAGAAACTGACATCCCAGGTGCACCCCCAGGAATGCCAGGTTCCTGAATTCATTATTTCCCTCCTCCCCAGTGAGGCATGTTCAAAAAGTTTTTACTCCCCATGGAGGAGTTGATCATGAAACAAAAATCCTGTCACCATGCCTGCCATTTTATTTCGCTCTGAATTCCCTTTCAGGTGTTAATAAGCCATCTGGGATCATCAATTTATCTCAGTTGTTTCTTTCTCCCATTGCATTTGAATAGTAAAGCTATGCTTTTAGTGAAATTTGACATGTATAGGACTAGATGGGGACCTTTGTCAAACTGGGATAATGTTTGGGTTTTATATTGGATTTTTTAGAAATAAATACATATGCAGGCATGAGCGACAAAGAAGTTACCTTATCCACATGAGAAGCATTTAAAATGAGATAGATTCTCATTTTTAGTAGAATGGAAGACAAGTTCTGTGGGCAACATCACAGTAAAAACACAAATCATTGCAGAGCATAGTTTCAGAGATACTGGGCTGTAAATAACTCATGACTCCAGTATCTCTTTAAGAAGAAGAGCTGAGCTACCATATTAAAGGCAATTTGGGATGGTCTCATTCTGTATCCATTTATCATTATTGCTGTATTCTCAACAACCATGAATGTTTCATGCATTTGCAAAAGTCATTTTTCAAAAGGTACATTTGTCTATATATTAAATCTCTACTAACTTCACAGGATTTATTTGTTTGGTCAAGTATAAACAGAACAGGGCTACTTACTGGGCTTTACCACCACCTGGGTTCCAGTTCCAAAGAAGATTCTGGTATTTCTAGTCCCCACAGCATTACCTGCTTTTACTGAAACCCCTAGTGAAACCCCACCACACACATGGCTCGGGAGTGAAGGGGCATTGGATTCCCCATGTTTTTCTTCCTTGTCTTTCTGGAAAATGGTCTTTTATGATAAGAAGAAAATACTGGTTCTGCTACAAAAAGCAAATACTTTTATTTAAAAAGACCAAATTGTAGGAGCTTTAAAGACCTTTTGGATTGTTAGGCTTCAATCTGCCATGGCCAAATCAACTAATCTGTTAACAACTCTTGTTCTCATACGTGTGAGCTCAGCCCTAGACTGACAGGTCTGGAAGGATGATGCCTTCCTATACCCACAGGGATGTTTTCCAGCTTCAGAGCTGTCTGAATTCCTGTCCAGACTCCACCCAAATGCCATGCTCCTGTTCCCTACTCACTGATCAGGGTATTTCCAAGTTTTCTCACTACGTAATAGTGTTCATGTGGTAGCCTAAGAAAATATTTCACCAGGGAAGAATAACAAGTGGCAAACCATCTTATCTTTTCCTAAAGAAGTGCTACCATGGGCTCTTAGGATGTTTCAGACGAACAAGCGAGTTATAACACAGAATCTACTACCCTTTAAGAAAGTCCAGTTCTGAAATAAAGGAAAAAAGTGAACATTTTCTGTTACAAGAAAGATTGTATCCTAAAGACAAGGATAAGGGCACACAAGAGCCCTTTTCTCATTAAGCTGAGCATTGGCTGAGTCTTAACATATATGTTAACACATACACTGAGACTTGAAGAGAAGAGAGAGGAGTGAGCAGCCAAGACGGTGACCCCAGATCTTGGTTAAAAATGGGGCCTTGGTGACAGGATTTTAAACTTGGAGAGAGGAGACTAGATCTCATTCCCAACTTAACTGTGACTTGATGCCTCTTCAGATTTGAAAAGCGAGTTAAATACTAGTTTTCTCTCCTTTTAGCTTGGGAGCAGTGAGTGTCCAAGAACAAGCCAAAAGGATGTATTCTAGGGAAAATGAAAAGGGAAACAAATGCAGGACATATGGGGAAGGTATTCCATGGATCACCATTTTAATACTGACCTAACCGTCTGTGGGGTCACGCAGAGTCGGATACGACTGGGGTGACTTAGCAGCAGCAACCTATCCTAGGGTTTTCCTGGTGGCTCACTGGTAAAGAATTTGCCTGCCAGTGCAGGAGACATGGGTTTGATCCCTGGGTTGGGAAGATCCCCAGGAGGAGGAAATGGTAACCCACTTCAGCATTCTTGCCTGGGAAATCCCATGGACAGAGGAGCCTTGTGGGCTGCAGTCCATGGGGTTGCAAAAGAGTTGGATATGACTAAGTGTCTAAATAACAACCATAGCCAACCCTAAGCCTTGTCTTTGGCCTCCCCTACCCTGGGTCAATTTTGTCTGCCTTCTTAGCAATCTCGCCAACCATAGCTCTCAGGTCTCTTTGGGAAGAAAAATAAGATGCTTGGACTGGCTCACATACAACTCCACGAACAGACTAGGAGAGGTTGTACCTGTCTAGATAAAGGTAGGACCAGAGCTGATAAATGGCCTGGAAATCAAGTTCACTGAGCAGAAAGCCTGTAGCATTTAGATGAGAAGGATTTTTCTACAGGGGATTTTCTTCCTGGGATTTATCTTACCACTAGCCCATTTCCCCTTCTCTGACTCTGTGGTGCTGTGAGGAGATTAGGACATTTGAGAGCCTGACTAGATAAGGAATAATGGAGGGGTAAGAAATGTACCTTCATCCTTCCCTTTCATCAAAGAGTGGCTGTTCCTTCCCACTTGCTAGGGACACAGAATCCCACTACTCACGTACTTGGCTTGACAGAAAGCAGCGTGCCACTCCCAAAGATGAGCTGGTTGGCAGCACCCCCATAATTCACACAGCCTTTCAGTGCCTTACAACAACCCACAGGAAGGGGCATGGCAGGGTGGGGGCGAATGGGCTTAGTCTTCCCAGGTTAAGAACTCCTGAGTTCCACTGCTTTGAGAACTGACTTGCCACGTATCCCTTTAGGCTCCTTATACCCCTCACATGCCCTTATACGACCTTTTATACTACATTCTTGTGGGGCTTGTGCTGAGGTCCGGAACCCCAGGGGGTTCTCCAGCAAATGGCCAGAAGCTTTGCAGGCATCTTCTTCCCCACGCAAGATAGCAGCCAGAGACAAGGATGTTGGGGAAGTGGCAAATACTGCTTTCATCCCCTGGCCTTTGATTGTGGCTCTTGGCCTTTTCTCTGGCCTTCTCTTTTGACAAAGTGAGACTGGTTATATCCTTGGGAAAGCATTCCAACCATCTTAGAGGGAATCAACCTTTGTAACAACCCAACTCTGCTCTCTTGGAGGGTGACTTAAGCACTGTTCACTCTGGAAGCAAGCAGATCAAACAAGAGAGTTGGTGGCTAACACTGCTTCTTGCTGGGAGTGAAAAGCCCTTTTGGATCAAGTGCCTTGTCTCCAGCAGGTTGGATTGTTCTTAAAAATATAATTTGCATGCTATGCCTTTTGTGTTATTCAACCCACGTCTCCTCCCCCTTACAGTCACATCTTTGAGACTTACCTGGCTTTATAATTAGCTTGGTCCCAGAGCCCCAGATCAACCGATAGTTGCGATCCACACAGAGACAAAAACCTTAACAAAAACCTTCACTGTCCTTCTGGGGAGCCTATTAGAGATAAGTCCCAGATAAAAGTCCAGAGCCAAGCACATAAAACAATGTAGGAATATTGACTATTGAAGATTATTTGCTCATTTAATTACATTTGATTCCTTCGCCCATTTCAGATTCCAGACACAGATGATGAAATCAAATGACTAAACATCTAAAGTCAATCTCGGTCTCTCTGCATACAAGGGAAGAGTAATTCATAAACAGTTTTCAAATGGGAGAAGCTGAACTCGCTTCACCTTCCCTGATACTTTAAATAAAAATGCAAACGAGAAAAACAGATCGTTTGTCTGGAGTCACGATGCATCTGATTTTCTACTGTCTTATTTTCACTGCAGATAAGATTCTAGTCAGTACCATGGTATTCACACATAGATTGAGCTGATTTGGTTTACAGAACCTTCTCTCTGTGAGAAATGGTATCCTGGGGGAATGAGGACCAGACAGCCAGCTTTCTGGGGAAAGCCCTACAGAGCACGGCATTGGGAAGGGTGGCCCACAGTACCTTGAGGATGAACCAAAGCCAGTTGACTGTTTATACAAAACACCTTTGAAATCTCTGCTTGGTTTCTAGGACTTACTTGGAAAAACTTGTAATCTGGTTCCAGCCCCAAAGATGAGTTTGTCGCTGTTGGAGACACAGTGATACCAAGCCCTACAAAAACCCCTGAGCCTAGCAAGGCGCTCTGCCCAACTCTGGCCCCTCGGCTTTCTCCCTGTCTCTGACACCAAATAATTACCAGTGGCAAAGAAGATCTGGGCATACATTTCAAACACCCATGCAATCATCAAACAATCAGTTTTTGTTTTGGTTAAGTTCCAATCCGGGCAAATTCCAATGGCCGGTGCTTATTATGTTTTCAATTCACTGAGGTGACAGCTCAAGATAATTCAGCATAAGAAAACAAGGAATCTCAGGCTGTAATCCCAGTTCTGACTTTTTGGGTTTGACTTAAATTATTCAACTTGTCTGCGCTTCGGCTTTTCTCTCTGTGAAATTATGTGTGATGATGTGTGATCCTGTTTACTTTCTCAGAGAATGTTGTGAAGGCAAAAGGGCTGGTGAGAGAGCAGTGGGTTACACGCAGCAATGCATTTTGAATAATGGGGGGGGGAATTGCTTGTTTAAGCCAAGATATTATTAACACGAATAGGAGGGAATATGTTAGCTAAAGTATATTGCCAAAATAACTAACAAAAAGCTTTCTGAGGAAAAGCTGAAGGGGAACGTATCTATCTTGTATGTTTTCCCTCAAGAAAGTTAGTGGACACAGTCACTTAATCTGCCAGAGAAGACAGGCCTGGAAAAGGTCTGCTGAATTCTTAAGTCTGACTGCCGGGGGATAAGAAGAAATGACTGCCCTCCCACAGCAGTGATGAGCATAGATTAGGTTCCCACCACGTTCTAATTTCCCTTTGCTGTTGGCAGCATTAACGGAAATCAGTTGAAGTTATATCTGAAAATGAATTTGATCGCCTTAATGGTCAATCCAGCAGTGCAGCTAGATCCAGAAATCGTATCCCATCAGAGACTAGCTGGGAAACGGGGGTGGGGGGATAACTCCTTTATTTGATTGACGTACTAACCCACAGAAATGAGAAGAGATGCTTATACTTACGAGGTATAACAATCACTTGAGTGCCAGACCCCAAATGCAGCACGTTCCCAAAGGCTGACTGTCGACAATGGCTGACTCCACTACAGAAACCTGCCCCCCTTCAGAGCCACACATGTGGAATCAAGGTGGAAGCTACAGTTTTCCAGGGAGGAGGGGGCTCAGACACATGTATCACGAAGGCCACAGTGGTCCTCATTCTCTGACTGACCTTCCTCCAGAGGCTCTCCCTCATCCCAGGCCCAGCTCCAGCCTAGATACAGGCATACGGTACCCGGGGTGGCCAGGAGGATCCCCTCAGGTGCCTGAGCTTTTGGAGGGGCACTCATGGAGCTGAGGAAAATACCACTGATGGCCAAAGAGGCTGGCAGCCTCTTGAGTATGTGGTGGAGCTGGTGCTGGGGTGGGCGTGAGACTCAGGGATCACAGGAGAGAGAAAGGAGTTAGACAGAGGAGTGGGAGAAGGAAGGCACTGAAAACAGAAGGGTAGACCCACAGAGCAACAGCTGATGTCAAAATCTGTCCTGCTCTGATTTGTGAGAACGCAGGAGTGCTAGAGGAAAAACATGTTCCCAGCTCTGTCAGTCACCCTGACATATTTAGTGCTTTTTTTCCCTCCTGTAACAACCTCTCGTATGCAGCTAAGAAGGGGCCCACTGCAAACAGAGACACCCCCCGCCCAGCCCCCGTCTTACTCTGTTTTGCAGAACCATCTGACCAAATGTTCTACACGAAGGGGCAGGAATGGCAGCCACAAAAGATCCTCTGAATCTGTTTCTTTCTTTCTAATTAGGCTGTCAATCTGTTTAGCTAATAATTCCTATGAAGTGTCTTAATCTCTTCCAAGGAAAGGAGTCATATAAATGCAAAACAGCAGCAGCCATAAGTCAAATGGCTTGCTGGGTGTCTTTGCGCGCAGAGTTGCTGTTGAATAGAAGGAAAACTTGCTGCGTGGAGACAAGACAGACGGGGGAAAAAACAGAGCAGCATTTGTTTTTATTAGGCTGAGTCTATACAGCGCAAAGTAAAACAGATCTGGCAATTATTTAGGTAATGTGACAGTCAATTCAGGCCATTCTGAGCCCCAAAAAGGTTTCTCAAGGAAATGCCTAAATATTTGGATCAGCTACTGACATTAATCAAATTAACTGGATGATTGTGCTGTGCAGACACAAGCTAATAAATGTGCCCTGAGATGGTTCTCCCGAAAGGGTTACATTTTATAAACTTACATTAAAACTGGCCCAATATTTACACCCACTCTCTTCATTTTGGCACTGCAATTGACATTTCCCATTTTTTCTTACAACATGTCTTACATTTAGAGCTGTGAAAGTAAGGGTGACCTTCTCCCTGGAGAGTCTTATCAGGTTAATACACGGAAGCTCATTTAGAAATTCATTAGGTGTCTGGGATGTGAGAGCTGGTCATTATAGATTAAGGGCTTTTTCTCAAGTGGCAAAGAACTTACGGGGGAGGATGGTGAGGCTTGTTCCTGTCCCAAAGACAAGCTGCTTTGCTCCAGAAGTTAACACAGTGTTTCTGCCCAGTACAAAAACACTTTACTCTGGGCCATTTTCTTCCTCCTCTTTCTCTGTGGGGCTCACCTGGGGGATACCTTTCACATTTTGGCTCTTTTGACTCCTACTTGATGATAGCCTTTTACCAACCATCCTACGGAAAAAATGTTCTTTTCCACGTTTCTTAACAAAAAAATCCAAATTATCAACAGTCTCCCATTTTTCTTCCCCATTTTTTTCACACAAAAACTTATCATTTTCATGTTACCCATCTTCCCCTTGAAAGACAATTCTTAAGAGAATTCTCGTGGCTGCTGGGGTGGCTCTCACTACAGTATGCTATTATGTAAAATCACCTTTATTTTTGGTACACTTCTTTCACTTGATGTTTTTGTGTCTCCCATCAAATTATATTCTCTTGGTCTTGCCTAGAAATTCCAGACCTAACTCACCTCAAGTCTTGCTCCTTTTCTCGCCACTAACTGAAACCAAGTGAGTTAGAAAAGACTGTACCAGCCAAGCTTTACCCACATTCTCCTTACTAGTGTTAACGAAAGATGAAATCTAAAAAACAAGAGTCTTTGATAAGTTGAAAAGGCAGAGAAGATTAACCAAAGAATGAGCTTAATGGGTAACTCTGGACTGTTCGGAACATCAGACCTACCTGGTTTTACTTGTAACATTGTCCCCTGCCCAAAGGTGAGTCTTCCTGTGTTTCCTGAGCCACACTGTAATGCTCTACTTTACAAAAACTGTAAAAGGAGATCCTTTCCTCCCTTCAGCAACCTGATCTAGTAATAATAACTAATATTTATTGGAGACTTACTATGTGTCACTGCATGCAAGGCCCTTGGTCAGTATGAACTCTCTTAATCTCCTAACAATGCAGTGATATAGATACTGTTCTTATTTCCACTTAACAGATGAAAAAATGAAGCATAAAGAGATTAGATTACCTGCCTGAAGTCACACATTCAGCAAGTAGCAGAGTTAGGGTTTACCAAGACAGTTTGATTCCAGAATTCACCTATAGTGGCTAAACCTTTCATTGGCCTTAAAAAAATTCTGGGTTCCCCTTTAAAGTGTGCATCCCCGTAACACTGACTAAATAGTTAGCTCATCGATTCTAATAAAGGTGCCCTGAGAAGGTTCTCCTGAAAGTCTTACATTTCATAAACTTAACATTAAAACTGGCTCAATATTTATACCCACTCCCTTCATTTTGGCATAGCAATTGACATTTCCCATTTTTTCTTGCAACCCATGACTTACATTTAGAGTTGCAAAGGTAAGGGTGACCTTCTCCCTGGAGAGTCTTATCAAGTTAACACACAGAAGCTCATTTAGAAATTCATTAACGCCTCTATCAAAGATGTCTTTCCCAAATCCTCTGAGCTCACTGTATCACCCCTACTCCTCTCCCCACAGCTTCAGCCAGAGCTCCAGAAATTCCCTGGGAGCTAGCCAAAGCCACAGCAAACACTGCTGGGAACCAGTCTGGTTGTACAAGGCACAATTCTGAGCAGGGTGGGTGGTCCCTAAGATGTTTCTGAAGAGTTTTGGAGAGAAGAACTCTTCTAGAGACCAGAATTAGGATGAAACCAACTTCTTTCCCTGTTACTTCTAGTAAATCTACCATAAGACTGTAAGCCAAAGAGAACTGAGAGATGCAGAAATCACATGGTAGGTTTGAGTCATGCTGGATAAACCATACTAGGGAGATGCTCTCCAGGGAGGCCACCGGGAGGGCCCTGAGTTCTGAGAGTTCCCAGCAGCACTTGAGTTATCTTTGGCTGGAGTCTAACAGGATTCACTGATGGCCTGCGATGACGTTGGTACAGTGTAGACTAAGGAGGCTGTGCTACATGATGTGTAGTTTCACCTTGTCTAACTTTTGATGCTTCCTGATGGCTATTTTGAAATGGGCCACCTGTTTGCTCTGTAAGACCACAGTCTAACACTCCAATTGCTTTCCCAAGAGGCACATCTGAACTGTTCTATCTAGTTATTTTGATTGAGAGGGAGGTGAGGACTCAGCTTGGGTGGACAAGAGAAGAACACTACTCATTACCGCACATTTAAAACTGTCTCTCTAAAGAGGAGACAGTTTCTCAGATACTTCAAACTACAGAGACAGGTTTGAGAGAGTTAATTTGAAGACTCACTTGGATTTACTGTCAGACTTGTCCCCAGTCCCCAAATGAGCTTACGGTTGTTGCCAATATTACTCAGTCATAGAAAGCTTTACAGAAACCGACCAGGCCAATGTGTACCAGGAAATCCCTTTCAATCCCCAAATCTAGCCAGCGTGCTTCTCCTGCTGGGATCCTGGCCAAAGAAGCAGTGGGGAAGACTGCTCATAATCAAGGCCAGTTCACAGCGTGGTTGGGACACAAAGGCTGTTCTGAAGTTCTATATTTCCTCTCCCAAGCTCCAGACCAAGCTGTCCTCTCACCAGGCCAGCAAGGCATGGTAAAATCCTCACAAAGTCGCTGGAGAAGTTTCTCCCACTCCAGTGCTCCGCCGTCCCTGAGTTCAACCCAGACTCTCTGATGCAAATGGTTAAGACAAAAAGGACAAAGAATCTGTTATCCTCCAGCTTATTTGTTTCTGTTCCAGAGAATTACCTATGCGCCCGTTTTCACATGTACATATGACATATATGTATGCTCTATCATCATTAGGATTAATGGTTAGAATTAACTTTAAAAACACTGGGTGGAGAAAGTCCTCAAATGAAGTTTAGTGCTATGGCTTCCTTTAGAAATCAGAACATTCATTATGGATTCAGGAGAGATACTCACGAGGTTTGACCATTAACCTTGTTCCCCCTCCAAATGTGAACATGCCGCCTGCATTATTATTCACACAGTGATCTTCAGCTCAGCAAAAACCTCCTGGAAACTGAACTAAGTTTTCCCTAAAGATCTTCTGGAAGAAGCGATACCGTGAGCATGGAGAATATTAAGTAATTGTCACAGTAATAACCTGGCACAGAATCCTAGCTCCAGCTTGGAGTTCAGAACTGTTTCCACATTGGATGAATGGAGGGTATTCTTTCTAAATATTCTAAAGAAGGAATTTTCCCACAAAAGCCCAGAATACTTTCCCACAAAAGCCCAGACTGCCAAAACCCTAGCTATCCTCTGGTGCTTTAGATAATAATTTTCCTGAGGTTCTGAAGATCATGTAACTCATTTGGACAAAGCAGGAACAGTTCCTGTCCATGGATGGCACCAAAGCAAAAGCAGTCAGAGATGCCGTTATCGCAATGGTAGAGACTGAGGGCAGCTGCCACTGCCCACCCGGCAAGAGGGGTGGGCACGCTGGTCCACACTTTCAGGATGCTGGAGCCTGGCTCCGGTGCCCAGGCTCTCGAATGTGTAAGGGGATTCCTGTCTTGTTCTCATTCCAACAAACTAGAGACAGTTGCAGGCACTGGTCAGCCCTGGAGCTCCCCCTTGACTCCAGCTCCAGACCTTTCATCCCCAGCTTGGACAATCACCAGGAAAAGGACTTTCACTACTTTCTATCTTTGTCCTAGTGGAGACTTTTCCTTTCTTACTGTCCCTTTCCCAGGAGATAATACAAGCCAAGGACTAACCTAAAAGCATTCTTTTAAAGGTAGCTTC
The DNA here is from genome assembly GCF_049115385.1 of Moschus berezovskii. Taxonomy (NCBI): domain Eukaryota; kingdom Metazoa; phylum Chordata; class Mammalia; order Artiodactyla; family Moschidae; genus Moschus; species Moschus berezovskii. The sequence goes on from NC_142468.1 coordinate 97,655,290, forward strand.
TCCTGTTCCGCCAAGGAGATTCTTTTGAGCCTCTCTTAATTTTGAGGTAGCTTGAAGGAAAATCTGAGAATGATTTTACCTTTTACTTCCACTGTTGAGTATAGGGCAAAGTGTCCCCTCCTCTTCCCTAACTCTGGGCAGCAGGCGGGGGCACTGGGGGCTTAACAACCAACAAACCGGAATGGACCCCTCCAGAGGGAAAACAAGAAACATGCAGGAAATATGACAGCCTATACATTCCTACTTGGGTTTAGTCAGTGTTGTTCTCCTCCAGAGAATGTCTTCCCTCCTCTCCACACCTGTTACAGAAGCATCTCCTTCCTTCCTACTTTGCTACTTGCCTATTGGATCTCTTACCCAAGCCTCCGTCATTTTGAAGAAGGGATATAGTTTCTCAAGTTGTCCTGTGAAATGAAGTCTGGTGACACTTATGCTGGGTCTCCTGGCTGAAAAACAATTTGTTTCATGTCTGCAAGTCTGCTTTCATTGGTGGGTCCGTGGAGTCTGAGCTATGGACACCAGGTTCAGGTGTGGGCAATTGTAAGCATTCAGGGGAAGCAGGTGTCCAGTTTGCCTGGAGCAGAGCATTTGAGAAAGGGAACAGCTGGAAAGAGATTTGGAGAACAGAAAGGGTCCAGGTTTTAGAGAGCCTGCTTTCCTGGTGACTCAGACAGTAAAGAATCTGCCTGTAATGTAGGTTTGATCCCTGGGTCAAGAAGATCCCCACTCCAGTATTCTTGCCTGGGGAGTTCCATGCACAGAGGAACCTGGTGGGCTACAGTCTTTGGGGTTGCACGAGTCGGACATGGCTGAGCAACTATCACTTAATTACTTAAGTCACAGGCTAAGAAGTGAACATGATGGTTTCTCAAAACATGAATGCCCAGATAAAGCATTGAATTGGATAAGGGAGAAAGGTATAAAGAGGGGTAGGAAAAGCAAGTGAAAAATGTGGAACAAGAGTACAGTTTTGAAAAGAATTCCCATGTTTAGAGGAATCTCTCAAAGTCTTAAGCCAATAAATATTTTCTAGTAATTAATATAATTCTTATGAAATTGGTGGTAAGTTCATGTTGGTGAGCCCCAAGCTCTCCTTCGTCCCTCCCGTCCAGAGTGGAGGGACCCAGAATGGCCACTTCAGGCAGCTGCCATTTTTGCTTCCATAGTTTACGGCAAGTATTTCTCTTATGTTACCTTTGCCTCTCAGATACCAACAACATTTAAAATAATCTGTCTTGCCTGTAATACTCACTTGGTAAAACCTGCAGCCTAGTGCCTGCTCCGAAGATGTATTTGTAGTTTCCTGAGTCACAGTGCTACGTGGCTCTACACAAACCGACATAGGGTTCCCCTTTTCTTACAGTAGCTTTGGAGTCAATTAGCAAGATATTGTATGCGCTTTGTCCATAGGAAGGTTTTGCCCTCATGTTTTTCTAAAAGGGATTTACTCGGGATAACATCTCAGTTCATACTGACGTCTTCTTGCTTTGGTTATGTCTGGGCTTGCAAAACTTCCTCAGTCTCAGGCTATGTTTATCTTGTATGTTTATTAAGAAAAGAGGCTGTTTTAACAAACATGTCAGGATTTAAACATCTAAATGATGGTTGAACCCTTCAAAGTATTCCCTTTAGGACCAGTTTATGGGCCACACATACATAACAGTGACTTTATTTTACAGTCATACCTCCTTTTTTGGAACCACGATAGTACCAGTAATTATTTTGAATCCCTCCTTTATTTATAAGTCATGGCTCCAAAAGTCTCTTGCTTATTAATAAAAATTCACCTTCAAAAGATAAAGCCATCAAGGCTGCTACAGAAAGAATGTTCCAGGCCCTTTGAGGGCAGATTCAAAGGAGGAGGTGAGCAATGGATAGTAGGGTGTGTGGGGGCTGAAGTGTGTGTCACTTCAGGCTGAGTGGATTGACTGGGCCACTCATTTAAATGTACAAACTCTATTTGTTAACAAATCAGTCTGGTTACTTATTGTCACACCTGGTTCAGGCACAGAGGGTAGCTGACAAAATACAACTGAAATGTGAGACGGCAGGCATTTCTGCAAAGAGTGTGCCTGCATGGAAAGCACCTCAGTTTCTATAATTCTAGCAGAAAAAACCCAAACCCAAACCCCAGAGCACTGAACTCTGCAAGGGTGGAGATAGCATAAAAATTTTCAATACTGCTTGTTGTAATACATCTCTCCTCCCTTCTCCCTGACAGCTTCACAACTCAGATAAACACCCTGCTTTATCACAGGCAATCCAGTGGCGACAGGGAGGCTTCCAGGGTACAGGGATTCTATGTCCCTCCCGCAGAGTAGACTCAGCCAGGCTGGGGGATGGGAGAAGTCTGTGTGGGGAACTCCTTTGTCCCCAGAGTGAAGGAGGGGGCTGTCCACTGATATGACCCATTGAGGGCCGCCCTCACACCAGAGAAAGTTGGATTGTTCCACTGTTCTCCCAGCAGAGGAAAGCCACGAGAAGCTCGTCACTCCTGCTGCCCACCCCTCACACAAGCCCTCAGTCCACCTGCTGGATTTTCCAATTCCACCAGGTGACACGGCCTAAGTGCAACCGGCTCCTCAGTGCTTATCTGTTAAGGACACGCTTCTGTGGCCACACGCTGCTGCTTTGGTAGCTTTCCTTTTCATTGGTTTGTTTCCGTCTCTATCACCGAGCTTCTCTGCCTCTTATCTCTGCTTTTTCCCCAAAGCCTCAACGTGCTTTGTGGACCTTCAAGAAACACTGACTATGGTATTAATACAATTTATCAAACTGCCCACAGGACTGATAACTAAATCCAGCCTCCAGGGAAACATGTATTCATATCTTACTCACACATCCTACATAGTTAACAACTGCATGCTAAACAAAGCAATTAAGTTCAGCTGCGTTTCAACAGGTCCCTTTGGATGGCTCTCCAGAAAGGATAAGGAGTGAACCACAAGAACTCACCGGGTGTGACCAGCACTGAGGTGCCTTGGCCAAAGTGGAGCACATAGCCGGCGTTGAGTTCCACAGTGCACCTTCCCCAAACAAAAACCCGTCTCTTCCTCATGGGACCCTCCATTAAATCTAACGTCTAAACACCCATCACCCTGCAGTCACACAGACCATGGGTCTCCCAGGGCCCCCTTCCAGGAGACCATTGCTGAGAAGGTGGCTCACTCACCACAGTGAGGTGGGCGATCACTCCTGAGAAGTGCCAACCTGGGGAGGGGCCCTGTTACACGTTGTGAAACCCTGTGTCCAGCAGAGGCCAGGCCTGTCTGAACTGAGGACAGCCAGACACCTGGACCGGGGCAGCTCTGTGGGCTCATCCTGCAGGGTGGGTACATTTCTTCTCATTCTCCCTGGATTGTGCTTTAGTTGCGCTCATTGATTAGTCTCTGAAATCCCCCAACACTTACTTGGTTTAACAGAGACCATAGTGCCTTTTCCAAAGATGAGCTTTCCTTGGCTGCTGCCAACATTCACACAGTCATATGGGACCTTACAATAATCAGTGGGTGGGAAGGATTCAGGGGGAGACAGAATAAGGGAGACCACTTGCCCTATAGTGAAAGTCTCACTGCTTTGCAGCCTCAACTCCCAGTACCTTGGCAGGGATAGGACATTTCTCTAATAATAACAGCTGGCTGTGCGGATAGATCTGAGCTTGATCTTAAACCCCCAGTTTTGCTCCCAGAACACTGAGTTCTGATGGCTGACTCATGCCTGAGACACGTGGAACAATTGCAAGGTCAGGCAGAGATATGGCATCTAGCACGGGGGTCAGAGAGTGGCTATTTTGGGGACCATGCCACTTTCATAGTTCTTACAAAGAATAACAACCATAAAATCCAATAAAAACCCAACAAAGGAGCTGGCTGTGCTCCTCTCGGAGAGGAGGAGGGATCTTCTTGAGGAAAACCTGATTTCTGAGTTGTTTGGTTTTTTTAAATTTGGTTTTGCGTATTATCATTAGAGCCAAGGAAGAAACCAACGAAAATTTCTACTTCTTCATGACCTAATTCTTAGGATTGCCAGAACTCATCAAGGAACGGACTCCAACCAGCTCAGGTACAAAGAAAGCAGGTGCATTGACCCCCTTGGGCGGAGCAGTGTCCTAATCCTGCTGAATTGCACAGAACAGCGCTGCCTTTCAGACTGACCCGCTTCCCTCACTTACTTGGTTTTACTGTCAGTCTGGTCCCTGCTCCAAAGCGTAGGTTGTTGTTATTATTGCCACAGCAGTACACCCTCTAACAAAAACCTCCCAAGGAAAGCTTGCAGCCAGGCTCCCAGTGTGGCAGGGGCAGGGAGCAGAGGCACCAACTAAGACCACAACACAACTGTCCCATTCTCTCCTCTCACAGGAATGGAGCTATTTGTCATGCTACTAGGCTGTACAAGTGGGCACTTCTCAGTGCACTGAGCACAGCTAATCCAGAACCCAAATTGGCACTCTGAGACATAGAATCAGCTCTCTAACAGGTTCCCAAATTAGGTATAAACCCATGCCACAAACAAATCATGCCCAAACACATGGTGTGTCTTCAGGGACCACTGTATATGAGTTACTGCCTGGTGGCATGCTCCAGATTGTTGATAATTTGCATCTTAATTATGGGTTCAAAATACTCAAACTGCTCATCTATATAATTTCACGTTAATTATCATGTAGTTATTTCATAATTGGTAAATAATGAAACACAGCAGTGTGTTGGGGGAGAGGGTTGGCATTTCATTAGGTTTTCAGACGATCGAGTGTCTTACTCCACCAAGGGTCTAACCCAAACAATTCCTCTCAGAAGTTGAGTGTGTAGGACATTAAGCAAGTTTTCTGAGAGTCACTCAAAAACAGTCATTAGAAGGTCACTCTCGGAGAAGGCAATGGCAAGCCACTCCAGTACTCTTGCCTAGAAAATCCCATGGATGGAGGAGCCTGGTAGGCTGCAGTCCGTGGGGTCGCTAAGGGTCGGACACGACTGAGCGACTTCACTTTCACTTTCACACATTGGAGAAGGAAATGGCAACCCACTCCAGTGTTCTTGCCTGGAGAATCCCAGGGACGGGGGAGCCTGGTGGGCTTCCGTCTATGGGGTCACACAGAGTCGGACACGACTGAAGTGACTTAGCAGCAGCAGCAGCAGCAGAAGGTCACTCTAACCCACTTCCTCCCGTCTGCACATGTCACCCTTGAAAAGTTATCTGGAAGAGCAGAGCTCTCCACTCTCTATTTGAGAACCCTTTTCATTCTATTGCTCAGAGTGACATAATCCTGGTGATAATTTCCCAAACCTGCTGCTCCAAAGAAAACACACAGAGTAACAAAGACTGAAAAAGCTTCAAGTAGGGAGAAGTCTGTTCTCACTGGTGGATAGGAAAGCCTCAGTAGTAGAAATAAAAACTAGCACAAATGCTGATGGAATACTGGTACCCTCAGTGAGACCACCTCCCCCTGGAACAAAGGTGGGACTACATCCAGCTAGGATATCCCCTCCAGAGCACTCCTGTTGCAAATGTTTCCCTGGCGGGTCAGCAGTAAAGAATATGCCTGCCAATGCAGGAGATGTGGAAGACACAGTTTCGATCCCTGGGTCGGGAAGATCCCCTGGAGAAGGAAACAGCAACCCACTCCAGTATTCTTGTCTGGGAAATCCCACGGAGAGTGGAGCCTGGCAGGCTACAGTCCATAGTGTCGCAGAGTCGGACGCGACTGAGCGACTGAACACACACACACACAGTTGTTACCTTATGGTTCCTGTTACCTACCAAGGGTGACCTGAAGTCTCGTTCCAGTCCCAAATATGACTTTCCTGCCACTGCCCGTGTTACACTGTGAGATGCTCCATGACAGAAACCTGCCACTGGTCTCCATCCTGTCTCTGTTACTCAGAGCTCTCCCCGTGGGCAGGCTGCCCAGGCAAGCCCTTGGGGATCCCTTTTCATCCATCTCCCAGACTCTGCAGCGTTAACCCTGGGAGGGTGGTGGGGCTCTGGCCAGATACTACCTGTTGTGGCCCTCTTTGACCTCAGCTCATCATGGAGTGCTGGATAGCTGATGAAGATTGAGAAGTTGTCAAGTTCAACTCCCCAGACACTGGGAATTGAACTCCTTGTCCTTTCCCTTTCTGGCTTTTATGTTAATGAATCTCTCTTGTCAGAATTTGATGAGAGATGGGACTCAGAAAGCAAATGATTAATAACTGTTCTAACTTAAGGTCCCTAAGTCAGGTGGAGAAGAGGGCATGAAGACAGAAAAGAAGAAACAATCAAACTTCTATCCACACAGCCATGTCCACAACACCCATGAGAGTCATTTTCATTGCAAAGGTGCTGATAACAAAACGGTTGCTATATATTCATGCTTCCATCCCAAGTGGTATCCTTTGTTTGCCAGAATCCAGAATCCCCAGTAATGGGGGTATGCTCACAATAAGCACCCAGGAGCCCCCCCAGACTATCCCCTCCCACATCTACACATCTCAAAAGTGCCTGTGTGCTTGGGATCTTGCTGATATGCCCATGGGACCAGAGGCTTATCAGCAGGGTGTGGGAATGTTCCCATGCGGTCTGCACTGAGGTCCCCAGCTCTCAGGCAGAAGCACTTACGGGGCTGGATGATGAGCTGAGTCCCTTTTCCAAAGATGAGTCTGTTACTTCCTCCTGTATTCACACCCCATGTCAACCCTTTACATAAATCTCTCTGCCAGAGACCCATGCCCTGAACCTCAAGAACTTCTAGCTACAGCTGCTCCAAAGCCCACAAACACCAGGAACAGCTCACAGTCCTGCTGAAGCTGCTGGTCATTTCTTCCCCTCCCTTGTTGCTGTCGTAAAAACTCAAAACACATAACGATATAAGGGGACTGGAGATGAGGGCAGGGACTGCCAACACATGGCTACCAACTGCACTGCTGTCGATTTCTTCATGAGAGCAGACAAGGTCACAAAACACACCCCTGTCACGTAGGAGAAGATGGGGAGGACAGAGGCTCTTAGCCACAGACATGTAAAGGGGCTATGGTTTGTACATCTGGCATGTAAAACAGGACAATGCAAAAATTATGCTAGAACAAATAATAGGAAGAGACATAAATGTTTCACTTTCCTTTCAGACTTACTGGACTTTACTGCTAAACGCGTCCCGGTCCCAAAAGTCAGCCTGCCTCCGCTGCCACTCTTCTCACTGTTGTCAGAAGCTTTACAGAAACAGGGCAGACATCTGTCACGAGTGTCACCTCACCAACCTGTCTGGCTGCCTTTCTCCTGACACCGATCCCAAAGTGCCCTACAAACCAAGCAGTGCGCAGCTTCCCTCACACCTCTCCAAGTCACAGGCTCAGGATAAATTTCTCAGCTCAAAACAACAGGCTAAGGTTTCTATCTGACAAGTCTAGACACCCAAACAGCAAGCAGTGCGGTCCCGCAGAGACACTGACACTTAAAAAAAATTTAAGTTCTGTTTCAAACCTTAAAAAATTTAAGTTCTCTTTTAACATCAGTTAATTGGTGTGTTTAACTCTCTCAAAGGCAATGCATGGGAATTCTTTGAAAAATTAACAAATCTTCAGTTTATAATAATATTAAATTTATATAAAACCCCATGGTTACCTTTGGAGGAAACTAGGAAACCATTCAATATTCCCAAACTAGTAACTACAAGGAAAGAACCGACCGAGTACTCTTGCATTTCTTGTAACTGCATGGGAATTTCTTAAGTGAATCACATTAATAAAGTGTTTGTGTTGCACTGAGATTCCACTTTTTCTTCCTTAGAAACAACACCTTCTAAACTAGTCTATTTGACTTGTTATGAAACACAGGTTGGGATTAATGTGGGCCAGAGTGTGTTTTATACTCACGAGGCTTGACTGTCAAAGTGGTTCCTGAGCCAAAGATCAGTGTGTTTCCAGAATTCACACAGCATCAAACTCCTCTACAAAAACAGCTTGTGGGTCTTAGCGTGTGGGGTGGTGTGGGGTTGGAAACAGAACTCTTGGTCTTGTAAACAGAACTCTTCCTCTCTGCATGTAGGATGTGCTGGGTTTTGGCCCAGAAGCCGAAGATATTGGAGTTATCACAGAAACTTCCAAAGTTGAAAAGTTCGATTGTGTATGGCGTTTCCCTGTGTCTGCTCTTTGCTTCTTCGAGTAGGATAAATGCTATGACTCTTCTCTAGAAGGAACGGACACTCCAGAGATTCAGTACATCTTTTCTCTTGGTGCTTTTCTAACCCTCTAGCAGAATTTTCTTCCATCTCATTAATCCTAGACAGACTCCCCTGTTACAAACATTTCTACTCTGTTGTGATGTCCTCCAACTTCAAAACCCACAGCAACCACCAATTAGTAAAAATTTCTAGATGCATTGATTGGAAACAAACTCTTCGCAGCTGGCTTCCACCTACAGTTTTGAGTATTCGGGGCTCTGAGTTGGTTTAGAACCACTCTGACTGTCCCCTGCTGGGGAAAGCATACTTTTACTGAGTTGCTCTTGGTGCCACAGAGGAGAGTGACATTTTCACGACTGAGTTATGTTTTCACCTGGGGACAGTCCCCTGAACACTTCTGGCTACGGACCATCACGGGTCCCCACAGCTCAACTCTTGTCACTGTCTAGATTTGTAACTCTCAAAGCTCTGTTTCCCTAGATATAGAGCGGAGAGAGTACCACTCCCCTACCTTCTCCAGACAGAGAAGAAAAAGGCTTTGAAACCTAAAGGTGCTTTATCCAGCCTAGCTGGAAGGTGCTTTATAATTTTCACTACAATAGTCTGAGCCATCCAAGTCCTCAATACTCATGCCTTTAATTTCTAATGCAGAAAAAAGAGAAAAATATTCCTCTAGGTAACTGAGTGGTTAAGACGGTTGAGAAATCCAGACTTGGGCAGGTTCCATCTATCCAGTTCTTGCCCTTCCAGTATTTGCGAGGTTGTCTTTTGTTACAAAATCTACATGTTCAGATTTTCCACAGCTTTAAATTTTAGATGCGAGAAATTTATTTGCCCCATGCTTTTTGCATTACTGTACTCTGGGTATATATATCCAGGATTTATCTCGTTCTTTCTCTCTCTCTCTCATTTATCAACTATGAGAATTGGTGACGGACAGGAAAGCCTGGCCTGCTGCAGTCCATGGGGTGGCAAAGAGTTAGACATGACTGAGCAACTGAACTGTACTAAACTCAGATGTGCTGTCACACTGCTATACTCCACTGGGGGACTGCCCCCCTCCAAGTTTTCCAAGTTTAACCTTCTGCTTGGGACCAGTGCTCAGTGTCCCATTGTTCTGCCCTACCTAAGGCATCAGTTCTTAGCACCTTCCCAAATACCTTCACCATCTGCAAAGAGAAACACATGGGACTAACTTTGTAAAATTATACTCTCCAGCGTTCTGTCTGCTTGCTTCTCTGGGTCTCATGGTTTGCTTGTCATTTTGATAGCCTATGTTTCAACCATTTCTTCCAAATGACTGCAGTACTCAACGTTCAAATTATCATACAAGATAAAAGTGGAGATATAGTTATTCTGTCTGAATTCTCTTCACATGTCACATTAGCACATGATGGCAGCAGCAAAAACAGAATTGTGAATCATATTTTCAGCTTTGAATTAAATATTCAAAACTGGAGCTCCCCCCAGAAAACTCAGATATTTGACTGACACCCATTCCTACCAGTTGTGAGAAAGGACAGGTGGAAATTCTTCTAAGCCTGTTCTATCTAGTGTGACCTCCAGAATCTCTTTTTAGGTGACCTAAAAATTAAAGAATAGCTAATTTCCTGACCAAGAATGAAGTACTTACTGGCTGTGATGGTGAGTCTAGTTCCTGTTCCAAAGTTTAATTGATTGGCTTGGTAGTTAGACACACAGTGCTCTAAGTCATTACAAAAACCAAGGCTCTAAGTGATCCAAACCCTACTGTGCCGCCTCCAATTCTTCTGAACCTCCTTCTCCCAATACTTCACCATCAAAGCTGTCAGTGACCCCTTCATACCATTTCCTGCTGGATCAGCTGAGAGAAAGTAGAAAAAAGGCTATAATTAGGAGAGGCTTGACATATGAGAACTGTTTTGATTTTTCTGCCAAATTTTCTTCAGAGAGAGGACTAGACATCTTCTTTGTCTCTCCAGGTGCCATCAGCGAATCCCTCAGGTCTAAACATAGGGTGAGTCTGGACAGCCTGCCATCTTTCTCATCTTTTCAAACCATTCCATGTTTCAGTTTTCTCTGAAGTCGCCTCTTTTCCCTCCTTTAGCCTTCTGGGCCATTTTCTTTCAGTTGAAACTTGCCCCTCAGTCTCTGCTCCTGTGGCCTGTGCCATGACAGGCCATGCTTCTCTGGTCAGTGCAGATGTGAGGGGCCAGCTGGTGGGGGTGGCCCAGCTGCGGATGACACCATTTGTCCCCCTCCTCCCAGGGGTTTCCAGGTGAGGATTTATGTTCCCAAGCATGAATCACTTTTGGGGGTGGAGGGGAAGGGACTCTGCTCTGTTCCAGATAGAATTCTATCTAGTTTAGAGAATTAGGACAGGGAAGCCTGGCTTGCTGCAGTCCATGGGGTCGCAAAGAATCGGACATGACTGAGGGACTGAACTGAACTGAGTTTAGAGAAACAGAGTAGCAGAATCTTGATGATTTCTTTCTGGAATTTAAAGGGTTTGCTCAACACAATGGGGATGGAAAATTTTCTTTGACTTACTTGGAATGACTGTCAAACTTGTCCCTCTCCCAAAATAGAAGTTCTGGCCGTAGCTGTTCCACTGTGATAGGAAGCTGAACAAAAACCAGGCAGAAGACAGAACTGGTGCAGACACCTGGAGGCCCACCCGACAGAAAAACAGACAGACAGACGGACGGACAATCTCTTGTCCTGTGCAGGCTCAGGGACCAGGGCATTAATGGAAAGGAGCTTCAGGGCTTAGAGCAGCTGTGACCACAAGGAGTGGCTGGAGGGACCGAGTCCTTCTGAGTGGGGGTTAAAGGGAAGGTTAAAGTGCTTTGCGGGCTGCTTACTGTCTAGTGAAAGTTGTGGGCCCATTTGTTTTATGTGTGGATATTTACAAAATTCTTTTTCTTTGAAGATTTAATTTCTCTCCTGATGATCACATGATTCTGAAGCTCATTCTCATTGGGTCTCTTTATTACATCTTTTAACTCTGGGAAGGATTTTATTTCTTTGTGAAATTTTTGGAACAGTTCCTTTTCCTGGGATTAACCCAGATGAGCCTCTGATCACTTGCTCCTTTCCAACCTACCTCACTTCCCTCACACCCTGCTACAGTGTCCATTGTTCACCCACCTGAGCTTGTACCCCATGAGCAAGGAGAGGGTGGCGTGAGGAGAGCACAGGTTAGTGACTTGTTTTTCGAATTGCCATGCTCAGGTCCAAGCTCGCTACAATAACTTTTAGGCACTAAACCCACATCTGCCATTCTCTGACCTCCTTTTCTGATCACAGTTAATACATCTTGATTTCCTTAGCTTTGTGTTTTCAACCACCATGCCACCAGCACAGCCATCTGAGCCCCGTGCCTGTGGTAATTATCCCCGCCACCCTCCACAGGCAGAGTCACAGGCAAACTTACTTGGAATGACTGATAAGCTTGTCCCTTGCCCAAACATCAACTTGTAGGAGTTGTCACACAGCCATCGAACACTTTGCAATAACTGACAGGTGACTCTGTGATCTCAGATCCCAGTCTTTCTTGATGCCACTTCAAAAGGCATCTCGGGTAACTTCAGATCTGAGAGTATGGGACCACAGTTAGGTCAGATTCTTTGGGGGATGGTAGAAAACTTGCTAGGAACATGTGCTTCTTCACCTTGGGGTCATTGCAGCTTCTGACATGCTGCTGATTTTAAAAACACCAGTGAGTTCCCTTGTCGTCTTCTCCCTTCTCTGTTGTCACCCATCCACACCATGTCCCCATCTGCATCTCATTTCCATCTCCAAGCCCTTGTTTGGTGACTCCAGGTCCTCAGGCACCATTGATCTGCCTTCTCCGAGACAGCATATATTCACAGGCGGCCGTGATTAAAGGACTGGAAATGCCAGCCTCTCAGAAGCTGAGATCTGGGCCCCTCACTCTTGATCGCTGGTCAATATGTTCTCCTCATTTGTCTGGCTAATGAAGAGCTGACCTTTCTAAGTGGATGCTTTTTTGCTGAAATGACAACTGCCAAAGAGCTAACAACAAAAGCAGAGCTCTGAAGGCAGTGTTGCCCTTTCAGACCCCTTTGGCATATTTCAGTCAAAGGTTCCCAGGCTCAAATGTCATCCTCTCAGTTTCAGCTCCCACAACACTAGGCTTGGAGAAATTCAACAAAAATTGGGCAATACTGGTCCAACCTGCCCCCTGTTCAGTAGACCCAGGCTCTTCTTGGAGGCATCTTGGATGTTCAAGATGGTCATAACAAGCCAAGATTCAGCTTTAGAGCGGCACTTGTAGTGCCACATCCACCCGGTGTGAATTGATGCTGCCCCTCAGTAGAGCAGATAGAGACCATGATATCAGAAAACCCCAACCCTCCATCCCCACTCCCCTCTCCGTCACACAGAGCAGGGACCATGCTGTCTGCCTGATTGACTATGCCTGCACAAAGACAAGACCTGGATTCTCATCCCTTTAGCCTCAGAAGACTTTGCCCTCAGTGGAAAGCCTGGGAAAACACTGCCTGCAACAGTCAGAGTGATGCCACCCTTCTCCGTGACAGCCTCCTCCCCATCTCAGTCTTACCATGCTGCTGTTAAAGACATATCCCTGCATTTTAATATTTTAACATTTCCCCCTTCCTATAGCTCATTCCTTCCATTTATGTTTCTGAGCACCCACAGGACCCCAGCCTCCATGATCTGTTTCCACTGGACTCCATTAGCATCCTTGCAAGAAAGGGACAAAAGTCCTAAAATGCAAGAATACCTGGGGGACACTGTGAGTTTGGGTCTTTCTGGCTTCTTGGCGTCATGGTTAGTCAAGTTCTTTCTTTTTCTAACTCAGAGCTGCTGTGCTACTCCCTGCAGTGGAGAGTTTTACAACAACTGACAGAAGGAACTTTATGAATCTTAAAAAAACAGAGTTTCTCACTCTTCCCAGCGGGGAGCAGCAGCAAACACACCAAAGCCAAATCTTCCTATCTGCTCTAATTATCAGCAAGGATACAAGTCACCACGAGGAGAAAGGTATTAAGCCTTGTATCTGAAACTCTTTGGAATTAATTGTAATCCCTCGCCTGGTGGTTTCAGTGATAGGAACAGTGGATATGTGTGTTTTCCCGCCCCTTTCCCCCCTCTCCTGTCTTTTTGTAGTTTTGCATCTAGAGAAGCCATAGGAGACATGCAGGGAACAGAAAGGGATTTGAAATAAGACCCTAGATTCCCATTCAGTTTTCATTTTTTCCCTCTCTGCTTTCATTTGAAACTCATTCTGAACTGAATGCCACAGACTTATTCAACCTCTGCTCTCAATTATCCCGCTCCACTGTAGATGATACCAGAGAAAATGGCCTCGGCTGCACCAAGAAGAATTTAAGGCTGATATAAGGAAGAACTTTCTGATGAGGAATGGTACTAACGGTTGGAATGGGTTACTCAGGGGAGTCGATTGGAAAAGGGACACCCTCACCCCTAAAGTTGGATATCACCTCTAGAGAAGGCTCTGCAAGCAGCAGACTTCTGTCTTTCCAAGGTCAAGGTCAGCTTTATTCCACAGCAGTGGGATAGACCCAGAGACTCAAAGTCCAAAATGGAATCTATGAATGCTGAGATTAAAGAAGAGACAGGACCTGGAGGCTACTGTGTAGGCAAAATCTGGTTTCTAGGCAACACACATTTCTCTCAAAACTAACACCAGGGCTGAAATCCCAGAATTTCCAGTACGTTTCTGTGTCCTATTACACTTACTTGGATGGACAGTCAAAGTGGTTCCTTGTCCAAACATCAGCTTTCCATAGGTAGTAGCACCAGTATTAACACTGTAATGAAAGCCTTTACAAGAACCCCGGGGGCACCCCCAAGGCTCACAGACGACTTCCTCTTGAACACCAGGGAGGAGACACTCACCCAAAGGGGTCCGAATCTGTGAGGCTGAGATTCTTCCCACCTAAGATCAGAAAACCATTTGCACGTCTGGTCCTGGGACTCTGACCTCCTGCATCCCTCCCACCCCCCGGTGGGCGGTGGGGGGACTGTGTTTTGTCTCTGTCCATTTCCTCTGGTTTCCATCCTGAGGCTTACTGATTTCTCATGTTCAGCATTTCTCTTTCTAAAGGTCTCATTTCCATTTTACAGCATCATTTTCAGGACAATTTCTCTGATCAGTTTTCAAGACATGTCCTCTCCTCCCTTCGAGGTGTCACACATTTCTGATGACAATGAATTGATTACAAGGAGACAGGAGGAGAGTGTTCAGCTTTCTGGAGGCTGACTAGAATTTGATGAGGTTTAGGCTCCAGCCTCAGGAAACACCATCTCCTGAGCTTCCCTTCACGCCCCAGCATAAGGAATGAAAATGATGCGCACATTTGACTGAACTTCCGGTCAGTCTTGAACCTGAATTACTCATTACTGAGAGCAGTATCTCACAGAAAGTTTACATCTGAACTTTGTTATGTGATCAACCATCCTGTGGACTCTTTTGGATTCAGGAAAGAAAGACCTTTGTTTTGGGAAAGCTACAATCGCAGACAAACCAGGACAACTGGTCACCCTACAGGCTCATCTGTGGTGTCCTGACCTCAGAGCAGCCCAGCAGCCGTAATGGGAGAGTTCAGTTGAGGCCTCTCTTAGGGTTGCTTGGAGTTTACTTGGAGTTGCTCTGTGCTTACTTGGATTTGCTGTAAATTGCATCCTTTGATCAAACACAGCTTCCACTGCTGACAGTCACACCATAGGAAGCCCTGGGATCTCCTTGGCTGTGTCTGGTGGATGCCACAGACTGTGTGAGGAGCCAAATTCAGGCAACCTCATTATTTGGCACATTGTGATCAAGCCCTGTCCCCAAAGAAGATGAAACACAAATATTTTAGCTCCTTATCTGCATTCAACTTTTAAACTCTTCAACTGTTTTGACTGAGTTTGTGCTACTCTCTCTAGTCATCTCTTCAAGCAACCATTTATTAACAAAGTGTCCACATGAAGCATGAAACGGGAGAGAGGAAAAAAGGCTATTATTTAGCAAAGAAGAAGTGACATCTGCTTTAAGGACAGCAGTCAGGGATCCAAATGACCCTCTCATCTCTTCCTGCTTCCCAGCATCACAGTTTACAGAGCTCCCCACACCATACTTCAGCTGCTAAAATTTCAGAACCTAAGCAAAATTAGATGCCTACCCTCAGCGAAAGTTCTCCAACAGACGGTGCCAAAGTGTCGCTATAGCAATAATCTCTGTCCTCTGATGACTGAAGGAAAATAGTATTTACGGTCCCTTGGACTCCAGCCTTGCCTTGGTAGCCCTTGTAGAAGACGAGTCCATTGTATGGAAAATTTGGCCTACAATTACTGTCTGGAGCTTTGGAAAAATTCTCGCTCTGCACAGGTATTTTCTTTGCAAGGTGAGGCTGTCTGCTTCTACATTTTACTGTGTAGGGGTTACAGCTCTCATTTCCCTGAGTGGCCCACCAAGTACTGAGAGGAACTCTCAGCTTCTCTGTGCATTCTAGAACACCCGCCATAGAGCCCTCCCTAGTGTTTCCAGTGAGACACCAAAGATGAAACCAGTCTGGTCCCCAGTTTTGGCTGCCCACCCTTTGAAAAGTGATGTCCTTGAGTCTCCGAGGAGGCTCATGTGAATCCCCTTGAAGCTTTAATTAGCTAGGACCTCAGAGACTACTGAATGCATGGGATTCCACGTTATTCACTGTTTCTGTTGCTGCAGGCATGTACTGGTTTTGCCCCTGCTGAGCAAGGCACTTCTGCGTGTGACAGCTTCACCGCTGAGCTAACCACACTGACTATTTTTCAGGCAGGACCTAGCCCAGAATATTCCAAGCTGGCTGTTACCAGGGCCGCAATAACTCCTTTAGCACTGCATGTACTGTATCACTTAAGCATTTATACCCTTCCTCTCCCACCCCCTACCCCCCAGCCAGTCTTGCAAGAGCTTCGCCTGGGCTGTATTTTGTAGTATGCCTCTCCCAGTGCTGTATCCTCTCCTAATCATAGAAAACAGAACTGAATAAATAAAACTCAGCAACCAGGGAGCTTAGCTTATGTCAAAAGGAGACTGGGAGTGCTTTCAACATGTTTTTCCTATTTACCCCAATTTTATAACAAGTTAGTCTTCCCGGCATTAGTTTATAAGCACACTCACTGCTGCTGCTGCTGCTGCTGCTGCTAAGTCGCTTCAGTCATGTCTGACTCTGTGTGACCCCATAGATGGCAGCCTACTAGGCTCACCCATCCCTGGGATTCTCCAGGCAAGAACACTGGAGTGGGTTGCCATTTCCTTCTCCAATGTGTGAAAGTGAAAAGTGAAGTCACTCAGTCGTGCCTGACTCTTAGTGACCCCATGGACTGCAGCCTACCAGGCTCCTCCGTCCATGGTATTTTCTAGGCAAGAGTACTGGAGTGGCTTACCATTGCCTTCTCTGACCACTCACTGCAGCCACCAGAAACACAGATTCTCAAGGAATGCCAGTAGCTACCGCAGTTGCTCAGTATTTTACATATATAGCATTTAAAACGTTTCCAAGTATTTAACACATGTTATTACCCTTATGAATGTGTGGGTGCGTATATGAAGGAGAGGATGTAGTGCTGTATTCTTATGATTCAGAGGACAAATGAATTTTTGACCCCTTCCTGGGTTGAGCTAAATCAGATGGTGACTTAATCAATAATTTTGGTAACAGAGGGAAAAGAGGGGTTGGGTTAAAAGCTGTTAATCTGACAGTTCCACTCACAGAGACCTCAGTTACTGGACTGAGGATGGAGAACAGTTCCTTTAAGAGAGAGAAAAATGAAGGTAAAAGAAGAAAAGAAATCTGTCTGTAGAATTTCCAGCATTCATTAATGAAATCTCTGGGTCTCATTATTTCAGGAGATAAATTTAGGGGAGTTTTAGTATCTACATCAGGAAGATTTATATTTGGTCTACTGAATTTGCATAGTCACAATATGTCAATTTCCTCTCTATCTTTTTGGCAAACATTTCCTGGCTTAAGCTGAATCCCTCAGGATCCTGTATTCAATTTTTCTCCCTGTACCAACAATCTCATTGAAGATGGATGATAGGAATGTTTTGGCTGAAGGTAATTTAGTCTTTGTACAACGGAGTTCTAATCTCTCTGATGGGGCCCATATCTTCCCAACACAAGCATCAGATTTGGAAACTAACCTGGAATGTTTTTTTGGGGGGACAAGTAATTTAAGTCAGAAGAAAGATATGTTTTGAAACCCTCCCACTCCCCACCGGGCCCTTCAAACTTACTTGGATTCACAATTAAGAGAGTGCCTTTTCCAAATGTCTGTTTATTGTTGCTAGTTCTAGTCTCACAGTCAGGGGAGGCTTTACAAAAACTCTAACAGGAGCAGTTCTTTGCAGCAGGGCCCCGGGGGTCAATATAGTCTCGATCCCACAACATGGCTTGTGGGTTATTTAACAACATACCCCAAATTGGTTGCTGCAGGTGGGAGCTGGGCTTTCAGAGGGCAAGGGAGGCTCGATAAATATATATGTTATTTATTAGAAATTTAAAATTTTTTTCAGTTTTTGTCTGAGCTGCCACCTTAGTTTGGATAAATCAATCTTTTTTTCTTCTTCCCCCACTGTCTACCCTGGTCGGCACTCACACAGTCTCTATTTTGTTATACTTCAAGGCTAACTGTTTCTCTGTTTTTTGGAAATTGTTCACATCAAACCCCCAGACTCTGGTTTACTGGAAACACCTGGCAGAAGGGGAGGAGAGTGAAGGAATTTTACAGGGATGTATTCAAAGGTAGGAGTTTGAGGGCTTTTTGGTGTTTCCCGATCTGCTTCCCTATAATGGACCAGACAAAACAAGCAGTGCCTGTCCAGGAGAGCCTGCAGGACGTGGTCTAGAGAGGACAGAACTGTCAGGGGCCCTATGTGGCTTCATCCGTTCATACTCACTGGGGTTGATGGTCAGCCTGGTTCCTTGCCCGAATACCAGCTTCTGGCCTGCACCTCTCAGAGTCACGCCCCAGCAAAGAGCTTTACACACACTGTATGCAAGGCCCCCCTCTCCCCACAAGGCCCCTCTCTCTCCCATGAAGAGGAGCCTGCTGTGCCCTCAGTGCCCCAGCCTGCTGGGCCCCGCATTGCACAAAGCAGAGAGCTTGAGGACAGAGTCTCCTTGCTGTCCTTTTCCTCCTTGTCAGTGTCCCCTTTAGCAGTTGCAGGCATGTTCCAGATTTTTGTTCTCCCTGTCAGTCAAATATTTCACATCTTTATTTCCACCTCATAGAATTTTAACTTAAAAAAAAAAAAAATCCTTCCGCCTTTACAGAGCTGTCCCTAAACTCAGCTGGATTAAAAGAATCTTTCAAGTCAGAATAAACAAGGTCTCCTGAGTGAAGTTAAGCTGGCTTCCCCCTTGAAACTGGTGGTTTGAATCCTAGGGTCTGCTCGTCAGGGACCTGATCCATCGGCTAAGACAGGAAAGGTTAGAAGTCAAGGCAGAAAAATCCAAGGGAAATCCTGGCCTGTGAGCCCTTCCTGTCTTCACACTCTTATTTGCACTTATTTTTGGACTTATTCTCTTTTTCTCTTCAACCGGGACATTGCCAGCTCTCATCACCAACAGGGAGCCCTGCTCAGCATCAGTTCTAGAAGGCTCCCACCCACACACCCTGAACTCTGAAAACAGACATCATTTCTTTCTTCTGCTTGGGGAAATTTGATTGAAAAACAATTTCCGATTTTGCAAAGTGAAAAAGATTAGGAGAAAATCTGTTTGCTTCTGTTCTCTTTCTCCTCCCCCCTCCTCTTCAGTAGTTTTAAACTATTCATAGATACAACCCCTTTAGGGTTAGAGAAATGTGGTAAGTTTCTAATCTCTTCATCTTCTTTTCTTGCTATCTATTTACTGCAGTCCTATATTTACAATCTAAATTTGCATTTCATTTCCATTTGGTGAAGCTTCTAATGCACTTTTTCTATTACTTCCAGAACACATGTGTAATGATAAACTCTATTGAAATGAACCAATTCAGGAGTTTTTAGGCTGGAGGCTGACATTTCTCTCTTCTGAAAACAGGTCTGGGGGTGAACACGTTATTATTACTCTTCTAGGCAAGCCCAAGAGAGGGACAGTGCAGCCATCTGAGCAACTCGGCTTGTGGGGCTGATGTCTAAATAACCATCTACTGAACGTTGCTCCTTGGGATTAATTTGAGTTTTCTTTTTAATCTAGTTCCCAAATGTCAGCTTCCCATCTTTTTAGCTCTTAGAATCTCTCTGACAGGCAAAGCTTAAGGTAAATCTCATAGATGTTTTCTGAATCTCAACCAATATTTCATCTCTGTACACATTACAAATAAAGAACCAAAAGAAGGATGAATATAACACCTCTGGGAGAAAATTTATAACAGTTCTCTGGGAGAGATGAGAATTATAAATAAAAATGGAATAGCATGTGCTTTTTCTGATTATCATTTCCAGTGTCTGGAGGACTCTAAATATCCAACCCAATTTGGAAACATGGCAGCCAAGTGGTCCATGTTTTGAGCTCTAGTCAGCAGTTGGACGCACAGGTCAGCATGGGAATTTTTTTGATTCTTATGCTGTTTTAGGCATAAGGGCCTTCAGGAAGGTCATCAGGACCTCCTGATTCTAGCCTTTCTAACGTGGACACGAATTTGGCCATGAAAGTGGAAGTTTTACTTTGAGATATCCACTGGGTAGTTGGTATCTCTTATGAATTGTAAGCAAAAATTAAACCCCAAACGATTGTCTGGAATGAGCTTCTATTGCAGTAGATAGAGATTCCCTCATGGAGCAAAATTTCAGCTACAGTCAAGTCAATTAATTAGGTTTATTTTAGGAGTGGTAAGTAGCACTCAAAAATCTCCCTCTGAGTATTGCAAGATGGAGAGAAGAGTTGTTATGTTGGGATAGAGAATCCTTCCCTCACACTTCCCAGCGTACTTGCCCCTTTTCACTGAAGGGCACAGAAATGAGTGGGTATTCAAAGGGGCTTCTCTGCTGAGCTCAGCCAAGGCGAGAATGAAAAAGTTCCAGTTAGCGCATTGTGGTTAACAGTATCCTGGGGCATGTTTTCAGAAGTTCGTGATCTGAGTATTTGCTTTCAATCTTACCACTTCCCTAAATACCAGCTTGAGATTAATATCAGCACCAGAAAATCCTACATGGTTTTACCCAACTGGTGTGGCTCCAAGAATTTGAGAATAATAGGGATTAGGCAATTTCTTTCCAAATTTCTCCAACATGGCGGCCTTAGGAAGGCAAGTATCTCACCTGAGATATGGGAATGAGAGTGGTCATTCAGCCATTTATATCAACAGGCTGCATCTCACTGTCTTCTTGGGTCAGGTTGCATTGCACACCCTACATTGCTTTAGTCAAATATGGCCTTTCTTCCTAACTGCTTTCTGCCCCACACACTAAAAACTTCAGTTCAGATTTCACACACATCTCCAATAACAACCAAAACCAGCATAGCACCTCCAAGGGCTTAAAGGTATAGAAGAAACAGCCCTAAAGAGTCTCCATATGAGGCTGCCCTCATTAGCATCTTGCCAGAAAGACTGGTGACACCAGGTCCCCAAAGATGCTAGTAGCTCAGTGAGTAACTCAGTGATCTTTCACAGAATTTCTAAGAGTGAAGGCTTATGTTTAGAAACAAGTCATCTTCTTTGAAACATACCTGGTCTAACACTCAGGATCGTTCCTTTTCCAAATGTCAGCTTATTATTGGATGAGGTACCACACAATGACACGAGACTCTACAAAAACTCAGTTGCTCGAACTCCCTTTACTACCTATTTAAATGTTTACTTATCATCCAAGAATTCTCTTGATGAAACCAGCTTTTTATGATGGGGGTCTGGTGGTTGAGTTTATGGACTATCTGGGCCCTTCTTGCTTGCACTATTGTCACTTGGTTGGAAATGTGCCAACACCCCCCTAGCCTGTCTGCTCTGGTAAAACAGGAGTAGGAACAGCCTCCCACATTTTACAGAGGGAGAGAATAGAGGCTCTGTGAGTTAACTGATTTTCTCTTAGTCTCATGGAAAATTCCACCAGTTGTAATACGAAATTGAACTTTCTAACAGTCTGACTCCTTAGTTTAAATGCTCCACTAGCAGTCCCACTCTGGTCTATTAGATAAACTAGCATGTGAGGGTAAACAGCAGAGTCCCGTATGAGTAGGTATGCATCATCGGTTGCTTCAACTGGAATCCATCAATGGGGCTGCCATGATTTGGACTTGATTACAAAACAGAGTGGGAAATTTAAGAATCAGGGTTCCAGAGAGAAATCTGAAAGCATTAGTTACTCAAACTTACGTGGGCTTACTGTCAGTTTTGTTCCCTTTCCAAAGAGGAGTCTTTCAGATCCGCCCTGAGTTACACCCCCCAAGACTGCTTTACAAATACTGCCAAGACCCTTCCACCAGGTGCTGGGGGGCGGGGCTCCTCTATCTCTCCCACAGGGGGCACAAAGGTGGAAACACAATGTTGTTCGATCATGAAACTGTATAGTCGTTCCTGAAAAGGGGGAAGAGCTAAGGAAACACTTTAATCCGTCTTTACCTAACATTAGATTGTTGCCATTAACGAATTAATTAACCTAGCTGGTCAGCAGTTGCAATTAATTTGAAAGAGCTCAGTTTTGGGGTCAGAGAGACTTGGGTTTGGAACCAAGGGCAAGTTCCTTAACCTGCTGCACTCCACTTTCCCTGTCTGTAAAGTGGGAAGAAAGGCGGGGAGAATGATGCTGCGTGGTGATGTTGTTGTAAGGACTAGGATCTGTATGTGTGTTGCACGGGCCCTGGGGCTCAATCCCTGGCTTGCTTAGCTGAGAGCACAATTCTCTAGGGATTGTTTTAGCAACTTTAGAGACCAAAGCATCAGTGATTTCCCCCCAAACATAATCTACTCCCCCACTAGTAAACACTAAGCTCTGGAATCTGAGTTCCAAGAATTAAATTCTAGTTCCTCTTTCTCACTCAATCAATTTGAACAAGTTATTCAACCTCTTTCTGAGCTTCCAAAAGAATATAAAATATAAAAATGAAAAAAGTTCTCTTCTATAGAATGATGATAATAATAATACTTAACCCACATAGCCGGTATAAGGATTTGCTGTGCTAATGGATAGAAAACATGCAGCCCATTGCCTAGCACATAGTAAGCAATTAAAAATCATCATTATTTTCCTCCCCAGAAGCCAAACACACTGGCAGTGATGCTGTTTTCACAATGCCCTAAAAATCTCCAAGTCCTTGAGTACTTCTCTTCCTCTAATTGGTAAACCAGCAGGGCTATGAGGGTAACAGAAGAACTACCCCGCAGTTTGATGAGGAGGGTAAGTGATTTTGTGAGAATTTAGCAAAAGCTGTATTTAGCTGCATGGCTGCACCTTCATGACTGGACCATCTCGGAGGATATGGAGAGGGTATCATTTAGCCAGACAGAGCTTGCATATGAGCAGAGATGGGCCAAGAAGTCACATACCTATGAATTGCTGTAAAAGGGTCTCATACCATTTTCAAGAAGAGGGTTCAGGGCTTTCTCCACTTACCGAGTTGCACTGTGAGCTGAGTGCCTTTCCCAAATATCATCTTAGAGCCACTGGTTTGTTGAACACAATGCTCCGAGGCTTTGCAAAAACCGGAGGGGTCGACTCAGTGAACCCAACTTTGCTGAGCTTCGCAAGAATTAAAAATTTCCTTCAACCTCCAAGCTTTTCAGACAGGATAAGTGATGGTATCTTTCTTGGTGGTAGCCCAGAGCTTCAGGGCTGAGAGATATGTCCAGAGATATGATTGCCACTTTTAAGACACAGGAAGGCTCAGCAAGCCGATTCTATATACATATTCTGTGGTCCAGAGTAATTGCATAGCTGATGCAATTTATCATAGAATATAAAATCCCACTGGGAGAGAAATTAGCACTGCAGAATTTATAGGTAGTGTTTGATGGTCACAGTCAATTGTCTGAAGACAAGATCAGCATTTTCATTTGGGCTTTTTTGCATCCCTGCCTCCATTTGCAGATGGCTGAATATTTCCCCTAAGATCAAGTTTAGCTGTTTTGACTTTAGTCAACTTTCCCCCACAAAACAGGCATGTGATGATTTTATCTCTCTTTAGAACGCTGGGGTTCTGTTCTGAGCTCACTAAATCTTGGAAAAAGAATGTCTGGGGTGCAAATAAACTTGCTTAGTCAAGAACCATGATGTTTTCTTTCTCTTGGGTCTGGCCTGGTCAGAGCTGTGAGGTGTCTTGGCTTAGTCCCAGACCAGGCTCAGCTGTGTGACCTTGAGCAAGTTCACAAACCTCTCTGAGTTTCACTGTCCTCATTTGCAAAATTAAAGAAGTGAGTTAGGTGGTCTTTCAGGACTTTCTGAGCTGTTACTCTTTGATTTGGTTCTCTGGACCTAATCTATCCAAAAATACCGTGCAAATCTATTTCCCCAGCTTCCCAGAGTGTCTAGTCTTCCTCCCCATTTCCTAAACAAAATAAAACAAATAAGCAGAGAAAAGAAAGGTAGGTCTCTACTTATCACATAGGGAAATAGAGTTTTTCAAGCCTACCATCTGCCTTAACGTTAGATCTCTTAGAAGTTGAAGTCAGAATTTTGAAACCAAATCCTCAGGGTTCTTTCTTTGGAGCTTCCAGATAATTCAAAAGCCAAACCAAATAAACGGACACCTTTGGTTTAAAGCTAGTACTTACTAAGTTTCACTCTTACTTGAGTCTCGGTTCTGAATGTAAATTGCCTTGATTCCCACAGGAGCAGACACCTTTACATAAACTACAGGCTCTTGCTTATCCACAGGAAGGTGGTTTGATATTTATAGTCTATTCCCAATGGATAAGGAAATTCATCATCTAGCCACCAGTGCCAGCTCTCTGGTTGCTAGGTGTTGGATGCTGAGGGGGGTTTTTCTAACACTACATCTGAAATAGAGGTACTCACCCAGGCTTACAATTAACTGAGTCCCTTTCCCAAAGGTGAATTTCTCAGTGCTCTTCACACAGTGCCTGGGCCCTTTACCAAAATTTCCTCTTACTGCTGGGCTGTGACTTCCTCTTCTCAGATGTAGCCTGTCTCTGGGGTGATTAGGGGGCCAGCTTGGTGAGCAAGGTCACTTAGGGTTATCTTGCAGCCCAGGACTCAGGCCCTGAGGACACCGGGACCAATCATGTCAAGGGGTCCAGAATTCTCTGGCTTCCTGCGCAGCTGAGACTCCCGTATCCTGAACGTCTTGTAGGCTATTTCTTATTCCCATCTTGTACAGATCTATAAAATCATAACTGCCTGGTGGTTCACCATTGGTTCTGACCTACAACAGGAAGGAGACCCCTGTGGGCATCAAGTATATGAGGGATGTCAGGTCCCCTTCCTCATTATTGGAAAGATAAAAGGTACCACTTCTTCCTATGTTGACTGTGAGCCTAATTTCAGAAACCTATGATTCTTGAAAAGCTTTTCCCCCATATATTTAATAGATCAAGGAAACTTACAGTTGGGGAGAGAAACTGGCCCTACAAAATGATGAAATGTGTGCTAAAAACCAATTATAAGATACCACTTTTGATGATCTTATGTTTTAGATTATCCATACTGTTGTGTACATATTTTTTCCCCCTGAAGATAAGCTACTCACCCAGGGCCACAGTTAACTGAGTCTCAAAGGTAAATCTGTTGTCATTGTCCATCCATTGACAAAACCCTTCCTCCCTTAGGGCAATGAAACCACCTCCTCCAGAACTGGCCCAGGTGATCCCTGGGGAAAACTGTGGGCACTTAATAAACATTTGTTAAATTGAATTGTATTAATCATTCATCTTTTGTTCCTCTTCCTCAAAGAACACTTGAATATCTCTCGGACAATTTTCAGATGAAAAAAAATTTCATTCTGCCGGATAGTACGTACTGAGATTCAAGATTCCTCTAGTCTTGGCTCCAAAATGTCAGTTTCCTATTAACCCCATTCCCACAGGAGTGAACACCTTTACAAAAACTAGAAGCATCAGCACGGTTGAAAGGGATGTGGCATCACCTCTGTTCCCCTTCCTCACTAGACAGAGATAGCTGTCTGTCCTCCCCAGGGGCCCCCTCTTTCCTGGGAAAGGTCTGCCCTCTTCCCTCTGTTAGGACAGAGATAGTAGGTGGCTGAGGAGATTTCAGGGATGAAGATGGTAAATAAGATATCAAAATGTTATCACACGATGCAGAGACTTCTTTTTTTTTTCTTGCCAAATTAATGCTTTTTCTCCTTCCCCTCCCCACAAAGGCTGTTTTCAGCACTTTCTTTCTCCCAGATGCAATAGTTACTGGATTCCAAGTTGGCATAAGGGCACAAACCTCCAGGTTCTGATGAGTCACACACATACAGAATCAAGAAATGATGCTACCCTCCAGTGAAGAAGCATGCTTTGCTTTCCTCCCTTGCTGGGCATGGCAGAGTTTAAGCACACACACAGGGCATATAAACCGATAATTCTCTTAGTTCAGCTCTCAGCTTCATACATTAGCATCTTAAAGTACAAGACCTGGAAGGGAACTTAGCAACTGCTGGGACCAAGCAGAAGATGAAGAAGCCCAAGCCCTGAGGGATAAAGTTGCTTAAGGTCACATCAGTAGATACAGACAGAGGTGGGGCTAGAAATCAGAACACCTGAGTCCCATTCCTGCCTTCTTCCTTCCTGTGACTCAAGAGAACAGGGACCTTCCCTTGGCAGTCCCCATCTCTGGGGCTCTCCTGGCTAGCCTGGGTATGATTATCTCTGTTAAGCAGTGGATAAGTGACTCAAGGGAGATGTTTGGCTTTGGCACAGGGTTTAAAATTTTAAAGAGAGATATAGAGCATCTTAATTCATTTTTAAAATTTTATTTCTTAGGCTGCAGGCAACAGCAATTGATAGTGGGGGAAATGACCCATGAGGTCTCAGGGAAGCCAAGGGAAAGACAGAGATTTAGAAATTTGCCCTTTACCAAAAGGATAATCCAACAGAGAGTTGCCTCTGATTAGTCTTTCTCTGAGGCACTCATTACCAGGACTGACATCTAAGCAGGGATGGTGGCAAACACAAAGCCATGGGGTGTTACCTCCTGTTCCTGCTCCCGTGGCAGGTATTGCTAATAGACACATCACTCTGCTCCTCTGGGTCTAGGTGTAGCCTCAGTCCTTTTTAAAAAAAAATTGAAGTGTAGTTGATTTAAAATATTATGTGAGTTTCAGGTGTATGACAAAGTGATTCAGTTATATATATATTTATTAATATATAAAATATATTAAATGTATTTCTGATTTTTCATTATAGGTTATTCCAAGATATTGAATATATTCCCCTCAGCTATACAATATATCCTTGTTGCTTATCTATGTTACATATAGTTCACAATCCTTAAAACTGTGCTCCAGATAACTATTACCAATTGCTGCTGCTGCTGCTAAGTCACTTCAGTTGTGTCCGACTCTGTGTGACCCCATAGATGGAAGCCCACCAGGCTCCCCCGTCCCTGGGATTCTCCAAGCAAGAACACTGGAGTGGGTTGCCATTTCCTTCTCCAATGTGTGAAAGTGAAGTCGCTCAGTCGTGTCTGACCCTTAGCGACCCCACGGACTGCAGCCTACCAGGCTGCTCCATCCATGGGATTTTCTAGGCAAGAGTATTGAGATATCACCTGCTTGCCCTCCATGCCTGGGGGATAACTGGAGAGAAGATCCCACAAATGTCTTGAGAGATGTGCTTGGGTCAGGGTCAGGCCAGGTCCCACACAGCGCCATCACAAAAGATATCACTGACCTGGTTGGACCAAGACTGTTCCTTCCATAGGCTGCTGCAGAGGTGACGACAGTAATGCCATGGAGGGTCGCTTCTTCCTCACAGCTTTCCTTCAAACACAGGCCTTGGGCAGCAAACCATGGTAGTGTTCTTCGTGCTT
Source organism: Moschus berezovskii (assembly GCF_049115385.1). Taxonomy (NCBI): domain Eukaryota; kingdom Metazoa; phylum Chordata; class Mammalia; order Artiodactyla; family Moschidae; genus Moschus; species Moschus berezovskii. Next base: position 97,682,379 of record NC_142468.1, read on the forward strand.
GCTCTGGCCCAAAGAGCCTTCAGCAAGCTCTTCCCCTCAAACAGAGGTCCTGGGGGTAGAGGACGTATGCTGGACCTCAGTCCCTTCCTGGCATGCTTCCTCTTATCCATCCGCCCACGTCTGTCCTGGGGGTCCTGGAATGGGCCACAGGAAGAAAGTGATGCAGAAACCCTTCCGCTAGACCACTCACTCCCATCATCACAGTCAGATGTTTCTAAGCTTTTCCTTTTAATCACATTTCTGTTTTTTCATTTAAAAAGCGATGTGTTTGTCTATGTCCATCGAAAGACATTTCCCTGGGTCCTTCACTGTTGCACTCGACTTTTGTCTGGCAGGGAAATGGCCCGTGTACCCTTGTGGGGTGCTGCCTCATGTCCTTGAAGACAGTGCTCTGAGTGACTGGGGAGGATGGGCCCTTTGGCCCAACAGAGAGGCAGCTGCCAGTGTCGGGGTTGAAAGGGGATTGGGGAACAGAAGCAGCAACGTTGACTAAGTTCTGAACAAAGAATATTTTCCTCCCCTGACCTCTTTTCTGCCAACTTCCAGTGTGACCTACTTATGGAGATGGGTTAATTAGAACAGCAGAGGGCGCTATAAGGTCAAAAACAGAGCTGCCCGCCTCAAAGGAAGCGGGGAGGAAAATCACCCCTATTTTTGAGCTAGTGTAGCGATGGAGAAGGAAATGGCAACCCGCTCCAGTGTTCTTGCCTGGAGAATCCCAGGGACGGCGGAGCCTGGTCGGCTGCCGTCTATGGGGTCGCACAGAGTCGGACACGACTGAAGCGACTTAGAAGCAGCAGCAGCAGCGATCAAATCCCATGAGTTTGAGTGAACTCCGGGAGTTGGTGATGGACAGGGAGGCTTGGCGTGCTGTGATTCATGGGGTCGCAAAGAGTCAGACACAACTGAGCGACTGAACTGAACTGAACTGAGTGATCAAATCCAAACCTGGGACAAGAGTGGCTTGTTTATCAAATCCCTGGGGCCCCGTCAGGTCCGAAGGCCTCTGTTGAGTGGTGGTTTTGGGTTAAAGAAAGGCAGTCCAGGGTACTCCCTGCCTGGACTCAGATGCAGACAAGCACAGGTTTAAGGGAGATGGGGCAGGAAAGTTCAAGGGCAATGTGTCCGTAGTAGGTCATTAAACCTTGAGTCTCTCTTAGCTCTAAACTTTGAGGGTCACTCTCTAGTGTACATTGTGGTCACCTATGAACAAGCCTGTTGAAACCTTTGGAAGACATAGGACAGTGAGCTAGCAGATTCATTTCATACTCCCAGTGCTCTTAAGGTTTTGGGATAAGCATAGCTGGCTCAGGTCTTAGGGGAACACAGAGCCCTATGACACACTTACAGCAGTGACAGAAATGAAAGATGAGAGTCCCTTTTTTATTGACCATCGATACAACATGGTTTTTAAAATTTTTTTGGCCTGATCTCACAACTTTATTTTTTAGATTTACTCAGCATTTTATCTCTGAATGTCTTTGATGAGACTCAAGCTCTCAGGAATTTATTCATCAGTCTATTTCACAAAAATGACAGTAGCAACAGCAATAACTAGCATTCTTAGATCACTTGCTGGGTGTATTGCTTGTGTTATTTCGTTTAATTTTCCAGCAGTCCCATGAAAAAGCTATTATTATTTTCATCTCCATTTTATAGATGGAGAAACTGAGGCTTGAGGAGGAGTTAGGTTGTGTTTAAGTTCTCACAGCAAGTAGATGCTGGAGCTGATAGGAACCCAAGTAGTGTGAATCCAGAGCCCCACTCCTTAACCATGATACTGCACTGCTGTTCTAAGTGCCCTGGTTGAAGCGATGCCTCTCAAGGAGTGATGGAAGGATACCACGGTGGGGAGGGGGTTGTTTTATGATTGTGCCACCCTGAGAATGTCTCAATGTGAAAGCTTAGGGAGAGGGCAGGTGCCCCTGAGTGAGGGTCTCTGAAGCCCTCTCCTCTATTCTTGTGTGTGGGCAGATGTAACTGAGGTTGGGCTGTCAGAAGAGGAGCAGCAGTTTAATTTGTGAACTGTTATAATGCCTAGGTCAGGAAGGGAACACTCAGTTCTCACAAATATCATGCTTGGCACCATTTTTAGAACAGGGACAGACTCCCAAAGACTGAGTGGGGGCTGCCAGAGCCTGTGAATATCTCAGAGCCAGGAGCTGGAAGTGGCCTTCCCTCTCGGAGGGGCTGGTGCCTTTGAGAGGGGCCCCCTACCTGCAGGGGGCAGTGCAGGCCTGGTGGCAGCTGATCAAACAAAGCAGCCTGGTTGCTGAACCTCCCTCTTCCACACCTGGAGGCCCGGGATGCTCACATTGGGGTTTCAGACTTTCTGGGATATGCTTTTGGTGGTCTTCATGACTAGGATTGCCAGATAAAATGCAAAATGTCCAGTGAAATGTGAATTTCAGAAAAACAATGAATATCTTTTTAGAATAAATACATCCCAAATACGGCATGTCCCAATTATTACTAGTGAAAGTTGCCCAGTTGTGTCGTACTCTTTGCAACCCCATGGACTATACAGTCCATGGAATTCTCCAGGCCAGAATACTGGAGTGGGTAGTCTTTTTCTTCTCCAGGAGATCTTCCCAACTCAGGGATCAAACCCAGGTCTCCCGCATTGAAGGCAGATTCTTTACCAGCTGAGCCACCAGGGAAGCCCAAGAATACTGGAATGGGTAGCCTTTTCCTCTCCAGTGGATCTTCCTGACCCAGGAATCGAACCAGGGTGTCCTGCATTTCAGGTGGATTCTTTACTAGCTGAGCTACCATGGAAGCCCCAATTATTACTAAAAATTTTTTGTTGTTGTTCATTGAAATGCAAACTTAACTGAGTGTCCTGTATTTTTATTTGTTAGATCTGGCACCTTTACTATGTACAATAGCCAAGATATGGAGGTAACCTAAATGTTCATCAACAGATGAATGGATAATGAAAATGTGGTATATATACACAATGGAATACTACTCAGCCAGAAAAAAGAATGAAATAATGCTATTTTCAGCAACATAGATGGATCTATGGATTATCATACTGAGTGAAGAAAGTTAGAAAGAGAAAGACAAATACTGTGTAAAGTACTACATATAAAATAGATAAACAACAAGGCTTACTGTATAGCACAGGGAACTATATTCAATATCCTGTAATAATCCACAATGGAAAAGAATATGAAAAAGAATATATATATACATATAAATGACAATCACTGTATCGTACACCAGAAACTAATACAACACTGTAAATCAACTATAGTTCAATAAAAATAATCTGGCAAACTTATCCATGCCGATGGTGAGTTTTTAAGTGGAGAAAGTTATATTCTGCTGTTCGCAAGTATTTGTTGATTGCCAGACACGTGGCAGACACAGTCCTAGGGGCTGGGACTCGCCGTGTGTGTATGTGTAGACAGGGTGAGAAAGTGAAGTGAAGGTCGCTCAGTCATGTCTGACTCTCTGTGACCCCACGGACTATACAGTCCATGGAATTCTCCAGGCCAGAGTACTGGAGTGGGTAGCCTTTCCCTTCTCCAGGGGATCTTCCCACCCCAGGGATCAAAGCCTGGTTTCCCGCATTGCAGGCAGATTTGTCACCAGCTGAGCCACCCGGAAAGCCCAAGAATCCTGGAGTGGGTAGCCTATCCCTTCTCCAGTGGATCTTCCTGACCCAGGAATCAAACTGGGGTCTCCTGCTTTGCAGGCGGATTATTTACCAACTGAGCTATCAGGGAAGCCCATACAGGGTGAGAAGGGAAAGACAAATATAAGCATGTATAAGCCCAGTGGTGTCAAATATAGTCATTGATGAGATGTGAAAATAAGACAGAGATGAAATTGAGGGTGACTCTGGGTACCCAAGTGAGTGACTAATTTATTTGCCAGGGAGAGACTCAGAGCTGAGGCTGGTAAAAAGCTGGAAGCAGAGCTTCAGGCAGCTAGAAGAAGGAGGCAGGGAGAGGAGAAGGAAGGCCACAGCAGCTGCAGGGCAGTGGTGGGTGTAGGAGAGGGCACGCGAGGAGGCTGGCAGACAGCAGCGGTCCCACCATGTGCAGCGGGTCACAGGCCAGGATAGGAGGCCCCCCGACATCATTAGACTTGCATTTTATGAAGACCTGGAGAGGGATTGTCCAGGGGCAGGGGCAGAGGCAAGGGGGCCGGTTGGGGGGTTACTGCCATGGGCCTGACAAGAGAGGGTGGTATCGGCAGGAGGGGTTGGGGGTGGAGAGAAGTGGAGGCACTTGGAGACACACTTCTTGGTGGAGCTGACAGGCCTTCCTGATGAATCGAAGGTGGGGGACAGGGAAACAGAGGGACTCCAGAGTACTCCCAGAAACACTCCTAGGTTTGGGGGAGCAAGTTGGTCATCTGTTCTGTTAGGGCAGCGCCTCCTAGCAGTTGTCATGTCTTGGCTTATACAGAAGATAACATTTGTACTTGAGTGTGGCCAGGAAGGGCTGACCCAGGAGGCTCCAGCTACCCCAGGTCCCAGGGTCCACTGTGAGCACTATCTCAGCAACCTTGTAACCTGCTCACAGCAGCTCACCCACTGGGAAGTGCTGCTTCAGGGGAGAATTTTCCAGCTGGGGCCAAATGTGTGCTGCAGGAGAGATGGAAATCAGACTACGGGAAGTCCAAGAATGATCTCAGAATTGCAGCCCTCCTGATTCATCAGAAATCGATCCTTCTGCTTTTCTGTGTATTCATTCTATTCATTTTTGAGAGTTTGATACTGAAACTCCAACAAAAAATCTTAATTTAGCTCTTAAGAAAATAATTGTAATGTAGAGTGGAACTATATGTTACTTTGTTCTGTATTTTACGAGTCTCTGGTAACTTTATCATACTTTCAGAATTTAAAAAATAAAAAAGAAAAAATAAAACTGGGGGAAAAATAAATAGAGGAGTTCAATATTTTGTGATAATCGTGAACAGAGTGTAACATTAAAAACTTGTATAAAAATAAATAAACAACAATAGCAGCAAAAGAAATAAGAGTTCTAGAATTCAGGGCTAGAGCAGATTTTATTTACTAAAAAGTATTTATTTCTTCGGCTGCATCGGGTCTTAGTCGCAGCATGTGGAATCTTCTGCCTTCATTGCAGCATGCAGGTCCTTTAGTTGTGGCATGTGGGGTCTAGTTCCCTGAACCACGGGCCAAACCCAAGCCCCTCCTCTATTGGGAGCATGGAGTCTTAGCCACTGGAGCACCAGGGAAGTCCCTAGAGCAGATTTTAGAAATGACCTTATTCAACCCTCTTCCTTTTCTCATTGCACAAAGATGTAATACTGGGTTCAGGTCCCCATTCATTTATTCCTGTACCGAGTGCCATGGGTATGGCCAGCTGGGCTCGTGCTGTGTGACAGTGCTACTCAAAGTGCGATACTGGACAGGCACCCAGTCTGTGACCAGAGGATGTGGAAATGGACGAGAAGTCAGTTTTAGGGTTTCCCTGATGGCTCAGTGGGTAAAGAATCTGCCTGCAATGTAGAAGAGATAGGAGATGCGGGTTCGAACCCTGGGTCAGGAAGATCCCTTGGAGGAAGGCATAGCAGCCCACTCCAGTATTCTTTCCTGGAGATTCCCAGGGACAGAGGAGCCTGGGGGACTATAGTCCATAGGGTCGCAGAGAGTTGGACATGATTGAAGCAATGGGGTATGCAGCATGCAAGGCAGTTTGATATTAAAGTATGTGATCATTGGGCTTGTAATTTCTATTTTTTTCCTTTTTAAAAAACTAATTCATTTTCATTGTGTTTTACAAAAGGATTAGTTCAAGAGGGTTGAGGAGTACAAAAACAGCAACAACGACGTTTCCTGGGTTGGAAGCATGTGCCTCAGAGAGTTACAGCTAATTCAGGCACGTGACCGTCAGGGCTGTTCCACTCCCTTCATGTCCCTCCCATCTCCTTCTCTTCAGAAGCCCCAGAGATGGTCTTAGAGGTTTAAGGAGCCTGGGTTTATTCTATATCCTCCTCCCTGATATAAAAAGAAGATGTTTCTCCCTGTGGGTTTCAGCCTTTTGCTTTTCTGTAAGTTCACTCACTGTTATGTCCCACTTACTCTACCATCCGTTTCCCTGTCTCTGATTTTCCAAGGCTTGGGCTCTTTTCCATTCACACTAGATTTTCCAGTTAGTTTCTGCCTTTAATTTTCCTCTCTGTGTCCTTCCCCTGCCTCTGCCCATTGAGTTCCCCTGGGTGGGCCTGTGCTGGACCCAGGACCTGCAGACTGCAGCACTTCACTGTTTCCTTATTTTTTGTCTTCACAGACAAGGGCGTGCTGTGTAACCAAGTGATCCAGAGTTCCCTGGAGCAGAGAGTGGCGAGTGGCAGTGAGGTGACATTGCTCTGCACTTTCCAAACCACGTATTCAGATCCAGACTTATACTGGTACCGAATAAGACCAGATGGTGTCTTCCAGTTTGTCCTGTACAGGGACAACACTAGATCCCGTGATGCAGATTTTGCTCGGGGTAGATTTACTGTGCAGCATAGTGTGAGCCACAAAACCTTCCACTTGGTGATCTCCTCCGTGAGACCTGAAGACACTGCCACTTACTACTGTGCTTTAGAGCTCCCACGGTGATGCAGGCACCCAGGAAGTCTGCACACAAACCCCTGGGCACAGCCTGGCAGAGCTGCTTCTCTGGGCAACTCATGTCCTTGAACATCCTTCTTCCCCGTCATCCTGTGGTCCAGTCTGGCCTTGGGAGGTGCCCTAACATGTCTGCCAAATACGAAAAAGCCTGGTCACTTGCAGGGGAGCACCCTGACTTCCAATGGAGGAGATGTCGCCCCACTTCATAGAGGGCCCTTGCTGCCCTGGTGCCCATGGTGGGGAAGGGAGACTGCCTGTCTGAGGGACCCTGGTGCCCTGGTTGTGTCTGATACAGAGAAGGGCTTGACAGGGATGTGCTGTGTGCCCTGGGCGGATAGTCAGATGGGGTGGGTGGGAGACCAATCTAAGGAGAGCCCATAGGAAGTGTGTTTATCTCCATCATTTATATTCATTGTTGGAACTGGTCTGTTTCCCTTTTAAGATTCAAATTAGACACAAAGTTATTTACTTTAAAAGATTTCCCCAGTTTACCTTTCATGCACATCTTCTTGTGCAGTCACCTTATTTCTCTGGGATGTTCTTTGGTACATCCTTTTTACTGGAGAGTATTTTCCTTTCACCAAAGAGCATTGAGATATTCCCAGAAAGCTGTCTGTGAAAACCAGAATCGCAGCTTGAAAGTTCCTGACCCTGGAGCCCAGTGGCATCCCCAGGGGAGAGAATTACCTCCAGGCAAAACCAAGATGTGATGTCAAAAATATTTACACCCTCAGCCCTGGGACTGGACCCCTCCTTCCTCTACGACTGACGTTTCTGCCTTAATTCAACTATTGGAGTTCTTGCGTGTAACCTTAGAAATAGTAGAAGTCTTAGTGGTGGTGGTTGAGTCTCTAAGTCATATCGGACTCTTTTGTGATCCTGTGGACTGTGGCCCACCAGACTCCTTCATCCATGGAATTCTCCAGGCGAGAATACTGGAGTGGGTTGCCATTTCTTTTCCAGGAGATCTTCCTGACCCAGGGATTGAACCAGTCTCCTGCATTGCAGGCGGATTGTTTATGGCTGAGCCACTAAGGAAGCCCTAGTAGAAGCGTTAGATGTTATTTTATAGGGAAAGCCCAGAGAAGTGATGGACAATCAGAAGATCACTGAGCTGGTTAATGACTGAGCCAAGGGAGCGGGGCTGCATTTCTGGGTGCTCCCATGCAGCTGCACCCTAGGAGGCTGTAGCAGCAGGCAGCTTGGGCAGTAGTTTGTCTGGGCTCCAGCACAGGCAAGTGGAGAGCAGTCACTATAGGGAGGGAAGGAAAGAACGTGGGTGAGGGAGCCAAAGTTTCAGGCAGATGACTCAGCCTCTGGGGCTTCTATTCTGACATCTACTGAGTGTGTGTAACACTCTTCTGTAAACTCCTTTTGGGTCCTTGTGGGACTTGAGATTCTGCATGTGAAAGCTCTGGAAACCTATAATCCGTGGTAGCAAGGTCCCCACACCTGAAGGCAGCCACAGGCCCCTCTGGCTCCAGCCTTAAATCTTTTCTGGAGGGTCCTTTTGGTGAAAGAAATTCATAGTCCTATAAAATGCTAGGTTGCATTTTGCTGATGATCAAAGTGGGCCAGTGGGTGGCTCATTCGTATGCTAAGTGCAGGACTGTTTGAACTTGGAGTTGGCACCCCGGATAACTTGGTTCTGCTCCCAGAAATATCCCTGCCCCACTGAATGACTTCAGACAAGGTACACAACTTTTTTGGGGGCATTTTTTTTTCTATCTGAAAAATGAGTCTATGATCTTTTAGTTTTTAGCAGCTTCAGAGAAACATTCTAAGAATGGCCCAAGGTAACAGATGCACATATTTTGGAAACAGGCATTCCTGATGCCCATGGGGTGAAGATGTGTGGAATCTTCTAGTGGTTTTTCCAAGATAGACCTGACTTATCCATCTAGATTGTCCTAAACTCGCTGACTCAGAATGCAGCTGCCTTTTTTCTTTGGTTTGGGGTGTGAGGACCTGATGTGGCAGTCTGCAGATGGCAAAGGCGGGGGAGTTGTGGGTGAGCCTTGCTCTTTCACTTGTAACCTCATGAATCCCCAGCTGACACCCCACATAGGTGCTGAGCACCCACAGTGCTGGGTTTCTAGGTCTCTGCTACCTGTGTTCCTGCCTTGCCGAGGTGAGAGGCGCAGAGGTCAGTGGCCACATGTGGGGAGGGGCGCTGTTCTTGTTGTAGCAGCCGCAGCAACAACAGCAGGAAACCCCGGGCTGGGCTAGGGGCCCAGGAATCTGTGGTGTGACCTATGAGCTCAGTTTGGTTTTTGTCTGACTACTAGTGAATTCACAGCCCCCTCCCCCCACTTTCCCCCTGCAGTGGTCCGCAATAAATAAAGCCAGAAGCAAGGTACATACAATGCACTTTAATAAATGCAACAGAGACAAAGAAGAATGGCAGAAAACCATCAACACCAAAGATCCAATGCCCTCAAATTCCCCATGCACAGATGGGCAGCCAAGGGGTCAGGAAGACTCTGGTTTTACAGGGAAATATTGGGGACTCATTCCTATCCCTCCCTCCAAAAATACTTGCACAGTGATTTGCTTGAAAGCAAGACCCATGTCTTACTTATTTTTGCACTCTCAGCACAGTGCCTGGAACTTGCAATAATTCACATTTGTTAAGTTGAGGAAAGCACATTTCCTCTGCATTTTATTCTGATCTCTGCTAATAGCTCTGAGAGTATCTAGATGAGACTTTAGAAACCCCATTGCCTACACAGAGAGTATTAGGGAGTCAAGTGTTGTTTTGTTTCTCAAGTACTAGGGAAAGCAGAAAATGCCTTTGTGGATGAGAATGCTAGTTTGGGCAAATCTAGTGCTGGGTTGAGCAGAGGCTTTTACGTTTAGGTAGAAGGACACCTGCTCTCCTTTTCCCAGGATCTATTTTTCCTCTTGGAGGATGGAGCTGGGAACTGGATGGGTCCCACTTTCTAGTGCTGGAGGCAAAGTCAAAGGAACAAAACACCACTTTCAAAGTTTGTCAGTCATAGGAAAAAAAATGAGTCCTATATACCTTCATATCTCTTATCCCTTTATAAAGCAGCATATAAAACAGTTGGGGCCATAAGCCCCAACTCCCCAGGACTTCTTTCTTTCATCAGGCCTGAAGGATAAGCTGGGTTTGTTGCCTTTAAAGGAAAACCAGTTTGGGGAGCAGCCATTCAAGCAAGGCTGGGACGGGTCAAATTGAATCACCAAAAAGTTGAAAGCCTAGGAGGTAGCTCCTCTGCAGGCTTTTGATTTCTTTCAGGGAATGCAGCCTTCTCATGCCAGTCAGCCTGCAAATGAAGGAAAACTGTCAGAGCTATAGAATCATAGACCTTCAGTGCTGGAAGGAATTGTAGCAGTCATGGGGATGGTCCGTACTTGCTGTGGTTGTACCAGTGCAGACATCACTAACCTATCCTGGCACATTTCCCTTCCACACAGGGCGATCGCTCAGCTAGTCACTGTCAGTGTATCGGTGTTGGCCCCAGTCATGAAACCCATCTGCTCTCCTTTAGTTGTTCACCCCTTTGCATTACAGATGTGATAACCCAGGTCCAACAGGGTGGAGCAAACTGGCTCAGGTAATGTAGTGAGTTAGTGACAAAGTTGGAACTAAAATCTAGTGCTTCTGATTCCTACTGAGGTCAGAAGGTCCTTTTCATGTAGCCATTTGGCCTGTGTCCTTGGGTCGGCTGGTAAAACCCTCACCTGTTGGGGAATAATTGAGGATGCTTGCAGACTAGGTTGGGTAAGTCCAACGCACTAAGTGTAGGATTGTCCTTAGATCAGGAGCTGGGACTGAGGGGTGTTTGGGGGCATTGGAGAAGGAGCTTTATAGGCAAACCTAAGTTCTGGTTCAAATTTCATGTCTAAGATACTTAGGCCACCTGATGCGAAGAGCTAATTCATTGGAAAAGACCCTGATGCTGGGAAAGATTGAGGGCAAGAGAAGAAGATGGCGGCAGAGGATGAGATGGTTAGATAACATCATTGACTCAATGGACATGAATTTGAGCAAACTCCGGGAGATAGTGAAGGACAGGGAAGCAGGCTGTGCTGCAGTCCTTGGAGTCTCAAAGAGTCAGACATGACTTAGTGGCTGAACAACAATAACAAGATAACCAGAAGAGGGAATGCAAGTAACAGGCAAATAGTTCACATCTCATCCTCAATTTGCATGCATCCCGAGTGGTTATTAGAGAGCTGTTCACTAAGAATAGGAGTGTAGGTTCATCCCAAAGATAGGCTGGTCGACACATCGAGTCCTATGACTAAGGATCAAGAACTGGCATCAGCTTTGTCTGGCAAAGACAAGTTCTGCTCCCCTGAATATTCTTCAAGTGAGCCTTTACTGATGGTCTCTCAAAAAGCCCATGGTCCTTTGGTCATATACACAAAAATAGCGATAAAGAAAAAGATTTTTCCTGTTTAGGTCCAGTTTTTCTAGCTCCTCAGTTGCAGGTGAGGATTATTGACTGGTATTACATTACATGAATTTTGAGTCTGACTTGAAATAAAAGGCCAACAGGAGACAGAGTGTTATGCTAAGTGTCTAGAAGGGTCCACCTTATTGAATCGTAATATGTCTCTATGTGTTTTTTCCTTTCCCAACGCTTCTTATCAGTCCTAAACTCCTTTGTTCCACGTGTAGCATAGTTTGGGTGGAGTTAGAAATAAGAAGCAGCTAGTTCTTACCTTAAAAGAAAAATAACTTGGCAGTCAAGAGAAAATTGACGGCGACACTCTTGGCAAACAGCATTCGGAGCCCCAGCACTGAGAGGGACATCATGTTCACCTTCCCGGGTTGCACTGCGGATGAACGAGAGTGAAGATGGTTCACTCACTTAGCAAGAGACTAAATTTCCTGCCAGATGTTGGCTTACAGCACCGACACCAGCCTGCCCTGCATCACCATTATTCTTCCTGGTCTGAAGCCCAGCGTGGTGCCAGACAGCCTTCACAGACCTGAAGTTGCTGTTCACAGTCAGCAAAGCAAGCTTTGGAAAAACCCATTCCTATATCAGGAAGACTCTGCTTGAAGAGTTAGAGGGAGCCAACTGGACTCAAGTATGGTTTTTATTTTCTTTTGAAATAGAATGATTTTGGGCCCCATCTGACAATGACGGAGTTTGCTTTAACCTCAATTCTGAAGTTGGCCCTTCGGCTTCAACTAACCTTGGGGCTCATAGCAGGTCACTGGAGCTTCACGTTTTGCCCTGTTTTCAGATTCCTTCGGTTTTAGAGTTTCTGGAACAAACAGCAGTGGTCAGGGTTACAATGAAAACTGAGAGGCTCAAGGGCTTTCAGGTTCTAGAACTGGAGGTGACTTTAAGTAAGTAAACTAAGGACCAGAGGAGTGACTTGGTTAAGATCCTACACCTGTTGACACAGTCAGCATGTTTCCTGTCTTGAGGTTTTTTTCCATTAGGCCATGAAGCCAACATCTAGGTATGCCTTAATTTGTAGGAAGAACTGGGATAATGAACACCAAGATAAGCTGGGCTGCCCTTGGTTGGGGCATTCAGACTAGATCAGATCCCACATGAACGTTCAATCCTAGAGTCTTTAGTATGAAGGAGACAGAGTTTGGTGAAGAGGAGAGATGGGGATGAAATAAGATGGATTTTATCCTAGATTCCAGCTCAGAGATGCAACAAGTTTAATTCCTGTTCAGGGATGGGAATTAAGCCTAATCCTTAAATCTGAACCTAAGTCTTATTTCCAGCATGATGCCATATTGAATGTGATCTGGTCAAGAGTTTACATCTCCAACTTCTCTTTCCCTCAACTTTTCTTCCCCACAACCCCAGCCCCTTGAGGCCAGATAGGACCTACCTGAAATATTTTTCTTCGGTTCAAAGTCAGTAGAGTGCCAGATTTTTTTGTTGTGTTCAACCGAACATGTCACTGAATCGGAATCTTCATACTGACCAAGCATGACAGCACTGTACTTCCCCCCAGGTGAGATGACAATAGCAGGGTCATATTCTATTATTTTCTTGGATGATTGCAGATTTATAGTTAAATCTTTGGGGTAGAACTCCTTCACCAAACAAGCGACGTTTGTCCCATTTTTCATGACAAAAACAGATGGACTGGCAGTAGCTTGACTTTCTGCAAATATAATCAGTTTATTTTGTGAGATGATTATCCACATGTAGGAATTGAACAATGCTGTTTTCCTCAGTTTCTCTGGCGTCAGTCACTGCAATCCAGACTTTCCTGCATCCTGTTAGTGATCTGAACTCGTTAGCGTCTCCATGAAAGGATGACCAAGGGAAGCAGAAATGAAAGGCAGGCAGTTTGACTCTTAGTTAGGAGGTGTGAAGAGATATGACTGGGAGTAGAGATAGACAATGACAAATACAAAGAAGTGTCTAGGTCAACTGAGTTTCAGTTATCTATGTTTTATTAGTTAATCCTCTGGACAGTTGAGTTAGGCTGAATATCTATCTGAATCAGTACAATTATTTAATTTCTTAATTTCTTAATATCCTCCATTTTCATTTATTTTAAATTTATTTTTAAATTGGGGTTAATTGCTGTACAAATTTGTGTTAGTTTCTACTGTATAACAATTTGAACTGGCTATAAGTATACATATATCCCCCTCCCTCTTAGCTTCCCTCTCAACCCCCCTACCCCCACCCGCCCTCCATCCCACCCCTCCAGGTCATAACAGAGCACCAAGCTTAAGTTGTGCTGTAGTTGGTTTATTTTAAATGCATGAACCCTTGGAGTGAGATCAAAGCAGAGTCTGAAAGGGCTCCATAGTGGTTCCAACACTCTGCAGGTATTAGTGTTGACATCACTTCAGGGTGTCATTCCTATTTTTTGGACTGGAAGGGATCTGCTAAAATTAAATGGTCCATCTCTCTGCCTTCAGGTGAACTCTTGTTCTCTTGTAAGGGACTACCCTAGAGTTTCTTTTGAGTCTTTAATCAGAGAATAATAACTGTCATTTTTAGAAGTCCTTAAGAGCATGAAAGCATTTTAAGCCCATTTCATCTTGTTTTGTTCTAAGCGGAGCTGTGGAATATGGGTTACAATAGTTGGGTCTCCTCCTGGCCTTCTCTCCTTTCACGCCTCATCTTGGACAATCATTTATCTGCTACTCTGTGTATGCATCTTTTTCTTTCCTTAAAATCAGAAATGTGTGTGTGTGTGTGTGGGGTGTTGGGAGAGCTCTTCTCAAAGAGCTCTCCTGGAACCTAAAATGAGAAAAGCTTTATTGTTTTGTTTCCTGGCATAGCTGAAGCCGCTGATAACCGACACTGATAAGCCCAGCAGTAACGGCTTGGAAACCACACATTCTGCTCAGTCACCTCCCTTCAGAACTGTGGCATTTCTCGCTCACAATACTGATTTGATGAGATGAATCTGGTTGATTTTCAAGGGAGCTATGAGTTATAGAGAAAGGAAACTAGTTATTAAAAAACAAAGCCAAAACATCCCTATTTTCTTCATTACTTAAAAATATGATCCAATCCTAGTCTGATTTAGTTGGAAAATTAAGCCTTGCTTGGGATTTAAAAATCTAAATTCAAAGGCAGTTGTTAATAATCACTCTGGGATGGAGAGACCTGGCTTGAATAATTTGAACAATTTGATATAACCAACAAGACAGATGTCTGAAGAAGGTCATACACTCAGGACATTGAACTCTGAAGCTGTTAGTATTTCAGATAGAGCATGATGCATTGGTTTGAAAAACATTTTTTCTCAGATCCTCTTTCTAAATTAATGTCTATCTGTTCAAAACAGTTGTTTGAAGGTAAAGGGTTTAACTCATTCTTTAGTATCATGGTAACTAAAAAAAAGGCTATATGACTGAACCGAACCTTTTTTAAAAAATAGAATGCATTCAGTACAGTTGTCACATGTAACCCAGTCTATTTTATATTAGGCCTAAACCAAAATTTGAAGTTGTGTAAAATTTGCACTACATTGTAGTCTAAAATTTAAAGATGTAATTGCTTGTCTTTTGAGAATTTCCAGTCTTTCTTCTTGGTCCACAAATATAACTACATTTTGGCACATGTTTCAAAGTACTATTTGTTTGCGCAATTGTTATTTTCCGACTTCCTTTTTTTAATGAGTACCATCTAATGCTAAGGTTATGTGCTGGTAAACATACAAAAAGAAGTGTATACCCTCTCTGAACAGTCTTCCTTTATTTATAAACTTAGAAATCATCTATGTTCTAGATTCTTATAGAGCATCTTACAGGTTCCCTAAGCATTGAAACATGGATAACAGATGTCACTCACAATTTCAAAGATCTCTGCCAAGATGGCCTTTAACTCGAACACTGAAACATAAGTTTACTCTATCTGATTACTCTCACCAGGTTAACCGTCTCTCTCCTAAGTCTTCCAGCTGCAGGACATTTTTCAGGTGGCACAAAGATAGGCACAGCAGTCAGCTTAGCCAAAGGGATGCGCAAGGACGAAGCAACCTCCTGGAGAATTTGGGCCTCTGCCCCTCCTGCATCTGATATTCCAACATATCAGTATAATTCTTCTACTAGATTTCTCTGTGCTTTCTGGGCTGCTCTTTTTTCAGAATTTTTTTTTTCAGTAATAATAGTTACAGAGCCACTTTGCTACTCAGCCTAGTGTCTTTCCTGTGCCCCACTCCACATCTGCACTACTCCATCTCCTAGTCCTTCCAACAGACGGGTGTTAAACTGGATGGCAAGCCTAGTCCCAGCAGTCAACTTATCCCTAGAAATGTATGGAAAAAAAATCAACTTACGGGGTTCCACGAAGAGTTTGGTGCCAGCTCCAAAAAACATCTGTCGGGTGTCCCAGGAGCACATTGTGACACTGCCTGACAAGGAACCAGCCTGGGGCCGGCTCTGGGGCCTGGGCTACAACATCTGTGTCCTGTCTCCCCAGCTCGGGTTCCAGCCTAGAGACCCCATGGCTCAGAGTGCTACAAAGCTGCACTTGATGAAATCAGGGGGCTGAGCACACAGAGTCCCAGTTCCCTTTGAAACTAAGAATAGTGTAACTGCTGGGTAAGGAGGTGAGCATGAAATCCCCAGCCCAGGAGTACTGGGACAAGGGACAGGGCTGAGACAGAGCAGCAGAAGAGGGTGACGGCAGACCAATAGCTGCCTCCAAGATGGAAGATTTAACACCCGTCTGTTGGAAGGACTCTCTAAGAACACACTAGCTTGGGAGTAGGAATGGGGAACTGAATATTGACATTTCTTGTAATGAATGTTAGGCCGAGGAGAGTTTTAGGCACAGCTCTTTTTCTCATATCCTGTTTCCCTTCTCTTGGGTCACAGTCCTGCTTTTTGATTAGAAACTAATTTCTCCCCCATCACTCAGACTGAGTCTCACAGTAACAACAAATCTACTTTCTGATTCCCTGAGCCCGTGGAAAGACTTTCTAAGGACCCGAGGGTTGAATAAGAAATTGGTAGCTGACAGAGGAACCCAGTGGTGCTGCGTGTCACGGACACAGGTCAGGGAAACCAGAGCTTGCTTTGGATTGGTTATTTTTGTTTTATAATTTCTCTTGACTCTGGATCCAGATACAAGCCTCCAGAGGACAGGGTAATCATGTGAAATAGAGCTTAAAACCCTATAGATTACTTTGTCTTATCACCAAAAAATCAAGAGTCCAGGGTTAGAGCTAGGCGAAAGGGAAGGACCATTCTTTGCTGTCAGAACTTTAAGGATTGGGGGCTTGATTTGAAATTCTTAAACCCCCTACCTGAGCCTCATGTCATCATATTATACTCAATCGCTGCAGGAAGAGAAAACTGGAGAAGCGATTGGGATATCATTGGAGAGCACGGGTCAGCATCTTGGCAGAGGGTCTAAGCTTCGGTTTCATCTCTTTCCTTCTTCCTTAGGACTCCCAAAGGCATAGCCTCAGAGATTTGATTCTAACACTGCAGATAACTCTGAATTTCAAGTGGAAATGATTTAAAGGGAAAATGAAACACAATACTTTTTGCTCAGATGCAATTTGACCAACATCAATCAGACTGCAATCAGTTACAATGTGAATCTGTTTTCTCTCCTTTTCATTGCTCTAGTCTCCCTCTCCTTAAAGATAAGAAAACTCACCAAATTCCACTATTTCCCTGGAAGCCCGAGGCAATCAAGAATGCCTGTATGTTTATATTACCCTCTGAGAGGCAGAGACTGTGTTGACACTACCAGTCCCTTTCAGGACTGTCAGATTGCCTCCTCACATTCATGTACATTTCTCCACTTCTTTATTGCCTCTGAAATAAGTAAAATCAGAATCTAACCAATGCCCCATTGGCCTCGGCATTTTGGAAAGCCTCCGAGAGATTGTTGGTCTCTCGGTTGACTGATGGTTGGCAGCTAGCCAAACTACCTGAAAATGGCCCCTAGATTTCCAAACAGTGGAACGGACTGCCCACGGATAATATCCCTAGGAGAGCCCACTACTTCCCCATTGTCCTGAAGTTGGGGGCTGTGTTTGTACTTTTGGTGCAGGCTCCTGACCTTTTACAGAATCCTCAGATTCAGGGTCAACAAGGGAGGTGAGCACAAAACAGTTCTCAGCAGACCCAAACAAGGATGGGACCTTGGAAATAATTTAGTGTGAGTCAGGCATGATGATTTAATGCAAGTTCTCAGCAAAAAAAGAGACAAGGGCAGATTGGTTATT
This sequence comes from Moschus berezovskii, assembly GCF_049115385.1. Taxonomy (NCBI): domain Eukaryota; kingdom Metazoa; phylum Chordata; class Mammalia; order Artiodactyla; family Moschidae; genus Moschus; species Moschus berezovskii. The sequence goes on from NC_142468.1 coordinate 97,699,642, forward strand.
GACATCTGAGGCAGAGAAGATGCTTTTGCTGTAACTCCTTCTTTAATAATATATTTCTTCTTCTAACCTTCCCTCTCCCTATGCTGTGACGATGACTCTTTTCGCTCATAACTGTGGAAAGACTCTAAAGATCCAGAGCTTGCCTTTTCCCTAGTCCCTGTCCCTGACCAGGGGCCAGAAGTATGACCAGGGCTTTATTTAAGCAGTTGCAGAAGATTTATCAATCCTAATCCTCAGAAGAGAGTTTCCAAGTATACACAGAATATGTTCTTAAGAGAGATCTAATGATTTTATTCTCCAATTTTACGTTGACTCTTTACAGCAACAACAGCAATGACAATGGATTTCCCATTTAGAACCTCCTAACTTCTCAAGGAGCTCTGCTTATTCAGGACTGTACCACGATTCCAAGGGAATACACACACTAAATAAAATGCATAACTCACTCGGTTCCATGATGAGTTGAGTCTCATTTCCAAAGAAGAGTTGTGTTATCAGCACACCATTTCAGACATCATGACCCCAAACCTCACTACCTATTTTCTCCCTGCCTAGTCCAACTGTTTGGAAGTGGATGGGTTAGCTGGATACATAGAGCTCTACAAGGGTTTCTGAGATCTAAGCTTTTCGTTTTGGCAGCTTCTTTGATGTGTGTTATCTTCTGAGTGTTGGCATTTAGGGAAGTCCCAGGGTTTACTGCTGTTATCTCCTCAACCTGTCATCTCTTACCCCAAGATCTTGCTTCACAATCATATTTTCACAGAGAGAAAGGAATTAATTTGGTTTTGCTGAGAATGTCAAATGGCTATTTTCAGCAGAAACACAGTTGTAAGGTTCAAGTCAGTCAGAAAGGACTATGTCTCAGAGTTGGAAGGACATGATGGCTGGACCAAAAGTCATTTCTGCAAAAGACTGGGGGTCTTTTAAAAAGACCCCAATACTCTCAGATGTCTGCCATTTTTGTGAGTATTTTACTACTTCCAGATGGCTTGTGTTTACGCTTCCTCAACAAACACTATTGTAACAAGCTCCATGAGGTGATATTATTAGATCTGTCTTACAGATGAAGTCATTGGAGCTAAAGAGCAGTTAAGATAGTAACTGAGCTGTGTCTGACTCTTAGGTCTCCAGACCCCAGTTCCCATCCACTGAACCAGAGTAATAGATGACAGGACTGAAAGGAGCTTCAGCTGCCACTTGTCAAAATTCCTTTGGCCACACAAAGGCTAAGTAATGGGCATATAGAGAGAGTGGACTCCATTTTCAGCGTCATTTTTCATTAAATCTCAGAATTTCCACTGGATCATAAGACATTCACATCATTGGACTTTCTTTCTTTTCCTAATATATTGTCCCTTAGAATTGGTCTGGCTGATATTCAGGATCTTAGTATGCCAAGCTGGAAGACACCTTGGAAATCATTTGAATCAGCTAGAGGGAAACTCAAGTACTGTGAAGTTAAGTCATAGAGCTGGTCAAAAAGAAGGATTCGAACTCAGTCTTTCAATTCTTGGCCTAACATGCTTGCCACTGCTCCTCACATTTATTAGATGTGCTATAATACAGGTCTGGCCATGGCCCAGATCTGAAATTGGCGAATGCGTGGGTGTTAAGTAAGCTGGTTCTCTAAGGGTAGTCAGTAGAGGGAAGGCCACAAAGACACTCCAGGATAGAGAGTGGACCGAGAAGACTACTACAATGCATTCCCACCCTGGATTTTGTCAGAAACTCAGTTCCTGCTCCTTCATCATCCCTTGCTAAATCACTTGCTGGAGGGACTTTCAACAACCTGAGAAGTGTTTCCTAAACTGATGAATTGGGAAAATATTTAACAAAGATAACTGACAGATACAGTAGGCAAAAGAAGAAGAAGAAAAAGAAGAAAACCGAGTTACTTACTTGGTTCCACGTTCAGATAGGTTCCTTTGCCAAATATTAGTGGATTCTGCACAGCTGATAAACCCAGTCTAAAAACTGCCTGGCCTTTACCTTACCGCAACCCTGGCCCCAGTTGCCAAGTCATGTGACAGTCATTGGATGAGATTTTCTGTCTCATCTGCTTAACCTCTTTCTTCCTCTGTCTTGGGAGCAAGAAGTGATTCCTGTGTCAAATGGAAATCTAGACTTTTGCCATGTTATAGTCTGAATTTGTGGTCTGAATAAAAGAGATTGAAAAACAATTTCCAGTCTGGAGCCAAAAAGGTGGGCTATTGGTCATAGAGTGCATGAGGGTATGCTAAGTTGCTTCAGTCGTGTCCAACTCTTTGCGACCCCATGAACTGTAGCCCGCTAAGTTCCTCTGTCCATGGGATTCTCCAGGCAAGAATACTGGAGTGGGTTGCCATGCCCTCCTCCAGGGGATCTTCCTGACCCTGAGAATGAACCAGCATCTCCAGTGGCTCCTGCATTGCCAGTGGATTCTTTACCACTGAGCCACTGGGGAATCCTGTTGGTCATAGAATAGTGATTCTCAACCCTTGGGCTATACTTATGTGGGGCAAGATCTAGTAAGTTATGAGCCTCACTCAGAACTGTTTAGGAGAATTCCATTTCCTATCCAATCGGAGCTTTGTATCATTGACAAGCATTGTGCAGCAGCCAGACTTGTTATAAAATAGAACTAGAGTCTATTTTAATAATATATTCATAAATTTCAAATTTGAGCAAACTTTAATGGCATACTTACACTAAGATATGACAGTTAAAATAGCTTCTGTCATATGTAAAAACCAGAGTCTATGAAATCGCTGTATGTTACTCACAAAAATCCAGGGAGAAAATATGCAGATTTTTCAGATCATACAGGATTGCATATCATACTTTGAGAAACACTAAAATGGAGAGTGGTTCTCAGTTGTGTGAAGTAGAAAGGAATCAGAGAACCTGAAATCAAATTCCACTCAGTTTCTTACTTACTAAGTGTGTAATCTTGGCTAAGTTCCTTAAGGTCACTGAACTTCATTTGCCTCCTTTATAAAATGAGGATACTGTCTTCTGTATTGAGAGGTTGTAAGATTAAGTGAAAGGGTGTATATATAAAGCATTCTGTAAATGTTCAGTGTAAGTATTAGAATGCTTATTAGGGTCAAATTCAGTAAAAAGTTTTACTTGAAGCGGGAGAATGTAATTACACTAAGCTCAGAGTTCCCCAGGGCCTGTAGGGAGAGGTTGCTGAGAGAGGAGACGATCCTGTTTCTTTGGTGTTTGGGATAAAAGTGAGGACTGGAATTCAGGTTTCTGTCTTCTTTGGTCTCTTACCAGAGTCAGGTGTGACCACCATTCCCTTTTCTAACCTTTCCTCTTAAATCCAAAAGTACAGGTCCTTACAGTGACTTACAAGCCATCTTTTCTACATTATCAACCTGACTACATTTGCAGACTCTGTCCCAGTCACTCATTCTCCTCCAGCCACCCAGGCTTCCTTGCTATCCTTCACGTACCCTGGGCAGGGCTTGTGTCCCCTCTGCCTGGAAGTGCTCATCCTTCAGAAATCTGCACAATTCATTCCGTTACCCCCTCAGGTCTCTGCTCAAATGTAAATTTTCCAATGAGGCCTTCTATAACTTCTTTGTTAAAAACCGCACACTGCCCCCTTCTATTGATACTCTTTCTCTTCTGTGGTTTATTTTCCTTCACAGGGCTTATCACCACCTAAAATATTATATATTTTATTTGGTGAGTTTATCATCTGTCTTTTACAGTACACTGCAAGCTCCAACAAGGCATGGGTTTCTGTCTGTTTTGTTCATGCTGATTCCCTGGCACCTAGAAGAGTGCCCCGCGCATAGTGCCAGCGACCTGTCACAGGTTGCGAACTGGGATCAGGCTTGGCTCTCGAAGTGCCTAGCTTGCTTACATTTCTGTCTCCTTGTGCCTTGTACCACTGCTGACTTGTTCTCTCATCCATTCATTCATTCAACAAATATTTACTTTCAATGTAGCCCTTGTCCTCGTGGAACAAGGAAGATAGCTGATAGATAAGCATTCAAAGTTTCAGGTGTATTTTATACAAAATAAAGCAAGGTGGACTCCAGACTGCAAGAGGATGAGCTTCCGGCTTAAGCCCTCCAGGTTGTGGTCCTTTGTTAGGACAGCCCTGTGAAGCTATGCGTGTATGTGTTCAGTAGCTCCGTTGTGTCTGACTTTGTGACCCCATGGAACATTTACCTTAAATAATGGTTATCATAGAGTCTCTAATATAGACAGTTAAGATCTCCTGTAAAACACGAATAATGCCACTTAAAGAAAAAGGCAAGGTAGACTTCCCTGGTGGTCCAGTGGTTAGGAATCCGCCTGAAAATGCAGGGGACGTGGGTACAACCTCTGGTCCAGGAAGATAAGCCTCTGCACCTCAACTACTGAGCCGAGGTGTGTGCAGCCCGTGCTCTACAATGAAGAGCCCACACACCACAGCTAGAGCGTATCCCCGATTGCCACAACTAAAGAAAGCCTGCAAGCAGCAATGAAGCCCCAGTGCAGCCAAAAATTAAATAACATTAAAAAAAAATAAAGCAAGGTAAAATAAAGCAAAGACTGCAGAAGACAGGGGTTGGTTGAGGAAGCCCTCACTAGATTTGATGTTTGAGTAAGACCTGGAGAAGGTGAGGGAGAAGGCTAGGGTGAGTTCATGAGAGAAAATGGTTCCTGGCAGAAAGTACAGCAGGTCAAGGCTCTGTGCTGGGAGATGCTCCTCCTGAGTGAGAGGGAACGAATGCCAAAGACGGGAGTGGGAAAGTTGTTTCTTGGCATTTGATGATGAGCCCAGGGTTTTGAGGACTTCTCTTTCTTGAAGGAAAGGGTGATGCTCTGATCATTGTCTGAACCTTTCTGAGTTTAGGGACCCTCGAGTCTGAGGGGTGTAATGTGGGGGATGAGCCTTGCCTGGAGAATGCCTCTTTGGGTAACTGGTTTTGTTTGGGGGGCAGGAGTTGTGCCTTGGTGAAGGATTGTGGTGGGGGTGGCAGCTGGAAGGGAAATAGCTTAACTGTTGCTTCTGACTTTGTAGGCAGCTTGGAAAGAAGCTAATTAGGAGCCTGAGTGGGAGAGCCAGGCAGAAAAAACCTCCACAGGTACCCCCGTCCAACTGAAGTCCCTAGAAGAGCAGAGTGTTTTAAGTGTACAGGGTTTGGAATTGACAGATGATACCAATTTTAACTTTGCTAAGCTGTGTGATCTTGGGGAACCTCTCCTGATCTATAAAAGTGCAAGTAATAGTGCTTAATTTTTGCATAATCATGTGAGAACCAAGTAGAATGACATTCATGAATAAAGTGCCTAGTCCAGTGGCCCAATACATAGTAGGCCCTCAAAAAGTGGTAGTTGACATGATGATGATATTTGAATAGCATATAATAGTGCATATAATTCCAAGTCCATCCAGTGGCCCACTGGCATGAAAATGTTCCTGACTGCCCTCTCTAAGCTTCTGTCATAGCTGTGGTCAGTAGCACATATTTACATTGTAGTACTTCATTCCTTGCCCTTTTGTCCTTACTCTGGTTCTGTTTTATGAAGCTAAGTGGCAACCCTATGTTTTTTCCATCTGGAGGCTTGAAAGCTATGGTGGACCTGTGACGGTGGGTCTGTGTAGACCTGTTAGTTTGGTGCAACCAACCAGGGATGCTGCAAGTAAGAACTTGACAGGAGCTCCCGAGGAAAGAGAGCATCAAAAGAAAGTAGGCTTCTGAAGATAAAGGACCTGGGTTTTCAGTGATCCTTCTTTCACCAATATGTGTTGGCTAAAAAGAAGTCACTGTACAAAGATATTCTGGATCTGGGCTACACTGAAAGATATGCTTTCTCTGGATGCCTGCTATCTTTTCATCTCAAAGGACAATGGAAGGCACCAGCTCAGTGTTTCTTAAACTTCAATTAATCATACCTCTTTCGGGGCTTTTATTTTGGGTCATTTCCATTAGTCATAAGATTTGCTTAATACTTTTCTTTAAATTTACTCACATTTGAACTTAAGATACAATTAAGAGGAAACTTTAAATCACATAGGTTTGACAACCTAGTTGTACTATGCTGATACCATTAAAAGATAATGCAATTCAAATGAAAAGAATGTCTGTCTATGTACCACTGAAAATCACATTATGCACTCCACACTTAGGGCAACACTGGCTCAAGTAAGTCAGTGAACGGAAGAACTCAATTCGTTAGGAAGAACTCGGTGAGCAAAGGGAGATGAAGGAACTCAGTCGCTGGCTTTGTCAGGAATGTGGGCGAACTGTTATTTTAGTGAGAAAAATTAGAGCCAACAAGGTCTAAAGGCAAGAACCTTAATTAGTTGAATTTTCAAATCTTACTATGATTTAAAAAATAGATATATGATTTTCTCTGCTCTGAATCTTCTAGCTGGCTTTGGCTTTCCATCTTTTTCTGGATGCAAAGCCCCTGCCCTGCTTCTCCGTTTTGTGTGTGAGGTTGGGGGGTGCCCAGCCTGCACTTCTCCCTTCCCTTCGTCTGATCTCAATTCTATGCCTCCTTCAATTCATGCACCCAGGACAGTCCTGTCCCCAACCATTCTGTGAGAGGAGCCCACTCCATCACACTTTCACCCCACTTCTCTGTAGTCTTCTTTTACCTTCGAAAACACAATACGAACACCAGGGCATCAGGCCAGGTTGTGCTGTTACTTTTCCAGCAGATAGCTCCTGCAGACAAGGGGGCCCCAACAAATTTGAGACCCCCTTGCCAGACTTCCCTAGGATCTTTGAAATGGGGTTTTGTGTTGTTTATTACATTTTCTAGCTTAATATTAATCTTAACTTTCTAATTGGAAGCTGCTGCCCACTGGAGATTACAGTCTTTCTTTTTTTAAATAAGACACAATTGAATTAAAATGTCACTTAAATGACACGAGAAGATGCCTTCTGAGTTGAACATAGACCTTTGACAACATTAGCATCGATTCCTTTATAACAGTTAATTAGTGAGTGGCACTGCATACCCTTAGTAAGGAAGATGGACGCCATGAGCCCTTAGGGAGATACACCTGGCTATGTCCTATAGGCTTTAAAGAAAGCATAGCACATCCACTTTCTTCCTCACTAGTCATCTAACTTCCATTTGCAAACAATTAGAAACAGATTTCTGGAACTTGTTCCCTTTTTCTGAAGAAAAATGGAGCGGCACCAGCCCACTTACCCTGGCCTAAGCCTATGTGCCCAGGAAGCTGACGCAGTTCTGAGCTCTCCTAAGAGCAAGTATTTAGCTTAAAGATCAGAATTCTTTATATCTGGAGCCAGCTTGATAGAGTCACCCAGACTCAGCCTAACCTTGTACCTGGTCAGTTAAGACTCTCCTGGAGGAGTTGAGCCAGTGATTGTGTGGTTTCTACAGCCTGACCCAAAGCTCAAGCATTGGACAGAAGTTTTTTCAGTCTCTCTGAGCTGTGTGAGGGTCTTTTACAACCCCCTAATCTACTTTTTTAAAAAACAACCCCCTCCCAATTCCTATGGAGGAACTTAACGGTAGTTCATATCTTCCCCAAACCCCTCCTCGACGCAATATTGTTGCTATTACTACCCATTTCACAGTCCCTGATATTTCCACCCCGAGATGGAGAATTACCTTACAAAGAACAGATAAATGGATTACTTACTTGGTTCCACGATGAGGCGGGTCCCTTTTCCGAAGATGAGCTTGTCAGTCTCACACAGAGCTTGAGGGCTTTCCAAAAACCTCAGCAGTGCTCCCACCTTTCTTCTTCCTATCATCTTGAGGATGGGAAGATCTTAAGGGTTTGGCTCTTTGAAAGACGGCACTTGATGCTCATCCAACTGGTTCATGCTCGTTTAGTCAATTGCAGAATCACAGTTGCTTTGGGGTTTGCTTCTGGAAGGTTACTGTCTGAAGAGAAGGTAAGAACACAGAGTCCTTATGGTGGACATTTCCTGTACAGGACATTTTGTGAAGTTCTTGGAATGGTTGCTTTCTGTTATTTAAAAATTTTCTCATTTCCTAGTTGCACACTTAACTCTCAGTCTTAGAAGATCAGTGCTGCCCAGGGGTTGGGTCTTCGATCCACAACTATTCCAGAGTCAAGGGCTGCACAGACACCAGAGTTGCTTTAAGTCAGATAACAGTGACAGCATGAAGCACCAGTCCTGTACTGGGGATTTACAGTATATTCAGTGTTAGAATGAGCAGCTACTACTGGTGATGGCCTAAAACCAAATCCCTGTCTTTAAATTAATCTTTCCAAACTGCATAGCAAAGCACACAGGCAAATGTCTCTAGGAATTTGGGTTCAGAAATTCCATATGACTCTTTTACAGTAGAAACCAAGACAAGGATAGTTTTCAAGGATCACCTTTTTTGTATTCCTCAAATATGGTGAAATACCAAGAGAAAATCCAAGAGAAAACAGCAGTGAGAGAGAGACTAGCAGTAGCAGCTGGCAGGGGCAGTTGGGGGTTGGGGGTGGGAGTTGGGGTGTCACCTCTCCTGGTTCGGACAGTTTTCTGGCATCCCTTCTGGGTCACAGAGGAAGGAAGGACAGCTATTTGCTGTGTTACTTCCCTAGGGCAGGGTAACCAGGCTATGGGTTTCCCAGGGAAACGTCTTTTGGGCTCCTGCAGTTTTTGTACAGGTCACTGTGGGTTTTGTATCACTGTGTGTATCCCACCCACAATGCTACAGTCCTTTACAAAAACCTCCCCTACGGTTTTGCTCAACGTGGCCTCTTAGAACTATAGGGCCAGGTGTTTTCTCCAAGGCATGCTCCAGCAAGATCAAAAGGATTTGGCTTAGGTCAGGGCCGGCTCCCCGGTTGCTTCTGTCTGAGGCTCTTCTGAACCCCTGGCTAGATCTGTCTTGGAGTTTGTGAGTAGAACAGATTAAATCATGATGTCTACTCCCACTATGCCTTCTGGCTAGTCTACTCTAGACAGTTTCCCCAGAAGAGTTTGCCTGACCTGAATGTCTCAAGTGGATTCTACAAGCGGTAGGTAGGCAAAAACTGTCTGTGGCTAATATGATTTCTTCTTTATCTTGCTCAGCTCTCAAATTAATTCTCTTTACTCCACTTTGCACATGGGGAGGATCATACAACCGACAAAGGACTTTCACATAAACTTAGAATTTTATCTTCTCCATTGACTCTCTGGTGCTAAATTCAGGGCCAGTAGCCCATATACTTGGAGAAGGCAATGGCACCCCACTCCAGTACTCTTGCCTGGAAAATCCCATGGACGGAGCAGCCTGGTAGGCTGCAGTCCATGGGGTTGCTAAGAGTCGGACATGACTGAGTGACTTCACTTTCAATTTTCACTTTCCACTTTCATGCATTGGAGAAGGAAATGGCAACCCACTCCAGTGTTCTTGCCTGGAGAATCCCAGGGACAGAGGGGCCTGGTGGGCGACTGTCTATGGGGTTGCACAGGGTCGGACATGACTGAAGCGACTTAGCAGCAGCAGCAGCAGCAGCCCATATACTACTTCGTGTGACTTGGAAAGGGTGACCTGCTAGGCGAATGCAGAGGTAGCCCTTGGGTTCAATGTGGTGAGCAGAGGGCTGCTTTGTGAGCTTTCTTAAAGGCTTCCCTTTCTTCAGCTGATGCAGCTCCACACCAGGATCTTGGCTCAGCCGGCAGAACTCAAGCTGAATTTTAACCCTACTTGTCCCCTAGGCCAAGAGCTGATTAATATAGATGCTAAGCCTTGGAGGG